>NW_020954579.1:18058309-18228657 GCF_900497805.2 Vombatus ursinus
TCAAATCCATTCTCAGACATTGCCTAGCTGTGTGACCCTGGGCAAGTCATTTAACATCTGCTTCAGTTTACTCCTGGGTAAAACAGGGATAATGATAGCACCTACCTTTTAGGGTTGTTATAAGGATCAAATGAGATAATATTTGTAAAACCCTTTGCAAACCTTCAAGCACTATGTAAATGTTAGCTATTATTATTCTTTTCACTTATAGCCCATAACCAAACTTCCTATTCCAGAAGTCTGGCCAGAACAGTCATAAGATTGTTACCTCCTCGTTTCTGGAAGCAATGTCTCTCTTAATGCAGCCCAACGTCAAATTAACTTTTTGGGATGTCCTACCACACTCTATGGACTATACCTCACTGCCTTCCTCTAGGAACCAGTCAGGCAATAAACATTTATTAAGTGCCTACGATGTGTCAGGCACTGTGCTAAGTGCTGGGGATGAAAAGAAAGGCAAAAGATAGTCCCTGCCCTTTAGGAGCTTACAGTCTAATAAGGATGACAATATGAAAACAAATATGTACATACAAGCTATATACAGGTTAAATAGGAAATAAATGACAAAGGGAAGTCAATAGAATTAAGAGGGATGCTAGAGGGAAAGGGGGTCTAAAGACAGAAAGCCAGGGTGACAGCACAGTGAATTCCATAGTCTGCTGCCCACAGCCTGCTTTGTGTCAGGGTGATGCCCCGCCTTCCCAAGGTCTTTCGATCTGATTTCACCCACTTACATCTCCCCCCTGGAAAGTTTCTCTTTCTGATGGAGAACCTAGCCAGCAGGATGGAGATGAGCCTCAAAAGGAGAAGCCCTTCGCTTCTCATTCATTTTGTCCGTGGCCCCCACGTGGCTCCCCTTCCCTCAGCTGGGATTCTGTGCCACCGGCCCCTGGAGCCCCTCTCCTGCCAAACTCTCCTCTCCTCTCCTCTCCTCGATGATGGAGTGGCTTTGAGGAGTTCTTAAGAATCGCAGGAGCTGAAAGCTGTCACTCGATTGCCTGGCTGGTTGAGTTTGAGGGCTGCCCATGAATGGCGCCTATTGTGTGCAGTGTTACAGGAAAGCTGAATTCAATTATGGGGAGCAGAGGGAGAGCTGAAAGCACGAGAAAGAAGGTTCAAAGCATCGGAGCCCCTAGTTCCCCCCTTCTCTCTTCTCCCTCCTCACACTCCACCTCCAGTCTGAAAAGAAACAGATGTTGTAAGAGACAAAGCCCACTCCCCTCACTCCCCTCGCAGGCGGCGGCGGCGGCAGCAGCAGCCGTTATTACAGACCCCCCCCCACCTCCCCTTGGGCTTGGGAGGGCTCAGGGCAGCCACTTTAACCTGACCTGGCCTGGCCAGAGACTGGGAAGAGGGGTGGTGTAAGTTTGCTGGAGTGGAAGCAAACGCAGGTTAGATAAAGATTCTCCTCTTTCCTTTTTTTTGTTCCTTTCTCAGCCCCTCCGCCTATTCACGAGCAGGGGCCCCTCCCCCCATTCATGCACAGGGTTTCCCCCCAGCCCCATTCCTACCAGGAACATAAAAAGCCCTGTTCCGCATTCCAAGCCAACGGATGGGGTGCGCGATGGGGGATGTAACCTCCCAGGAGAGTATGTGCCAGATGCTCAAGAGGGAAGCAGAGAAAAGGCCTCCCCACCCCTCCCCACCCCTCCCCACCCCACCCCACCCCACCCCCTACCAAGCTACAACCATTCCTCCGACTCCAAACCTCTATGATTTCATGCTAATAAGAGGGGGGAAAGGGAGGGGTTTTCCTTTTCCCACCCCAGCTGCTCACCAGCTTTCTTCTTGCACAGAGACATAAATACCGCCCCCCACCCCCACCTCCTGCCACCTCCCTGCGCTTTCGCTAAACCTCTTTATTGCCCCTTTCAGAGACTTGGGCAAGTATTGCCACAAATGCCCCTATTGTCTGTCTCCCACATCCCAGAACAAGCAAGGCCAGTACCCAGGAGATTGGTACTTCACCATCTTGTCCCAGAGGTCTGCCCAATTCTAGTTCGGCTCCATGTCAATCAATCAATCAACAAGCATTTATTAAATGCTTAATATGTTCCAGGCAGAACTAAGCCCCAGGGTTACATTAAAAAGAAAAAAAAATCCATCAAAAACCCCAGTCCCTGCCCCACCCTTTTCAAGGAGGCATTCTAGTAAGGGAGACAATGTGTACAAGACTAGATGCAGACTAGATTGAAGCCAAGTGGTGCAGTGAATAGTGTGATCTGGCCTGAAGTCAGAAAACCCCAAGTTCAAATCCAGCCTCACTAGTTGTGTGACCCTGGGCAAGTCACTTAACCCTGTTTGCCTCAGTTTCCTTATCTGTAAAATGAGCTGGGGATGGAAATGGTAAACCACTCCAGTATCTTTGCCAAGAAAACCCCAAATAGGGTCACAAAGTGTGAAATAACATCAAAACCCTTTAAGGCTTATAGGGAAAACTTCTAGAGGCTGGCAGGGGCAGAAAGGGCTTCTTCGGAGGTATGCCTAAAATGACAACTAGAATGACTGGATGCCTGGGGCCATCCAAAAATCAAGCTTAGCCCCAGAACAACCTTAGACTCCCTGTGGTTTCTCCAGAGTTCATGATCATGCTGTACTGAAGAGAAGATGAAATGTGAAGTCAAAGGGTCTGGGTTTAAACTTGTCACTGTTTGACTTTTGGCAAGTCTCTCTCTCTCTCTCTCTCTCTCTCTCTCTCTCTCTCTCTCTCCCGCCTCCCTTTTCTCAGCTCTAAAATGAATGAATGAGTGAAAAATCTTCTATTGAGCGCTTACTGTGTACCAAACACTATGCTAAGTGCTGGGCATATAATTAGGAAAACTGAGACAGTTCCTGCTTCTCAGAGAGCATGTGCTCTATCAGGGCTTCTAAAACTTTCCACTGTAGACCCCTTTTTGCTTTTTGCAAGCATTCATTGGGTGTTGTATGACCTGAGGGCATGCTCAGCACAAAGTGCACATGCTTTGTGTTCAGAACCAAGGCTGCAGTGAAGATACAAGAGGGGCAAGCACTGCCAGAAACACCTCAGATTCATTGTGAGTTTGATCCTGAATTAATTTTTGGTCATTTCGAGTTCAGAAACCTTTTACTATTGCAATTTTTCTCCACCCCATATGGGGTCGAAACCCACAGTTTAAGAAGTGCTGCATCCTAACAGAAAGACATGAAAGAAAGTTCAGCATCAGAAAGTTTCCACCCAGCATTGGTAGTAACAAGGGTTCACAAATTCTTAGGCTGTATAAGTAGGTCAGGTAACCTTGGGACACTGCAGAGCCTACAGGTCAGGCAAGTGGGAAAGCCTGGAGGACCTTAGTAGCAGTGGCAGATGCAGATGGTAAGACTTGGTGATCCTCCATCTCATCAGAAGGAAGGAGTTAATAGGCTTCCATCATATCCAAGCCCTGTGAGCCACTAAAGAGCTCAGGCAGAGGGGGAGGTAAGTAAGGGAGAGGATAGGTTCCCTAGGTGCTGAGAAGTCTGGCTTCCACCTGGAGTTTAGCATGAGTTCTGAGACAACCTGGGACAGCAGGAAGGCAGGAGCTTACCATACTGGTGGTGATGGTGGTGGTGGTGGTGGTGGTGGTGGTGAAGGATTTAGACTAGATCAGGGGTTCTTAACTTTTTTTTATGTCATGGAACCCTTTGACAATCTGGTAAAGCCTATGGATACTGCCTCAGATAATGGTTTGCTTGGTTTGTGTGTTTGGGGGTGCAGAGGAGAGTTTGAGGCAAATGGGGTTAAGTGACTTGCCCAGGGTCACACAGCTAGTAAGTGGCTGAGATCAGGTTTGAACTCTGGTCCTCCTCACTCCAGGGCCGGTGCTCTATCCACTGCATCACCTAGCAGCCCCTTCAGATAATGTTTTTCAATCTATCAGATAAAATACAAATGATTACAAGGAATTATACTCTCTGGGGCCTATTCAGACGAAGCATGGCCCCTTTGAGGACCAACCCTCAAACAGGGATAGTCCATCTAGAGTTATTTGAGCTTATACCAGTGTTATGTTCCAAATATCCCTCTCTTGTGTTCCAAATAATACTTTATCTCTCCCACCCCAGCCCCTTCCCAGGGCCTAACCTTAGTTAAATTCCCTACCCACATCCCTGCTCTAGGGCTTAAATGGATGATAGGAAAGTGACCATTGGCTCAAGTAATTGTACCATGACACATCCCCTCCCCCACCCTCCCAGCTTGGTAAAAATGACTTTGCACTAGGATCAATCCCACCCAGCCCCCAGACTCCTTCAGCCAGGTGATACTGGAGCTAGCATTCCTCCCTCTACATTCTTTTTGGGGGGGGGGCACCAGTGAGTGCGTCTCTCCTCTCTGTCTTATTGTCCCTTCGTCCCTCTTTGTCCCTTTCTAGGCTAGCAGCTAGGCCAATGAAATGAAAAGGGCTGGTTTGTATTGTGCAGGGTTGTGTCACAGAGGGAAGAACAGGAGGCAGAGCTGGGCAGGAGGATTTTCCATCGTCTGGCTGCTCTGGGCAGGCACAACAGCTGCGTGAGGAGCCGGGCCTCTGGGCTAGGGGGTGGGGGGGGGAGTTAAAGGAGTTTTTCACAGGGTGAGGCAGGGGAACAGCAGGATCTGAGGCATCTCTCCAACTCAGCTTTCAGTGGATCCAGAGGAGCATCGACTGAGGAGTAGAACAGCCTCATGGGAGCAGGGAGATAGGTTAGCTTAGTGGGTAAAACCTCGTGACTAAATATCTAGATTCAGGGGCAGCTAGGTGGTGCAGCGGATAGAGCACCGGCCCTGGATTGAGGAGGACCTGAGTTCAAATCCGGCCTCAGACACATAACACTTACTAGCTGTGTGACCCTGGGCAAGTCACTTAACCCCATTGCCTAGCCAAAAAAACAAAAACAAAGAAGAAAAAGAAAAAAAAAGTGATGGGGCAGCTAGGTGGCACAGTGGATAGAGCACCAGCCCTGGAATCAGGAGGACCTGAGTTAAAATCCAGCCTCAGATACTTGACACTTACTAGCTGTGTGACCCTGGGCAAGTCACTTAACCTCATTGCCTAGCCAAAAAAAAAAAGTCTCGATTCATCCGTTGACCTAATTGTTAAGTGTAGAGCTGGAAGGGACCCCAGAGGCCATGGAGTCCAACCCCTATTTTACAGATTAAGAAGTTGAGACCCAGAGACATTCATTTCCTCGCCCAAGGACAACCAGGCTACAGATCGGCATTCGAATCCAGGCGTTCTTTTCCCAAATCTAAGGCTCTTTTCATGATACTGTATCATCTCTCTGCTGGTCCTCAGTCCTCGTGAATTAGTGTTCTCATTTGTAACACAGGAGTAATTACTACGACCCATTCCTTATACTGAGATTTTATCTGTGAAGTGCTTTTAATTCCTAGGGGAAAAGTTGAGTATTGTCTCCTCAAGTTCTGCTCATACAATAATATATGGCATAGATACAGTCATTTCCTACATAGCAAAGTCTCCTGCATGAAGTAATGTGGCATATGAAAAATCAGACACTGACTGTGTATAACTAGAGGCTCCTTTCTTCACCAATAATCCTCTCATCTCACACCTTCCTGGCATTGCCTTCTCCCCACCCCCATTGTCTCCTCCTTTATTCTCATCTCTGAGGAGAAGGCCCTTTTGCATATCTGCCACCTTATTGTTGTTGAGTTATTTCCACGTCCAACTCTTTGTGACTCCATTTTAGGGTTTTCTGGGCAAAGATACTGGAGTGGTTTGCCAGTTCCTCCTCCAGCACATTTACACATGAGGAAACCGAAGCAAACAGGGTTAAGTGACTTACCTAGGGTCACACAGCTAGTAAGTGTCTGAGGCCAGATTTGAATGCATGAGGAGAAATCTGATTATTTTTTTCTTTTGGAGGCAATCGGGTTAAGTGACTTGCCCAGGGTCATACAGCTAGTAAGTATCTAAGGTTGAATTTGAACTCAGGTCTTCCTGACTCCAGGGTCAGTGCTCTATCCACTGTGCCACCTACTTGATCCCTCCTGTACTATCTAACCAATTGCCCCCCACCATTATCTGTACTCATTGTCTCTCTAGTCTTCAGTCTCTTCCCTTCTACTGGCTCCTTTCATGCTGCCTACAAACATTCCAGTCTCCCTATCCTTGTTGGAGGGGGGGAACCTTTCACTAGATCCTCCCATGCCCACCAGCTATCATCCTACATTTCTCCTTCCCTTCCCTGATAAATTTCTTGAAAAAACCATCTCTGCTCAGTGATTCCACACTCCTCTTACTTCTAAGCCTTCTGCCTTCTAGTTTCCAACCTCAACACTCAACTGAAATTGCTGCCTCAAAGAAAGTCTTAAATCTAATGGCCTTTTCTTTTGTGTGCTCTTGAAGCATCTGCCACTGCTGACCACCTGCCCTTCTGCATACCCTCTCCTCCCTGGGTTTTTGTGACTGCACTCTCTTGGTTCGCTTCCTACTCATCAGCCCTCTCATCCGTCTCTTTTGCTGGCTCTTCATCTGTGTCATGCCTACTAGATGGGAGTGTCCCCATCTATTTTTTTCCTCTCTCATTTAGTGATATCACCAGCTTCCATGGGTTCAATTATTATCTCTATATAGGTAATTCGGTGATGACAGGCAGTTAGATGACCCAGTGGATAGAGTGCTGGGCTTAGAATCAAGAAGACTCATCTTCCTGAGTTCAAATCTGGCCTTAGACTCTTACTAGCCTTGCGACCCCTGGGCAAGTCACTTAATCCCTGCTTGCCTCAGTTTCTTCATCTGTAGAATGAGCTAGAGAAGAAAATGGCAAACCACTCCCATATCTCTGTCAAGAAAATCCCAAGCCTTGGAGTCAGGAGGACCTGAGTTCAAATCCAGTCTCAAACACATAACACTTACTAGCGGTGTGACCCTGGGCAAGTCACTTAACCCCGATTGCCTCATCAAAAAGAAAAAAAAATCCCAAAATGGGGTCACCAAGAGTCTGAAACTACTGATCAACAGCAGAAAAATCATGTTCTCATCACCTGAACTATTGCAATAGCCTTCTCATTGGTCCTCCCGTCTCAGGAGTCTCTCCACTCCAAATCACCCACCACTCAGCTACCAAAGTGATTCTCCTAAAATATAGATCCTAAAACATGTCACCTTCCACTCATTAAACTCCAGTGACTCCCTATGTTTGACATTTAAAGCTCTTGACAACTTCACACCTTCCTACCCTTCTAATCTTCCTACCGTCTTACCACCCCTGCCTCCCTCCCCTCCACGTACTCTGTGATCCAGTCATACTAGTTTATTTCCTGTTACCCAAACTCTTCACTCCTATCACTTGGTCTTAGCACTAACTGTTAACCATGGCTGAAATAGTCTCCCTCCCAACCTTTGAGTCTAAGAATCCTCAGCTTGCTTCAGGAGCCAGTTTAAGGGCCACCTACTCCAGGAGGCCTTTCTTGCCCCATCCCTATCCCCAGCTGCTAGTGCTATGCCCTTTGTATTTATTATAATAACTATGTGCCAGGGACTGTACTATGTACTTTACAATTATCTCATCTGATCCTCACTTACCTTGAGAGGTAAGTGCTATTATTATCCCCATTTTACAGATGAGAAAACTGAGGCAAACAAAGGTTAAGTGACTTACCCAGGGATACACAGCTGTTAAGTGTCTAAGGCTAGATTTGAACTCAGGACTTCCTGAGCTGGAGATGGAAATGGCAAACCACTCCAGTATCTTTGCCAAGAAAACACCAAATGGGGTCATGAAGAGTCGGACAGGACTGAAAGGAATGAACAACAACCTCCTAATGGCAGACCTAGCAGTCAGTCTGTCTTGCATGTTCCTACTTGCATAGGCTATCTCCTCCATTAGAACATAAGCTCCCTGAGGGCAAAAACTGTTTTTACTCTTTCTTTATATCCCCAGCACTCAACACAGTGCCTGGTATATAGCAAGCGTAAACATAAATGCTTACTGATTGGTTCCAGAGAGTGTCCTCGCATCTCCTGCCTTACTGGGCCTCAGAGCATTGCTACAAAGTTGAGAAACTGGGAGGTTTCTTCCTCTTCCACTGCTGGAGAGCGTAAGGCCACAGGATCGGGATCCTACAGTGAGCCAGCCATTGGCTGAACCGGAGCTAGAACCCAGGCTCTCTGCCTCCCCACCCCCGGTTCTGTAGGCCGAAGGACCTCGCTCTGTCCCCCGCAGGGTAACGTCTGACTGACTTACTGCCTTAGCCACTAATATCCCCTTAACCCTTTGTCCCCTCAGGGAAGCGACAGCGAGTATGAGGTAGACCAGAACCACCAAAAGGCCCACTCCTTTGTCAACCATTACATCAGTGACCCCACCTACTACAACTCGTGGAGACGGCAGCAGAAGGGTATCTCTCGGGCCCAAGCCTACAGCTACACAGAGAGCGACTCAGGGGAGCCGGAGCAGGGCACCGTCGCTAACAACAGCGGCACCCAGCAGGGCAGCCTCTTCCGTCCCAAAGCCAGTCGGACTCCAACGCCTCAGAACTCTGCCAATCCCCCCAGCCAACAGAGCACGCTCTACCGGCCCCCCAGCAGCCTAGCTCCTGGGTCCCGGGCCCCTATCGCTGGATTCTCATCATTTGTTTGAAGTTGGAAAGGAAAGGAAGAAATGGTACAAGATAAGTCCTCCTCCTCCTCACCTCCCCTCTTCCCTCTCCTAAAACAAAGCAAAACTCAGCGTCGAGTTGACTTTTCACCTCCCAACTTTATTTTTCCAGAGATTCCAGGGGCTAGCAAAACCTAATCATGAAAGGGAAGAGAGAAAGGAAAGAAAAAAAAAAAACAAGCAGATATGTGCTGTGGAAGACAATCGATCAATCCTAGTTAAGGTTTCTAGGCGTTTGCTGCTTTGAGGGTTGCACAGAGATGAAGAAGAGAGCCCAGTGTCCACAGGGTAGCAAAGTTCAGTCCAGACCCCTACAGAGACGGG
Source organism: Vombatus ursinus (assembly GCF_900497805.2). NCBI lineage: Eukaryota > Metazoa > Chordata > Mammalia > Diprotodontia > Vombatidae > Vombatus > Vombatus ursinus. Next base: position 18,067,232 of record NW_020954579.1, read on the forward strand.
GAGAGAAATGAGAAAACTAAGAAGCAGTTAGTTGGGACGCTAAACCCTTCTCCGCTGCAGAGCACAGGATGACTGTCCCTGGCCTCCATCCCCCTTCTCCTTTCACTCTGACACTTGGGGTACAGTGTTGGGACATGGAGTTGCCAATGCCCACACCAACATTTGCTGCCTTTCTCCACCAAGATGGGAATTCTTCAAGCCAAAGCCCCACCTTTCTCCATCCCCTCTTACCCTGGGTGGCTTTGCTAATTCCTCAAGGGTAGGTTGGGGTGGAGTCAAAATGGATAAAAGAGGAGAGGGGTGGGGAGAGACCATGGTCCATTAGCTTGATCCTCTGAGGGTCTGGGAAACTAGACAATGTGAGGACTCAGGGTGAGTGGTCTTTGGGCAGAAGATACTGGGCTCTATATCTATAGCCTTCAGAGTGCTGTCAAAGCCAACCCTGGGATAGGCCCCTTTTCCTCCCTGTATGTGCCCATGCTCTGGTCTTCCCTGGATGAGGCTCTGGTTCAACTCCCCACAAGTTTTTTGTTTGTTTTTTTGTTTATATTTTTTTTTAATGAGAAACAAATGAACCTCAGGAGGCAGCCCAGCTAGCTCTTTTTACCTATTGTTAAGCAAGCAAGTGGGGGGCTGGGTTAGAGGACCTGGCAGCTAAGTCCTATAATTACTTTACTTGAATTGTATGTCTTGAGTGCAGGCTTAGGAGGGATAGAGGCTGTCAGGGAGCTGGGATGCACCACTGCAATGAAGGCATGGTTCACTGGAGAAGATGCGGATGGAGAATGTCAGTTTGTTGAGATTAAGGATGAAGCTTTGATTCCTCATCCTTCCTTCCCTGTGTTTGCCCTGACCCCTAAAAAAAAGAAAAGAAAAAGAAGGGAAGGTTCCCCAGGAGAACTATTCTGGAGAAGTGAGAAACCAAAAATGTAAAAAGTGTTCCCTGGATCTGGGAACTGGGTGGGAGCCTGGGGTCCTCACCTGGGCAAACACTGGCTTCTGGTGTTCATCCTACAGGCTCATCATACAACCTCCTTCCATGTGGAAGGAGCACCCTTATCACAGCACAGAATGGGAAATTGGGAGAAGGAGAGGCTGGGCTTGGTATTCTGAAGGGTAGTCAAAGCCGTCTGTTTTTAGAACAGAAATCACTTGGATTTCTTTTATTAGCATAGCAAAACAAACAGACATGCACATTGGTGTCTCATTTTTCTGTGTCTTATGCACACACATATATACATACCACAAACACACATACATGCATACATGCATACATACATGCATACATACATTCAGTGCCTGCCCAGGAGTGAGGCCTGAGGAAGCTATGTTAATTCCCTAACTATCTCCTCCTCCCGGTAGGCAGAAGAAAAGGACAGAAGGAATGGTCAGATCTGTACACAGAAACAGAGTTATGGCAGGGAGAGATTAGGTCATTCCCAACAAAGGTACATACTATTTGCACATTTCCTTAAAATACCCCATTTACAAAGATCCAAAGACCTCTCTAGAGGGGAAAAAAATTACCTTTGAGATAAATGGGAGAAGCTGGCCACAGGGTGTGAGAAGTCCCCTGGAATCAGCCCTAGAAAAGGGCAGCCAAGAGGATGACCTGGGGGACAAGAATAGTTGACAGGGGGGTGAAAATCCTTTTCCAAAAAACTACCCACTTGGAAGAATGTTCTTTTAAAAAACTACTTTCTTTGGCTTCTTGGATATTCTCACCAGTTTGTCATGTCCAGATGCAATGTGTCTGTAGAACAGTAGAAAGGGGGAACCACACCCGATTCCTATCCCAGAGCGCCCAGGGGCTAGGGAAGGGAGGGTGGACATCCTCACGGGAGCCATCAAGGTCTGGGATTCCAATGTCACTACTTTATAGGGGGACAGGTGAGAACTCGGTGTGCCTCTGGAAAGCTGACTGGAGAATGGAGCCCAGTGGCTTCTTGGTGGTAACAGTGGCTGGTGAGATGACTTGGGGATAATAGAAAAACCCATCAGAATATTAGAAGGTATGAAACTGGATTAGCGCAACTACATTCTGGGCCCACATCATAAGAAGCCCTAAAGGGGACAGGAAGAGGGAATTGAAGCCCTACCCACCCTAAGAAATGGACAAGAGACAAGCCCTGGGGAATATACAGACGGTCCTGGGATGTCACTGTGACTGCAGACTGGTTCAAATAGTCGGCCTTTTCCATACTGACCATCCCTCTAGCAATGACAACTGATGGGGCAGAATTAACCATTGTTGTTTTAGGAACAACTTAGATCCTGGCAAAATGTGAAGGAAATGCTGTTGGGGACCAGGGGAACAACTTAGCTGTCAGGTTGTCTGTGTACCAGGCGTCAAGCTGGCTGGCAGAAGATGGTTCAGAGATGGTTGTAGGAGAAAGAACTTCCCTAAGGAAAAGGTGTGGTAGAATGGAAAAGACAAAGAACCACAAAGCAGAGGTCTAGGGAGTTTTGTTATTGTCGTCGTTGTTTTAAACCTGGGTGTTAAGCTTAGTGAAGGCCCTCTTTGGCTTTGAGAAAGAAAGAACAGAAATAACCAGCATGGGATTCAGGTCTCAGAATGCCCTTCCCCCAGCCCCACATCAAGCATCCCACCATCTCCATGGCAACACATCTGCCACTGTCCCCATTTGATCATTCTGCTTTTTCTTTTCTTCTCTCTCTCATTAAAAAGAAAAGGAAAGAAAAAAAAAATAACCCTCTTCTTTTCCCAACCTGCAATGTATTTGGGCCTCTTAAAGAAGTTTCCAGTTAATGTTAGGGAATGATTAAAACTTCATTCCATTTAGAAAATTGTGAACTTTTTAAATATAAAAATATGGGTATATGTATACAGATATATATTATGCACATAATATATAACATATGTATGTATATATACACATATGTATCTTATACAGCCAAATTTTCTTTTTTTTTTAATGTGCTCACATTTTTAAAAAAAAAAAATCAGACCTGTGATTTCATTTCTACAGGAAGCTGCTAGTGAAGAACTTTTCCTACCAAGGTAGATTAGCACCTTCTCTGCATTTATAGTCTTAAAGCTGCCTGAGACTCTGAAAGGCAGTACTCAAACCCAGGTCTTCCTTACCCTGAGGCCAGCTGTCTTTTTCTTATACCACACTGCCTCTGTACACAAAAATATACAAACTTGCAATCACACACACACATACACACACACACAAACATATATACAACCCTCATCTGACCTCATGCTAACACCGTCCAGTGCTTCCTTGGGGAAAGAAAATGCAACAGCCCAGATAGTGCTCACCTGCCTTTCTTGGACAAGGCACAGGTAGCTAGGCAGCTACGAGGCTGGGCCAAAATTAGTGTTTGAGATTTGTAAGGACAAGGAACAGACCAGAAATATCAGTGGGATCAAGCTAGCCCAAAGGTGAGTCTTCTTCACAGACCAAATGCCCACACATCGGGAAATTTGCCTTTTGCTAGTTAGAGGCGCATATGGGAACCCAGGTTTCTGGCATCTGGAACACCATATTCTCCAAAAGAAGTTCCTCTCCACCCCTGTTTACATATATCACTAAGCTGGAATGTGCTTACTCTCTTCCTTCTCCCAGATAACTGTCTCAGGCAAGTGGGTGGTATAGGGTACTGAACAGCATCCCAAGTAAGCCCGCCTTAGATGCCATATCCTACTTGGACTAGGTCTGGGAAGGGATGCCAATGTTACCATCCACAAGGGTCTAGGAGAAGCATATCCCATCTAGAGACTGAACCATGTCACCCCATGGCTTCATGTGCTCATGACCTATGGATGACCCCACCTAGCTAAGGGAAACAAAGTCACTCACCTGTGTTGGCATCACGGAGCCCATTTATTGGGATTCCTTCACTCCCTCTTGTACAGAGGATCAGCCACGCACAAGGACTGCCAAGATGAACCAAATATTCCTACCTTGGATTCCAAAAGCACCTTTTCCCCTGAGTGTAGGGGTATTTCCAGGCACAGGCCTAGCTCTAGTGGTGAAGATCTCAAGAGGTCGTCAACCACTCTTCTTCCTACTCACCACTGCCATCATTTAGAAGAGATAGAAAAGGATACTGTCTTAAGATAGTCTCCAGCTCAACCTGCCTCAGCCCAGCTCCGCCCTGCCCAGCTCATGCTGCCCTGTGGCCTTCTGACATTGTCCACACCACTCCTAGGGCAGTGATTTTAAAGGTGCCAGAGCCCCACCCCTGGGAGGGGACTCCCTTTATCCTTGGTGTCTTCATTGTGCCAAGATCAACCTAATTGCCCTCTGGGGGTCAGCAAGTCCTTGGAGGGAACAGAGCTCAAGGGGAGGAGGGATAGGGAGCATCTCAGAAGCCATCTGAGTGGCCAAAGTCAACTCTGTGAGTCCTGTTACATGGTCGTATTCATAGTCATACCTGGTGGCAACCAAACAGGCAAATTGAAAGAGGTGACTTTGACCTTTGCCAGAGTCCAGCTCCCACTGTGGACTGCCAGCAGGCAGGTCAATACCAATGCCCCCCCTTCCCCGCTGTCCAGACCTTTGTGATATGCTTGTGTGTCCCCTCCGAAGAACCCAAAGTGTTTGAACATGTTATTTTTCTTTACTCTCACATTCACTCTGAAAAAAAAGGAAAAACAAAATCAGCAAAAATCTTTATTTTTGATTTAAAAGAGATGATAAAAAAAATATGAGGAGAGTATTTAATCATGGCAGGTGTCTGTAAGAAAAAAATATATATCTATATGTCATATAGCTTGTTAGCAGGTTTATTTTTTAAATGAAAGGCAAGGGGAAAAAAATGGTTTGAAATACAATGCCACAAGATGTCTCATGTCCTGTCAAACTGTCAGCATTTTCTAAATAAATTTTTTTTTTGAGATTTGGTGAATTTTTCATTCTTTAGCGCACCCCAGGTCATATTGGGAAATGTCATGTTGACCATAGGCCTTTCTTATTGCATCGGTGCCTTAAACAGGGCTGGGAATTGGGGGAAGGGTCAAAGAAATCAATCATTCTCAGAACCCTGGCAGCTGAACAATCAACTTCAGATTAACTCCTTGAGATTAGGGTCAGATCTATAAATAAGTTCAAAGGTCTGGCCCGTATTCTTACTATGTTCTCAGATATGATGGAATATATACTTAACTGGGAAAGGCAGAACACTGTGGCCTTGAAGCTAGGAGGATCTGAGTTCAAGTCTGCTTCTGACACAGACTGGCTATGTGACCTTGAACAAGTCATTTAATCTCTGAGTGCTCTAAGCAACTCTCTATTGACTGTAAGTTTCAGAGAAAGTGCCAACCTGAATCGGTAGAGGAAGTTGAAAGTTCCCTGTACCAATGAAATCACAAGGCCATACTTAACTGTGCCAGCAGGATGCTCAGACTGGGCCTCACCTAGACCGCATCCTAGTGGGATCCACCTCAGGGTAGGTCTGGTCCTGAACTCCTCATACTCAAGCATTTGATTTTACCAGCGTTCCCAGACGTGAGGACACTCTGAAGAACCAGACTCATTAACAATCTTTTTTTTTTTTAAAGGAAACACCTTCTAACAATTTGTTGTTCAGTCTTCATGACCCCATTTGGGATTTTCTTGGCAAAGATACTGAAGTGGTTTACCACTTCCTTCTCCAGCTTATTTTACAGATGAAACCAGAGGCAAACAGGATTAAGTGACTTGGCCAGGGTCACACAAGAAGTATGTGTCTGAGATCTTCCTGAATCCAGACCCGGCACTTTATCCACTGCACCACCCAGCTGCCTTATTTATTTATTTGTTTATTTATTTTTCATATTTAAGGTTTACATATTGTTTATTAGTTGTCTGGTGTTGTTGACCAAGACATGTCACACAAGTGTTCATCTTATTATTGAAAAACAACCTACCATACAGAAAAGACCGCAGATTTAAAACAAGAAGAGACCTTAGAGGTGCTATCTTAGTGCAGCCCTCTTATTTTGCAGAAATGAGGCCCCGAGTGGGAAAGCAACTTACCTGTCCAAGGTTACACAGGAAGTGAATGGCAGAACCAGTAGACTACTTTATTACCACTCTAGTGATATGACTGTGCCTGCTATTCAGGGCATCTCCTTTGCTATAACAAAATATTCAGAAAACTGAATCAGTGTGAAGATTGCTTTGTTAACACTGTAACAGAATAAAGGGATTTAGAGGGTCTCAGTGAACTGGTTTGTCCAGAATGTGGTCGACCTTGGAAGATTGACCTGCATTATTACTGAGCATACTTTATTGACCAGATGGATTCTAGTGTCAGCCAAGCTAGATAGAGTCTAGTGGTCTGTCTGTTTATGTCTCTGGCAGTTTGGCAAACACTGACTAATCCTTACTTTTTGCTCCCCTTTTTCTAGGCTCTTTGCTTCAGTTATGGCAGGAGAGAGGCAGTGTGGTGTAGTGGATAGGGTTGCTGAACTTGGAGTAACAAAGATTGGGATTCAGATCTCACCTCTCCTACTAGCTATGTGACTGTGACCATGACTCTGGACAAGACATTGAATGTCTCCGATCCACGCTTTCCTCATTTTTTAAATGGAAATAATACTGGCAATACCTATAATACACAGCGATAGTGAGGAAGGCTTCTGTAAACCATAAAACTTGGTGTAAAAGTGAACCAGGCTTACTACTTTTAATTTGTAAGAGTACAAATTTAGTCGATTCGAAAGAAAAGAATAATCAAGTGAGCTTTAGATTTGTACCTCCTTGGGGAGATTTCAGGAAATGCTCTAGTCTAATGGGCAAGCCCATTCACACATCATTCCCCAGTGTTATTTCTTCTTTTTTCTTTTCTTTTCTTTTTTTTTTTTGGCAAAGCAATTGGGGTTAAGTGACTTGCCCAGGGTCACACATCTATTGTCAAGTGTCTGGTCTGAGACCGGATTTGAACTCAGGTCCTCCTGACTTCAGGGCTGGTGCTCTATCCACTGCACTACCTAGCTGTCCCTCTTTTTTTTCCCCCTTAACTTTGTAATAAAAAAAAACAACACATTATTGGTATGTCTTGTTATAGGATGGTGATTTCCAGTTCTAATATAAACTCTTTTCCTGCCCCTCCTCCCACTATGAGCCTTTCCTTTAACAACAAAAAAGTTAAGCAAAACCAACTACCACAGTAACAGTAACAATGTCTGCAACGTATCACTCCTGTAGTCCCCATACTTTTCAACTAGAAGCAGGAAGGTGTTTCCTTGTTTATCAATTGAGGAATGACTTGTATTCTTATAAATTTGACTCAGTTCTCTACATATTTGAGAAACGAGGCCTTTATCAGAAACATTAAGCTAATCTAATTGTAATGACCAACCTTGATCTCTCAGAAGAGATGAGGAAACACCTTCCTGCTTCTGGTTGAAAGGTATGGGGACTTACAGGAGTGATATATTGCAGACATTGTTACTGTTACTGTGATAGTTGGCTTTGCTTAACTTTTTTTGTTGTCAAAGGATATAAACAAGCAGTTTTCAGATGAAATTAAAGCTATCTATAATCATATGAAAAAATGCTCTAGGGGCAGCTAGGTGGAACAGTGGGTAGAGCACTGGCCCTGAAGTCAGGAAGACCTGAGTTCAAATCCACCTGAGACCAAACACTTGACTCTTACCAGTTGTGTGTCCCTAGGCAAGTCACTTAACCCCAATTGCCTAAAAAAAAAATGCTCTAAATCACTATTGATTAGAGAAATGCAAATGAAAACAACTCTGAGGTACCACCTATCAGATTGTCTAATATGACAGAAAAGGAAAATTATAAATGTTGGAGAAGATGTGGGAAAATTGGAACCCTAATGAATTGTTGGTGGAGTTGTGAACTGATCCAACCTTTCCTGAAGAGCAATTTGGAACTATGCCCAAAGGAATATAAAACTATGCATACCCTTTGATCCTATTAGGTCTATATCCCAAGCGATCACAATTTGATTGGCTTGTCTCTGCAGGACCAGACAAGTTCATTTATCTTGTTAATTTCTATTTCAAGGGTGGCATTTTCCTGACCCCATTTCCAGATTTAAGGATGTGTCCTTTTGGGGGCTTGCAATTTCTCATGTACTTAGAGGGGCAACTAGGTGGTTCAGTAAATAGAGCTCTGGGCTTAGCATCGTCTTCCTGAGCTCAAATCCAGCCTCAGACACTTCCTAAGTCTGGGCAAGTCACTTAACCCTGTTTGCCTCATTTTCCTCATCTGTAAAATAAGCTGGAGAGAAGGAAATGGCAAACCAAAAACAACAACAATGACCAATGCAAGCTGGCTCCAGCACCCCCCTTCAGAGAAGTCTTTGTAATTTCATAATCTTTTGTTAAGATTTTAGGAGCACTAAAGCAAGGACAGGCAGTGGCATAACGAATAGAGACCTGGTTTCAAGTCTTTCTTTTGAAATATAATGGCTCTATGACCCCAGGCAAGTCATTCCAAGTCTCAATGCTAGACTCTTATCTTCAGTGCTCAGAACATGGGAAATCCCTTGGGAAGATTGGTATAAATAATGGATCATAGATTTAGAGCTGGAAGGACCTTAGGGGTCATCTAATCAGTTCAAATCCAGCCTCTACACTTACTAGCTGTGTGACCCTGGGCAAGTCACTTAACCCTGTTTGCCTCAGTTTCCTCATTTGTAAAATGAGTTAGAGAAGAAAATGGCAAAAGACTCCAGTATCTTTGCCAAGAAAACCCCAAATGGAGTCACAAAGAGTCAGACACAACTGAAAATGACTAAACAACACAGGAAGTCTCATTTTTCAGATGAAGATTTTTAAAGTACCAGAGAAGTTGCGCAGTTCACACAAGTGGTCAAGCCAGGGTCTGAACCTAGGTCTTCTAACTTCTTATCTAGTGCCCTTTGCACTACATCAGGAAGCGTCCCCATTTCCCTTGGAAACCCTGCCCAAGGGTCTTACTTCCGGGACACATGCCCAATTTATTTGGTGGCAGTTGTCCCTTCCTGCTAGGGGTCTGGAAGCCAAACTGGTCTATTTTCCTTATTAATCACCACATTAAACAACTGACTTCAATGGATGTGTTCCTAGTGCCTGCTGGGGAGGAAGGAGGACACAGTAGGGGGTTGGGCGGGGGTCTGCAACCCCTTCTGTTGACATATGGCCCCAGGAGCCACTAGTAAAGCAGATTGTTAAAAGCAGTTTGCTTTGGGATCCACTTACCAACTTACTTGCAGCTAAGATAAGGAGTTAGTAAAGAAGCTTAGGAGTGTTAATTAGCATCCTGAGATGGCCTCCCCTGCCCCTAGGGCTGTTCCTGATTCCTCTCTCTCCATTGGCCCCCACTCTCTTCCCAGGGATTCCCAGTATTTCTGAAGGCCAGAAGAGGAAGGGGCCAGGGGGGATAGTAGAGAACCATCCAATGATTCACTTCTCAATCCCTTTCCAAGATCTTAAGAATCAAGACTTCAGGGACATCCTGGTGTTAAATAGGCTTTCCTGAAGTATTTCCTTTCCCTGCTAGTCCCACCCTGTGCCCCATGGTGAGATGTTGTGGTCCTATAAAACGAAAGAACTTTCTAACAATCAGAATTGTCATAAACAGGAATGGGCTAACTCATCACTTGGTGAGCCCTCCAGCAGAGGCAGGAGGCAAGATGACGGCTTGTCAGGGATATTACAAAGGATCTTCCGGCATCGGAAGTTGATAAATTGGACTGAAACACAATGATTCTATGAAATTTCTTTCTCATATCTTACTTTATGGCATGAGTGTACCCCAGGGCTCTGTCCTGGGCCCTCTTCTGATGACTTCATCAACATTCCAAAATTATTTCTACCCAAATGACTCCCCTGTTTACATATCAAGTTCCCATCTCTGTCCTGAGATTCAGTCTTGCCTCTCCAAAAGTCTGCTTGATACATCCAACTGGATGTACCCCAAACACCTCAAAGTCATTGTGTCCAAAACAGAAGTTATTATCTTTCCCCCTAAAATACCTCACCCCTTGCCCTAACTTCCTTATTTCTATCCAAGGAACCACCATTTTCTTCAGTCACCCAGGTTCCCAACCTAAGAATGACCTATGATTTTTTGTTCACTATCTATATTAGCTCAGCCTACCCATGAGCAACTGATATTTTTCCAATTATTTAGATCTCACTTTATTTGTGTGAAAAGTGTTTTGTAATTGTGTTTTTGTTTTGTTTTGGCAGGCAGACTCCCAAATATTTTATAATGTCTACAATAATTTTAAATGGAATTTCTCTTTCTATCTCTTGCTTGCTGGGCTTTGTTAGTAATATATAAAAATGCCAACGATTTGTGTGGGTTGATTTTACATCCTGCAACTTTTCTAAATTTGTTTATTATTTCAAGTAATTTTTTATTTTATTCTCTAGGATTTTCTAAGTATACTATCATATCATCTGCCAAGAGTGATAGCTTTGTTTCTTCCTTGCCTGTTCTAATTCCTTAAATTTCTTTTTCTTCTCTAATTGCTATAGCTAACATTTCTAGCACAATATTGAATGACGGTGGTGATAATGGACATCCTTGTTTCACCCCCAATCTTATTGGCAATGCTTCTAGCTTATCCGCATTACATATAATGCTTGCTGATGGTTTTTGATAGATGCTATCATTTTAAGGAAGACTCCACTTATTCCTATGATCTCTAATGTTTTTATAGGAATGGGTGTTGTATTTTGTAAAATGCTTTTTCTGCATCTATTGAGATAATCATATGATTTCTGCTAGTTTTCTGGTTGATATGGTCAATTATGCTGATAGTTTTCCTAATATTGAACCATCCCTGCATTCCTGGTGTAAATCCTACGTGGTAATAGTGTATTATCCTTGACATAAGTTGTTGTAATCTCTTTGCTAATATTTTATTTAAAATTTTTGCATCTATATTCATTAGGGAAATTGATCTATAATTTTCTTTCTCTGTTTTGGCTCTTCCTGGTTTAGGTATCAGCACCATATTTGTATCATAAAAAGAATTTCGTAGGACTCCTTCACCTATTTTCCCAAATAGTTTATATAGCATTGGAATTAGTTGTTCTTTAAATGTTTGGTAGAATTCACTTGTAAATTCATCTAGCCCTGGAGGTTTTTTCTTAGGGAGTTCATTGATGGATTGTTCCATTTCTTTTTCTCAAATGGGGTTATTTAAATATTTTATTTCCTCTTCTGTTAATCTGGGCAATTTACATTTTTGTAAATATTCATCCATTTCACCAAGATTGTCAAATTTATTGGCATACAGTTGGACGATTTTTTGCTCTCTATCACAACATATCCTATGAGCTTCTGAGTCTCATCAAGTCAATCTGTCTTGTATCTAAACTCCTCTCTACTCACACACATGACTCTCATCTGGACTATTGCAACAACTTTCTAATTGGTCTGCATCCAGTCTCCTCTCTCCAATCTATTCTCCACATGTACCTGCCAAATTGATATTCCTCAAGGAAGGCATAACCATGTCACTCTCCTCTTCAAGAAATTATAGGAGCTTCCAGTTGCTCTTAGGAGAAAATACAAACTCGTCTATTTGGCATTAAAAGTTTTTAGTCTAGAAGGAGTTTTTTTTCCTTTTTAAAAAATCTCTATTTCATGGAAAAAAAGAAAAAGAAAGAAAGAACGATAGAGGAAGGGAGGAAAGAATGAAGGAAGGAAGGAAGGAAGGAAAGGAAGGAAGGAAAGAAGAAAGGAAGGATGGAAATGTTAGAAAAATCTGAAACAAAAATCTACCACAGTGAATGAATAAAGGAAAGCCTTTATTACACTTCTCTTGAGAGAAGTGTAGCATGTGGGCACTGGTTCAGTGGTACAATCAATTTTTAAACAGTTAGTAAGATCCATACTCCACCCACCAGGGCTACAATTGGTCTAGGTCATCTGAGTTACACTCTTCCTGGACAGCCCGTTGCACGTTCTTCCATGTTCTGTTAACTCCGCCCACTTCATGGGTCCCGTGATAAAAAATGGCAGCTATCTCCGCTGTTGGGATGTGTCAGTTAGTATTTATTAAGCTTATTAAGCAAGTGCAATGGAGAAAAGCCTTTGCCCTGTCGAGGCCCAGTCCTTGAACTGGTTTAGCCTCCAGGGCTCTTTCTTAAGGAACCAGTTATTTACAGAACATTTGGTACACTTTCTGATTGGTTGAGGCACTATCCACAAGATCTTAAAATTTCTTATCCTGCTGTGGAAACCTAACCCCCTAAAAGCTTTCTTACAGAAGGAAGGAAGGAAGAAAGAAAGAAAGGAAGGAATGAAGGAAGAAAAAAGAAATGGCCCTGGATTCAGGAGGACCTGAGTTCAAATCTGTCCTCAGATAATACTAGCTGTGTGACCCTGGCCAAGTCACTTAACCCTGTTTTCCTCAGTATCCTCATCTGTAAAATGAGCTGGAGAAGGAAATGGTAAACCACTTCAGTATCTTTGCCAAGAAAACTCCATATGGGTCCTGACAAGTCTGAACCTGACTGAAATGACTCAACATCAACAGCAACAAAGAACATTTTCATGTGCATAGAACAGAAAAGGATTATCTTATATGAAAAAGTGGACCTCTATATATATGGCTTGCTTTTTAAAAGTTATACAATAAATTTAACTTTTTAAAGCCATCTTGCTTGTCTGAATTTCCTTCTGAATTTCCTTCTCTTCTTATCTGTGCATTTTAAAAAATGTTTGAGCCCTGAACAATCTGCCTGCAACAGAGCTAATGCCACATTATTTCTTACCCCACCTCCCTAAACTTTCTAGGCTTCAGCTGAAGCTCTGGCTTGCATACTGTTGCCTGGTACACAGCATTACATCTCCTGCCTCTGTACCTTTGCGTAGGCTGTCCCCCATGCCTGAAATGCTCTTCCTTCTTCATCTCCACCTCTTGGAACCCCCAGCTTCCTGCAAGGCTTAAATCAAGTGCCCACTCCTTCAAGACATCTTTCCTGAGTCTTCCCACCCATCACTACATGTTTATGATAACATAAACATATTAGATACATAAACATACATATTCTATATCTACTTATCAGGCTGCCAGATGGTGAAATGGATAGATTGCCAGGCCTGGAGTCAGGAAGACTGGAGTTCAAATCCAACCTCAGACCCTTACTAGCTGTGTGACTTTGGGCAAGTCACTTAACCCTGTTTGCCTCAGTTTCCTCATCTGTAGATGAGCTGAGAAGGAATGGCAAACCACTCCAGTATCTTTGCCAAGAAAACCCCAAATGGGGTCACGGAAAATCATGCATGACTGAACAATAACATCTACTTATCTGTGAACATGTTTTCCTCCCCACCCCAGAATGTAACTTCCTCGAAGTCAGACCCTGTTTCATGTTTGTATTTGTATCCCTAGGGCCCAGCAAAATATCTGGCACTGGTAGGCATTTAATAAATGCCTGTTGATTGGTCTTTCTTATCTCTCTCCCAATAAGATTTAAAATTAAGCTTCCCCTAGGTTAAACCTACCCCAGACACTACTGGATATTCCCAAGGGAATCAAAGAAGAAGGAGGTAAGAGGAGGAAGAGGGAAGAGAGAGCCTGAATATCTGGACCATCTGGTGGAGGCCTTGAGAGAATGATCCTGTTTTGCACCCTATTTAGATTATCTCCTCAATGGCATGGGCCATATGTCCTATTTTCTTTATACCCAGCTCCCTGGAAAGGCCAGGCTTTGTAACTTATAGAAGTCCAATCCATGTTGACTGACGAAAGAAAGAAAGAAAGAAAGGAAGGAAGGAAGGAAGGAAGGAAGGAAGGAAGGAAGGAAGGAAGGAAGGAAGAAATGGAAATACTTTGGTGACTCAAAACCAGACTTAATGGCGTCATTGTATCTTGGGCACTACACAGAAACTCAGTGGGATATCTGGGCCAGCACTGGTGTTTATTCAGGGATCCTATTTGCTAGTATATCATTTTTATGAAATCAGCATAGAACTAGAAAGAACCCTGGGAATTCATTCTGTTTCTCTTAAACAGAACATCATCCAAACCACTCCCCCCAAAAATAGTCTGCTGCCCCATTCTCAAAAGTCATCAGAACTGGGAAAGCTGCCATTTAAAGCTTCTGCCTTTGTCCAGGAGAAAAGTGATGAGGGCTTAAACTAAAGGGATGACTGTGTAAATTGTGAGAGGGATGTGGATGTAAGAGCTAGAAACAAGATCAGGTAACTGAGTAGAAATGTGGGAAGCAAATGAAGACTCAAGGCTAATGCTAAAGTTGCAAACCTAGATGGTCAGTAAATTCAGTCTTTTTTTTTTTTTTTAGTAATCTGACTCTTTGTTGACCTCATTTGGGGTTCTCTTGGCAAAGATACTGGAATGGTTTGCCATTTCCTTTTCCAGCTCATTTTATAGGTGAGGAAACTGAAGCAAACAGTGTTAAGTGACTTGTCCAGGGTCAGACAGCCAGAAAGTGTCTGAGGCGGGATTTGAACTCGTGAAGCTGAGTCTTCCTGATTTCAGGTCCAGCACTCTATCCACTTCACCACCTAGCTGCCCTTCTAGATGGCAGTGCTCTCAAAAAGAACAGGGGTGTGGGTTTGGGGATAACCTGTTCTGTTTTGACAGATATCGAAAAATAATAAGTTCTGTTTTGGACATATTAAGTTTGAAATATCTATGAAAAGTTGGTTTGAAATGTCTAATAGGCAGTTGGTGATATGGGAGTCATCCGCATGGAGGTGATAATTAAACCATGGGAGCTGATGAGTGAGAGAGAACAGAGAAAAAAGAAAAAAGGGTCCAGGCCAGAGCTTTGGGGAATACCTGTAGTTAGAGAGTGTGATATATATGCGAAGAGACAGCAAAGGAGACTGAGAAGGAGCAGTCAGACAGGTAGGAGGAGAACTGGGAGAAAACAAAATCATGAAAACCTGGAGAGAGAAGATCCAGGAAGCTCATTAAATGGTGTTCAAGGGGTCAAATAGTGCAGAGATGTCAAGAAGGATGAGGACTGAAAAAAAGACCATTAGATTTGGAAATTAAAACTAGTAACTTTGGAAAGAGCAGTTTCAGCTGAGTGTTGAGGCCAGAAGTAAGACTGCAAAGGGTCAAGGAATAGCAAAGAGGAATAAAGCAAAGTATTAATGCCCTATGAAAACATTCTTTTTCCAAAAAAGACTCTATGCTAGCAAATGAGGTGATTCTTGCATTTCAAGTTTTTATTTTTTGTCTGGATATGATTTCATGACTGTAGGGAATTCTCACAAGTGAATGAAGATTGGTATCTCTCTCTAATTTATAGCCTTAGGCAAAGGTTCTTAACCTGGCATTGGGGAACTTGTTTTTTAAACATTTTAATGACTATTTCAATAGAATTGATTTCCTCTGTAATCTCTCTGTGTTTTACTTTATGTATTTAAAAACTGTCTTCTGCAAGGGGTCCCATAGACTTCATTAGATTGCCCAAGGGGTCCATGACACAATAAAAATAAAGAATCCCTATGAGGAAACTTGCCTGGGACATTGCAGTGTGAAGTATTTTGCCCCTGACCACACAGTTAGAATGTATCAGACATAGGATTTGAACCCAAGTCTTCCTGACTCCAAGGCCAACCTTTTATCCATTATGCCTGCACCTCTCAAAGAGTCCCTTTTCTCTTTCACTCCATAGTCACCTTCCTGGGCTGTCGGTCAGTCAACAACGATTCATTAAATACCTACTATGTGCTAGGCACTGTGCCAACCTCTGGAGATGCAAAGACAGTCTCTGCTTTCAAGGAGCTCACAAACTAATGGGGGAGACAATATACAAACAATTATGTATAAACAAGACATAGACAGCATAAATTAGAGACAGCCAACAGAGAGAAGGCAATGGAATTAAGAGGAATTGGGAAAGCCTTCTTGTAGAAGTTGGGATTTTTGCTGGGACTTGAAGGAAGTCAGAAAAATGAACTTAGACCAAGAAAGGCTTTCTGGACATTGAAAGCCAACCAAGAGGATTTTTCTATCCAGTTTTTAAGATAGCCTTCGTTTTTTGGCTTCTCATAGCCCCCTGGGCCCAGGTCCTTTTGTCTACCCTGATGCCAGCCATTGCAGCCTGAAGCCCACTGGCCTCACTCCCGTGCTCACACTCCCGGCCATTCCAGGGTCTGAGATCTGAATCCTAAACGGGAGACCTTGTGTCAAACTGAAGGGAAATTTGGTTGCCTAGAGATGTTTGAGCCAGTGACAAAAATAGACGCCTTAACACTATGCTTTGTCTTTACTCTCAGCTCTGGGCATCACTTAACCTCCCTAAATATACCAAGTCTCCTATCCAGGAAACCATTTTTATGGTGAAGCCCATATTGGCCACACTTCTTGCAATGCCCTGACTTGAGGCTTCAAATAATCTAGGTAGGACTCTCTTAAATGTTCCTTTTTGGGTTCTGATCAGTTTCCACAAACTCCAACCAGGTCACATGATCCTATAACCAAGCAACTTCTTCATTCCTTGGGTCCTCCTTGTTTATTTTTTCCCTGAGCCCATCTCAAATTTCTGTAGAAAAGCCCCAGTTTATCCCCACCCCCCATGCTAAAGTGCCCCTGTGGGTTTGGGTTTTTTTTTTTTTAATTGCTTCCACATGTGACTAAGATGTGAAAACTCACTCAGGCATTCCCTGAGGTCAGGAAAAACCCTCACCCAGCAGCCAGCTCACAAAATATTAATCACAAATGCTTATGACTGAGACTCCAAATGGCTTATCAGTTCCTTCCTGAGACTGATCTGATCACCGTCCCTCCTCCCTGAGCCACTGCTGGGAAACCGGTTAACCCAGGGTCTAAGAAAGATGCTAAGGACAAGAGAATGTCTCTTTTGGGAGAGGGGCCACTATCTTGGAGAAGTCACCCCTTCCTCAATTTGGGCCTCAATTTTCTCCTCTATCAAATGAGAGGGTTGAACTAAAGAACCTCTAAGGTCACTTCAGTTCTAAGGTTGTGTGATTATGAGTGCTAGGCAGGCTTATGCCCTCAATCTTTTTCTCTGTCTTCATAAGGGTATGTAGAATGGGATGTGAAAGCCCCAGAAAGTCAAGTAGAGTTCAATCAAGGTAAAAATAATCCCTGCCCGGATGTCCAGGGGACTAATGATGAGGGAGTGCTATCTACCTCCAGAAAGAACTGGTGAACTCTGGGTGCAAATTGAAGTATAATTTTCTAGCTTTCTTTATTTTTCTTGCTTTTTTTGGAAATATGGCTAGCAGAGAGATATGTGTTGCATGATTTCACATGTACAGTTGATATCATGTTGCTTGCCTTCTTGGTGAGTAGGGGAGGAGCTGGAGGGAAGGAAAGAATTTGGAATTCAAGATTTAAAAGGAAAGGAATGTTAAAAATAAATAAATAATTTAGAAAGTTTAAAACAAGACAAAACAAAAATAGTCCCTGCCCACAAGCAGCTCAAATAAATACAGAGGAGATAGAAGGTATCCTCAGAGGGAAAGGCACCAGCAGCTGAGAGGACTGGGAAAGGCCTCCTGAAGAAGGTAGAATTTAAGTTGTCATGAAAGAAGTGAAAGAAATTAAAAGGCAGAGGTAAGGGGGGGGAAGCATTCCAGGTATGGGGCACAGCTTGGGCAAAGGCACAGAGATGAGCAATGGAATGCTATGTCAGAATAACAGCAAGTTGGCCAATAGGACTGGGTCATAGAGTGTGTGGAGAGGAATAAAGTAGTATGGAAGACTGGAAAGGTAGGAAGGAGCCAGGTTGTGAACAGCATTAAATGCCAAACAGAGACTTTTATGTTTGATCCTGGAAGTCTACTCCAGATTAACCAATGGAATTTACTGAGTAGAGAAGTGATATAGTCAGATCCATGCATTAGGAAAATCACTTTGTCAATCAAGAGAAGGATAGATTGGAATAGGGAGGGAGATTTTGGAGGCAGGAAGACCAATTTAGAAGGCTATTGAAATAGTGACTTTGCACAGCCCATCCTCACTTAAATCCAATTCACCTGAGTGTCATGACATTACCTCCCTGATGTCATAGTCCCCTTCAAGAAGGAAGGACAAACAACAACAACCAGGCAAAAAGCACCTGAGCTGGAGTGGTGGATGTGTGGGGACAATCAAAAATGTGTTCCCCCCCACCCCCTGGGAGAACATTCTTCACGCTCCCAGCAAAATTATAAAGTCGGGGAAGTTGGTATTCAGCGGCTCCCAGATATCTCTTTTCCATAGATTCTTTTCTCCCTGCATGTATTGGATCAATTCATTCACACTGTAGTGAAGCCATGAGATTATCATCCCCTGCAGGGGTCTATGCCCTCTAGAGCTAGCCTGTTGCTATTCTCCAGAGGCAGCCATGGGGCCGTGGTAAGAGCACTGAATTTGAGTCAGAGAATCTAAGATTAAATTGTATCTCTTCCAAGTCCTACTACTTCAACTTTGGGGTGATGTCTTCCTCTTTTTAGCCTCCATTTCCTCAGCTCTAAAATGAGGGAGTTAAACTGATAACCTCTCCACTGTAAACTCAAAGAATGGACTTTCTAAGTGCCAACATCATGAAGCTCTTTATTGGAGGAATACTGGAAGGCAAAAGAATCTTCCTTTTGTCCCCCAAATCATGCCAATCTATTCCTCAGGCTGGTTCTACTTTGGGGATCCCTGGGGTCACTAATGTCTACTCTTCAAGGGGTCCTGAAGGGACTCTGAACACTCCATTCAGAGAAAGAATTGCCATCCTGCCTGATGGACCAAGTGAGCCTCCTTTAGACATGGGGGCAACTAAATGTGACTATATTTTCTAAAACCAAAAATTAGTACAACCATGCCTCATTTCATTGCACTTTGCAGGTACTGCACTTTTTAAAAATAAATTAAAGGTTTGTGGCATCAAGCAAATCTATCAGCACCATTTTTCCAACAGCATGTGCTCATATCATGTCTCTGTGTCACATTTGAGTGATTCTCACAATATTTCAAATTTTTTCATTATTGTTATATATGTTATGGTGATCTGTGATCAGTATTTACTATTATTACTATTATTATTAATAGTGCTACTATTATAATTGTTTTGGGGTACCACAAACCACACTCATGTAAGACAGTGAACTTAACGGATAAATGTTGTGTGTGGTCTGATCCCTTATTACCAGCCATGTCTCTCCCTGTCCTCCGGCCTTCCTACTCCCTGAGACACAACAGTATTGAAATTAGGCCAGCTGATAACCCTACAATGGCCTGTAAGTGTTCAAGTGAAAGAAGGAATCAATCAATACGGCAGACTTCACTGTTGTCTTGTTTTAAGAAATTGCCACAGCCACCCCAACCTTCAGCAACCACCATCCTGATGAGTCAGCAGCCATCAGCATGGAGGCAAGACCCTCCATCAGCAAAAAGATTATGACTCCGCGAAAGTTCAAGTGATAGATAACATTTTTTAGCAATAAAGCATTTCTAAAATAAAGGTATGTACATTTTTTAGACATAATACTTTTATATGTACTGGGAAACCAAAAAATTCCGATGACTCACTTTATTGCAATATTCACTTCATTGTGGTGGTCTGGAACCAAAACCACAATATCTCCAAGGTATGCTTGTACTTGTGGTCACAGGATATTCCTTTTGCAAAGTCTTGTTTCTTTTGCTGAAATTGAGAGTTCATATGATTATCATCATCATCATCATCATCATCATCATTCACATTTCTACAGTGATTTATTAGCTCCTATAGAGGAGAGATTAGATTTGTGGAGTTTGGCTCCAGAAGGCAGAATCAGGAGCAACAAGTGAAGGTTGTGAAGAGGTGAATTTAGGCCTGGTGATGGGAAATGAAAGACTTCCTAACAATTGGAACTGCCCAGATATGGAGTGGGTGGCCTGAGGGTTGGGGGAGTGGCAGTGGAAGGGAAATAGTAGGATCTCCTTGTTGGAGGTCTTTAAACAAAGGTTAGGTAATCACTTATCAGGTATATTCCTGCATGGATTGTAGTCACTGAGGTCCCTTCTGGCTTAAAAAAATCTACAAATCTGTGAAAGTTTACAAAAACTAGTATTTGGCTCAGGAAAATCATTTTGGACTCCAGAGAAGCTCAGTAGGTCAATGGCCTGTCTTCTGTGAGGTGTATGTCTGAGGATGAAAGTCACCCCAGATTAAGGCATAATTCTACCACCCTTACTTTTTTTCTCTTTCTCAAATACTGATTGGTCACTCACAATGGGTGTTGTCTTTTCCTAGGAGGCATAAGGAGGGGGAAGGTACAGAATTGTGGTAGTGAGGTATCCTTCCCAGCTGGGCTCCGCTAGATTTTAGGAATGCAGAGATTAGATATGTAGATTATAGAGACTACTACTAGGACGGTAACATTCCTACATACAAGAAAGGGAGGTTAAAGGCAATAGGGAGTGGGCTGATACATGAATCAGAGACTATGTCAGAGATAGAGCAGAAAGGAAAACTGTGAAAAATACTTTAAAACTGTGGCCTGCCTCTTAGTATCTACCTAAAGTCCCATAACACTGTATAATCTCAGAAAAGTGTTCCTTTGGTTATTATTATCCTGATTTTAACTCTGACTATACCTCAAATTCACAGAAGTATAGAATATTGGACTCAGAGGGAACCCTAGAGATTAGTTGGTCTAAACCTGCTATTTTACAGATGAGGGAGCTAAGGTCTGGAAAGGATAAATAACTAACTTTGAGTAGTAAGTGTCAGAACTGGGATTTGAACCCAGCTCCTGTGACCTCAAATTTAGGTTTCTTTCCACTGAGTCCAAGAAGAGCATGGACAGCCGCATTAACAAATGTAAGTGGATATGAATTACACAAAAGTTGGAGGGGCACATTTAGCAGTTCTTTGTGTTGTTTTTTGGGGGAAAAGGGGTCCAAAGATAGCACAGTAAAAATTTATGGCTAGACTATGCTCTCTGTACCCCACCTCAGACATATTAAGAAACTAGATGAATGAAGCACAGGATAAGAATGAAAAGAAATTCCAGCAAGGTAATCCTCACTAAAAATTAAAAGGAAAAAAATAAAAGACTGCTCTACCAGCCCATATTTCAGCCTCATTGCAGTACTCAATTAGAATAGTAGATAGTAGTTACTGAGTCTTTCCCTCTGCCCCCGCCATGTTTTATTTTATTATTCTGAATATAACAAACTTCAAATAAAATGAGCATTTCCATACACATTGTAGAATAGTCTAGAGCATATAAAATATATGTACATGAAACTGCAAATTTGTATTATGTAGAACTTGTTTTCTTTTAAAGTATATAATAAATTCAGCTTATAATTTTCAAAGGTGACCTGCTTTTGTGATTCCTTCCTCCTTTCCTTCTGTTCTCCTCTTATATGGTGGGGGGAAGGAGGCTGAGAGAGGGGGGTATCCTATCCCTAAACTCCTTCTTACTTCCCCCCACCTTGAAAACAAAACAAAAATCTTTGTAATAAATATGCGTAGTCACATAAATGGCCATATCCAAATATGGTCTCATCCAAAAATGTCTTCCTTCCTTCCTTCCTTCTTCCCTTCTTTCCTTTCTCTCTTCCTTTCTTTCTCTCTTCCTTCCTTCCTTCTTTTCTCTCTTTCTTCCTTCCTTCCTTTCTTTCTTCCTTCCTTTCTTTCTTCCTTCCTTCCTTTCTTCCTTCCTTCCTTCCTTTCCTTCTTTCTCTCTTCCTTCCTTTCTCTCTCTCTTTATCCCTGTCTTTGCCCCCCAGCCTGGAAGTATAGGTGCCACTCATTGGTCAGATCTCACTTCTGATCAGCTGAGCTCACTAACTCCCATACACCCACACACACCCTTCCTCCGGGGGGCTCACCATATTGGTGCCAAACAGTATGGAAGGGCTTACCCTAATGCAGCTCAGAACCCACCTATCTTTCCACTAGTTTCAGCCTCCCTAGCTAGGAGGGACAACCTCTAGGAACAACCATTATGCTCATCACACTGGCCTCTGTCTCTTTCTGCATCTTGAACTCATCACCTCTCTGTCAGGAGATGGGTAGTACGTTTCATCACCAGTCCACTGGAATCATGACTGACTACTGCATTGATCGGAGTTCTTAAGTCTTTCAAAGTTGTTTGTCTTTATAATTTCATTCTCCTAGTTAGCAGTTAGTGAGTTGAAAGTTTTAAGACTCATTTCAGTCCTACAGGGAAAGGATACAGTCACCAAAGACCTTTGTCACCAACTGCCCTAGGGTCCATCAAAATTCCCAGTCACCTCCTCTGTCCCCTAACCATGGAGACTCTTCAAAATATACTCCTGGCTACATCAAGTACAAAGTCTTGGAATTCACTCTAAGTGGGGCAGACATTCACCAAGACACCTAGCAGTGCCTTGCCTCAGCACTTATTTAGTAATAGTTCTTCATTTCTCAGTAGGGTGAAGCTCAAGAATTAAGCCTCCATAGGTGAGGGGTAAGAAACATTTGAGCCGCTGAAGAAATGAACAAAGAAAAATTCCCTTCACAATAAAAAAATTACTATACGGTAAGAGATTACCAAGAGAAAGGTCTATTGTTCAGTCCTATCTGACTCTTTGTGACCCCATCTGGGGTTTTCTTAGCAAAGATACTGGAGTGGTTTGCCAATTTCCTTCTCCATCTCATTTTACAGATGAGGAAACTAAGACAAACAGAGTTAAATGACTTGCCCAGGGTCACACAGCTAATAAGTGTCTGAGGCCTTATTTGAACTCAGGAAGACGAGTCTTCCTGGTTCCAAGCCCAGTGCTCTATCCACTCTGCCGCCTGGCTGCCCTAAAGATCTAGAAGAGAGTAATATCCCCTTGGCCTTCACCACCTTTTCCTTCCTCACAGGCATAATGATGGCAAGAAGACATGGGTGAGAGAGAGAACAGAGATGACACCTTCTCTGTAAGTTTTCTTTCTCCACCCCTCCCTGACTTTTCCCCTCTAATCAGCCAACTGTCTCTGTTTGTTGGGCCCCATGTTCCTGCCCAAACCAGTCCCACCATGAATCAGAGATCAGAGATGGTAGGTGCTTTCTATTAAACATCACCACCCACCCCACCTCCCCCCCACTACCACAAGCCAAGGGCTCTCTGAGGAGGTTTATTACAGGGATGATTTCATATTTATGAAGAGGCCCTAGGGTACTGGATGCTGCATGGCCCTCCCTTCCCTTCTTTTCAAAGAACGTCTTTTCTCATGTGCATTGACACATGCTTTTGGAAGAGACCCAGGGATGGGGGCCATTCCTCCTCTAGCCTTCTAGGTCACCTTGGATTAGTCCTGCCTGGGCATGGGACAGACTGGTCAGCTCTCAGTTTCAGCCTCACTTGCTGCTCAGAACTTCAACCAGGCTGTTTGTCCCCTGGCCTGCTGCCCACTGGGGTCAGGCTGAGGTGATTTTCCCTCTGACAGTCCCTGTTGCTGTCTCAATCAGGTCTCAGTCAACTGCAACAGCTTTCTGGGGAGTAACTGAGTTGGGGAGGTGAGGGGAGTTTTGAGAGGGAGGGGGGACATGATATTGAATCAAAGAAAGCTGGGCAGTTTGCAGCATCAAGACAAGCTGGAAACACAATTATGCTTGACACTGATCCAGAGTTGGTGATTGTTATGACTCCAAATTCTCCCAGAGGCAAAGAAAGAAAACACACACAGGCCAAAAACAAGCAAACAGAAAAATTCCCCGCAGCTACCACTTGCGAAACTCAAGAATGGGGAGAGTGAGAGAGAATAATAGGAGAAAAATCCCACAGCCTGGATGGAGCTTTGCAAATAGGTACCAGCCCATGACTCTGGCTTTCTGTTGTCTTTGTCCTCGGTCTCTCATCTCCCATTTGTTGTTGTTCAGTCATTTTCAGTCATGTCCAACTCTTCATTACCCCATTTGGGGTTTTCTTGACAGAGATGCTGGAGTGGTTTGCCATTTCATTCTCCAGCCCATTTTACAGATGAGGAAACTGAAGCTAACAGGGTTAAATGACTCGCCCAGGGTCATCCAGCCAAGAAGTGTCTGAGACCAGATTTGAACTCAGGAAGATGAGTCTTCCTGACTGTAGTAGGTACAGCACTCTATCCATTGGGCCACCTAGCTTCCCTCCATCTCTCACAAAGTATCCAAAAAGAGTCAGTCAGTCAGTCAACTAGCCCTTATTAATCTACTATTATGTGTCAGGACTTTGCTACAGTGCTGTTCTAAGAAAAGCAAAAATCAGTCCCTGGTCTCAAGGAGTTCACAATCTAATGGTGAAGACAACTATGGACAAACAAAATATATACAGGATAAATGGGGGTAGTTTCAGAGGGAAGGCACCAAGATTAAGGAGGACAGGGAGGTTTCTTACAGAAGATGGCACTTCACCTGAGACTTGAAGGGAGCCTGGAGAGCTAGTTCACTTGCCATTCTGGATGCTAAGCACTTTCTTGGAAGTGGATAATTAGAGCTAAACATGTTCTCATTGGCCTAAATGTTTTAGAGTTACTTTTGTTCAGTGGAAAATCAAATAGGCTAGGTGGTTCAGTGCATAGAGTGCTGGGCCTGGAGTTAGGAAGACTCCTCTTCCTGAGTTCAAATCTGGCCTCAGACACTTCCTTGCTGTGTGACCCAGGACAAGTCATTTAACCCTGTTTGCCTCAGTTTCCTCATCTGTAAAATGAGCTAGAGAAGGAAATGGCAAACCACTATAGTATCTTTGCCAAGAAAACCCCAAAATGGAGTCATGAAGAGTTGGACACAGACTGAAAAGATTCAGCAAGAGTCATCTTTTTTGGAGGTCCTTTCAACCCAAAGATAGTAGTATCTAGAGATGAATGAGCTTTAGAGATCAACCCATCTTCGCAAAAAGCATTTCCTGGTCCTCCTGGATGGTCATGCCTTCTCTTTGTGATTATCTCCACTTTATCCTATCTTTTGTTTGTAGATGGTTATTTACATGTTTTCTCCCCCCTTAAACTGTGATCTCCTTCAAAGCAAGGAGTGTCTTTTACTTAGTACCCCACTTTGGAAAGAGGAGGAAACCGAGGCCCAGGAAGCAAAGTAATTTGCCCAGGATGAAACAAGCAGTACTATCAGAGCAGGAACCTTAAATTCCCTCGTCTTTTAAGAGGAAAATTCTCTAGACTGAGTAAGGTTTTATTTGCATCAGAAGTCTAGTTCTATAGACTGAGACGGTGGAGGTCAGTACAAGTTGGGAGGTCTGAAGGAAGGGGGCAGCTTTCCCCAAGAGGCAGAGACTCCTGGTTGTCTTAAAGTAATACTTCTCCCTAGGATTGGAGAAGAGAAGTGGGGGGAGGGGAAATGTAAGTGGAGGGGAGAGCACTCCTTTAAGCTCAGCAAACATCTGGCCTGATGTGTCACATCACATTCAGACCAACTGGATGAAGACTGATGGGTTCAAACCTTCAAGGGCTCCAGCTCTGGCTCTCCAGACACAACACCCAGCCCCAGGGAGATATTTAATTGGGGCCTTGGATGTGTGTGTGTGTGTGTGTGTGTGTGTGTGTGTGTGTGTGTTTGGGGTGGGGGTTGGGAAAGGAACTTTAGAAGAGGCCCCCTCTACAGAGGTGACTAAGGTTTGATTACCTTTTTGCTAACAGATTTTGGCTGGGAGCTGGAGTCAAGAAAGAGACCTAGCTGATGGTGAGTTTCTACGGTCTCTCTAGATAAGATTGCCCCATTTTTAAAGAAACTCTTAAAATAAAAAGGCTTCAGCAAAACATTTTTAAAGAGATCTTTTAAATTTTTTTATTTTATTCTTAATTTATTGAATATAACAAGCATTTCCCTAACATAGTATAATAAAAAAAGATGATTGCACACGAAACTGCAAGTCTGTTATTACAACTCTCTATTTCTTTTAAATATATAATAAAATTGTCATGTAAATTTCTTTTTTTTTCTTCTCTCCCCCTTCCCTATTCTAGAGATGGCTACCATTAGACACAAATATGTATATATATGTAAAACCATTCTATATATACTTCTATTTTTCAGTTCTTTCTTTGGATAAAGATAGCATTTTTCTTCATATGTCCTTTTTAATTAATTTGGGTGTTTATAATAGTCAAAATGACTTATTCTCTCAAAGTTGTTCTTAAAACAATACTGCTGTTAATGTGTATAATGTCCTCTTGGTTCCATAGAGATCTTCAGAAGAGACATCATCCTGAGAGCAACCTTCTCTCCATCCGTATCAAAATCTTCCTGGTGTCTAAACTAATTCCTACCTGCCTCAGCTGATAACTATTTCCTTTTACCCAATTCCTTGATTTCCTGACTAAATCAAGTTTCCCTCTGGGGTACCACCCCACCACCACCACCCCCAGAGCTGATAGGGCTCTTCCTTCCCCCACCCTGGGTTGTCCTATTTCCTGGCCCATGATTCTCAAGGTCTGCCCTGGGGAGGAGCCATAGTTTGCTCTCTGAAAGCTCACCTAGATTTGAGAGGACCCTGAATCAGAAACCCGTAATTGACCTTTATAGATAATTCTGCTGGAGTCTTTTGTTATTTAATTCATCCTGGGAAACCACAACCGAGATCTTAGAAGGCATTTCATCTTCTTACTATACTCCCCTTAAGTAGTTAAAGATCCTCAGCTCTGCCTCAAAGATGCATGTTGGTAGTGAGGGGAGTGAAAATTGGACCTAGACTTCAATGGCAATTCAGCTACTTACACCAATCTGCTAATTACGTAACCACTGGAAATTCCTCATTTCTCCGGAAATGTTATCCCATCAATTATCCCATCCGAAAAGTGCCTAAGTTGGAATAAGAGGCTTAGAGTTAGGGAACTGGGCTTGAAGACAGGATGATTTGGGATCAAAACCCACCTCAGACATTGTGGCCCTGAGCAAGTCACCTAACCTCATTTTGCCTCAGTTTCCTCACCTGTAAAATAAAAAGATTGGACTTGATGACCCCTAAAATCCTTCCAACCTTGAATCTATGACCTCTTAGGATCCCTTTTAACTTCAAATCCATTGATTCTAAGAAATAGGGAGTGCCCTTCAACCTCTACATAAGAGCTGATCCCTTTCTCCTTGCAGTCATGCCTAAGAGTTTGGTAGGAGCTGATTGCCCTCTGTTCCTGCTCCAGATATCGAATTTGATTTATTCTTCTAACCTGCGCTGTATTTTCTTCAGAGTGTAGAACTTTGATAGCACACTTCATTTTAATCCTTCACGTCTCCTCCATGGGGAAGTCAGCATCATTTCCTCCCTAAAACACCAAAGTCTCCACTGACCTAAGTGAGGTTGACTGTACCAAAGCCAAGACATTCACCATTCAATAAGAAAGGGCTAAATCAGGATTGGCTCTCTTAGAGAGCAGCAGGCTATGTGCCTAGGAGCCTGAAACTATAGGAATTGTGACCTGACCCACTGGGGGTCTTCACCAATGTTATCCTCTATTTCCTCCTGCATCCATCATACCACTACATCCTCCTTTCCTAGAAATGCAGGAAAATGACACCATGCTTAAGTGGAAATGACTTGGATTGGACTCCTATGGCTGCTACTTATTGACTGTGTGACTTTGGCCAAGTCATTTCTTTTTTTTTTTAATATATTTTTATTACTTTATTTTTAGTTTTCAACAATCACTTCCATAAACTTTTGTGTTTTAAATTTTTCTCCCCCTCCCTCCCCAAGACAGTGTGCAATCTGATAATAGGCTCTACATATACATTCTTATTAAACATATTTTCACATTAGTCATGTTGTAAGGAAGAATTAGAACCAAGAATTAGAATTAGAATTAGAACCTCAAGAAAGAGGAAACAAAACAAAACAGAAGGAAAAAAAGAGCAAATAGTATGCTTCAATCTTCATTCAAACTCCATAGTTCTTTCTCTGGATGTGGATAGCATTTTCCATCATGAGACCTTTGGAGATGTCTTAGATCCTTGCATTGCTGAGAAGGGCTAAGTCTATCAAAGTTAGTCATTGCACAATGTGGCTGTCACTGTGTATAATGTTCTCCTGGCTCTGCTCACTTCACTCAGCATCAGTCCATACATGTCTTTCCAGGTTTTTCTGAAGTCTGCCTGCTCTTCATTTCTTACAGCACAATAGTATTCTATTACATTTGTATACCACAATTTGTTCAGCCATTCCCCAATTGATGGGCATCCCCTCAATTTCCAATTCTTTGCCACCACAGAAAGAGATGCTATAAATATTTTTGTACATGTGGGTCCTTCTTTCGTTTTTATGATCTCTTTGGGATACAGCCCTAGAAGTGCTATTGCTGGGTCAAAGGGTATGCACATTTTTATAGCCCTTTGGGCATAGTTTCAGATTGCTATCCAAAATGGTTGAATCATTTCACAACTCCAACAACAATGTATTAGTGTTCCAATTTTCCGACATCTTCTCCAGCATTTATCATTTCCCTGTTTTGTCATGTTGGTCAATATCATAGGTGTGACTGGTACCTCAGAGTTGTTTCGATTTGCATTTCTCTAATCAATAGTGATTTACAGCATTTTTTCGTATGACTATAGATGGCTTTAATTTCTTCATCTGAAAACTGCCTGTTCATATCCTCTGACCATTTATCAATTGAGGAATGATTTATATTCTTATAAATTTGACTTAGTTCTCTATATATTTTAGAAATGATGGCCAAGTCATTTCAATTCTTGGGTCTCAGTTTCTTTTGCTGCCAAAAAGGGGGGGGATAATAACTGCCTCACCAGTTCAAAGGTTCTTATACCCCAGAAAATTTCCAATATAACTCCTCATTCCTCTTGAATTCCCTCATATCAAAGGAAAAGTTAAATACAACCTATCACCGGAGCAACAATAGTCAGTCAGAATAGACAATACTCTGCACCCAAACTCCAGAGAGAAGTGAAGTGTGTTTCATCATTTGTTGTCTTTGACCAAGATGGATCTTTGCAATTAACTAGAGTTCAGCTTTTATTTTCCCAAATGATTGTATTTAATTTACATATTGTTCTCCTGGTTTGGTTTACTTCATTCTTCCCATGTTTGTTATAAAGATCAGATTAGATAATGTTAATGAAAATATTTTGTCAAGATGTAAGGTACTATTCAAATGGAAGGCATTCTTGTCAAGTTAGGAGGTTGCTTAGGCCTAAGAATCAGGAGACTGCCCACTCCATAGACTTCATCTCCTCACACTTACTCCGCCTTCTGCTCTTGCCCAACTGTCTCCAATTGTATTCTGAGCACCAATGAATAAACTCCTGTGAGGACACATGCTGTGCGTGCCTGCAATCAATCTTGCAGGGGCCAAAGGGCCACATCTGGGCTGCCCACCCTCCTCCTCCCAACAACCATTTATGCTGGAAACTCTGGAGAGGCACATCCACACATCCAACCTTCCCTAATGGGAAAATACTTTATTATATGGATGACACCCTGCAGCCAATTTAGAGTCACTAAATCAGCTGTAGCCAATCCAGAAGATGGGATTGTCAGTAGACCAAAGGCAGGGTCACTCAGGACCCTGTTGCCTGTTGGAGATGAAGCAGTTTAAATGACCTGACTATATATCCATATCTATAATATGTAGATATGTGTGTGTGTGTATCATATATATATATATATATATATATATATGTATATTTATTTATTTAATTCCTTAAAGAGAAATGGGGGAGGCAGTTGGAGATAAGGGAGAGTGAGAAATTGCCTTTTTCATACTTTTGTGAGGAGAGGTACATCAGTGGCTGGAGTCCCAGAACACATGCTACCTTCCTGGAGAGGTGTTGTTCTCCACCCCCTCGATCCTAAACATACACACACACCTCTAAGGTTTACAACAAATAGGAGACCAAAGAAGATGAGACAACTTTCACATCCCAGCCTTGCAACGTCATATTCTGTGATTCCAAGAAACTGAGCAAAACTAATTTCCAGGGATTTGGATGCTATGATGCAGTGAGTAGTGTGCTGGATTTAGAGAAAGAAGACCTAAGTTTGAATTCTGGCTAGGTCACTACATCTGTGATCTTGGGCAAATCACTAACCTCTCTAGGCCTCCGTTATCCTTCTGTGAGGTGAGGCGGAGGGCAGCTAGGTGGCACAGTGGATACAGCCCTGTTGCTCTGTTGTGTCTGACTCTTTGAGACCCCATTTGGGGTTTTCTTGGCAGAGATACTGGAGTGGTTTGTCATTTCCTTCTCCAGTTCATTTTACAGAAGAGGAAATTGAGGCAAACAGGGTTTAAGTTGACCTGCCTAGGATCACACAGCTAGTAAGTATCTGAGGCCAGAAGATGAGTCTTATTCCAAGCCCAGTGCTCTTATCGAACCACCTCAATGGGCAAGTCATTTAACCCTATTTGCCTCAGTTTCCTCATCTGTCAAATGAGCCAAAGAAGGAAATGGCAAACCACTGCAGACTCTTTGCCAAGAAAATCCCAGGGCAGCTAGATGGCGCAGTGGATAGAGCACCGGCCTTGAAGTCAGGAGGACCTGAGTTCAAATCTGGCCTCAGACCAAACACTTGACACTTACTAGCTGTGTGACCCTGGGCAAGTCACTTAACCTCAATTGCCTTTAAAAAAAAAAAAAACAAGAAAATCCCAAATGGGGTCATACAGAGTCTGACACAACTGAAACAACTGAATGACAACCAAAGACAAGAGCGATGGACTAACTAGATGGTTTGTAAAGTGTCTCCCAGTCCTAAATCTAAAATCCTATTAAGAACATATTTCTATAGCATTTAATGGTTGAAAAGTGATTTCCTCAGAATAACCCTGAAGGTAAGGTTGTGTAAGCACTATTATCCCATTTTACAGATGAGGAATCTGAGGTCCCAGAGCAATGAAGTGACTTGCTACAACACTGATACGGACAGGTTAAGAGCTGGCCTAGAGACCAGGTCTCCTGTTGTCCCCATCACATCACATTGACTTTCTATGAACTTCACAGAACTGAGTGAATTTAAATGCTTATGACATACTGTATATAAGCACTAGAAGACTGACATTAAGGGAGGAAAGGGCTCCTGAAGATGCCAGGATAACTTCTCCCTGAGATTCTACCGAGCCCCAGGAGCTGGCCCACAGCTGTAGTTACATGCAAAGACTCACTCCCTGGCCTAAAGGCTTATAGGTTGATTAAATAAAAGGTACAGCTAAGAGCTCCAATCCCTACCTAAAGGCAAGGGTATTAAATCTCCTTTGGAATCAGGGGACATAGAACATCACCTGTGTTTTTTCACTCATTTTCTTGGATTCTCAGTAAACTGCCTCCGAAATGTATTGGTTGGCATCGGATGAGAACTGGGTGAAGAAGAAGGAAGGGAAACAGCCAAGATGATTCTATAGAATCTTAGAGATAGTCCTCTTTCTATTATGCAATAAAATCTGAGATTCCTTACCTGAAAGAAGGAAACTCTGAGGCCAACCTTCTCATTTCACTCTATGAACTTTAATTTTTTTCAATTAATGAGCACTTTTTCCTCTCCCTTACATCTCACTCCCAACCCCCCCAAAAAAGAAAGAAAAAACAAAGCTTCTGTAACAAATACATATATGTATATTTATATGTATTTGTTAGAGAAG
The DNA here is from genome assembly GCF_900497805.2 of Vombatus ursinus. Classification (NCBI taxonomy): domain Eukaryota; kingdom Metazoa; phylum Chordata; class Mammalia; order Diprotodontia; family Vombatidae; genus Vombatus; species Vombatus ursinus. The sequence goes on from NW_020954579.1 coordinate 18,098,655, forward strand.
CTTTTTGTGTGTGCGTGTGTGTGTGTGTGTGTGTGTGTGTGTGTGTGTGTGTATATATATATAGTCATACAAAACAAATTCCCACATTGGCTATGCCTGAAAATGAAAATTCATGTCTCGTTTTGCATCCTGAGTCTATCACCTCTTTGTCAGGAGGTAGACAGCTAGCAATTATATAGTACTTGAAGGTTTGCAAAGCACTTTGCACATCTTAACTCCTTTGATCCTCAGGACAACTTTGTGAGGTAAGTACTATTATTAACCCCATATTACAGATAAAAAACTGAGCCTGAGAGAAGTTAAGAGTTTGCCCTGAGTTATTGTTCAGTCCCACCAGTCTCTTCATAAACCATTTGACAATACAGTCCATGGGGTTTTCTTGGCAAAGATACTGGAGTGGTTTGACATGTCCTTGTTTAGAGGATTAAGACAACCAGAGGTTAAGTGAGTTGTTCAGGGTCACACAGGTAGTAAGTATCTGAGGCCAGATTGGAACTCAGGTCTTCCTGACTCCAGGCCCAGGGCTCTATCCACCAAGCTACCTAGCTGCCTCCAAGGCAAACAGAGGTTAAATGACTCACTCAGGGTCACACAGCTATTAAGTGTTTGAATCTGGATTTGAACTCAGGTCTTCCTGACTCTAGGTCTAGTGTTCTACCCACTGAGCCACCTAGCTGCCTTGCACTGAGTCACATATATATTAAGTATCTGGAAGAAGGATTTGAACTAGTTTTCCTGACTTTTTAGTCCAGCCTTCTATCTAGTAACACCTACCTGCCTCAGGCAGATAGCATACTTCTTTAATCCTTTGGAATCATCAACCTCCTCATAAGGAAACTGAGACCCAAATAGATTATATGACTCACCCAAAGTCATACAGGTGCCTAATAGTAAATTACAAATTGAAAACACAATGTTCAATAGCTACAAAGCCTGGGAGGCAGTCAGGTCACCAATCTCTGGATTTAATCCTGAAAGGTTTTATGAGAGGATGATTTTTTTTCTTGGAATTCTAGTATTTTAACTAAAGCTTAAAAAGTGCTTAGAAATTATCTAGTCCTGGCTCCTCATTTTTATAAACAGGAAACATCAGACCTATAGAAAGTGATCTGTCCAAGGTCACTCAGCCAGTTGGAGCCAGCCTCTCCAGATTCCCACATCAGCTGGGTAGAAAGTGGCAAAACAGAGATTCTCATGCTCTTTCCCCTATGTCATGCCATACTGCTGGTTCTTGAGAAGAGGGAGGGTCATCAGAGGAGGGAAAAAGTAATTCTGGGCAGTGGCATGTAATCTATGGGGGAAGATGGGAGTTTTCAAATGTTGTTCGTATCCTGTTTCCTTTATGGGCACAGGGGAAGGACTTTCTTTTTTGGGAGGGGCTGGTAATAAAAACAACCACCTTGCATATTTCAAATAGATGTTGATGTATATATTATATCCTTCTATCTTCACAAGCCCCACAGATAAACAAAGCAGGTATTATTTTCTCTTTGGAAAAAAAAAAAGAGAATTAAGTGACTTTCCCAAGGTGACTTAGCAAGTTAAGATGAGAGTCTAAGCTAAGGGTTGGGAACCTTCGGTCTTGACGCCACACATGGCCCTCTAGGTCCTCAAGTGCAGCCCTTTGAATCCAAACTTCACAGAACAAATCCCTTTCATAAAAGGATTTGTTCTGTAAAACTCCAACTCAGTAAAAAAGCTGCACCTAAAGACCTAGAAGGCCAAAGGTTCCCCACTTACTAAGCCTTCACATTGCTAGTTGTGTTCTTTGCCCAACCTGCCTTTCAGGTTGTGAAGGCTCCCTAAAGGAGGCAGACATTAAAAGGATGACAAAAGCATAATTTCACAGATGATGTTGGAGAAAGTGGAGGGGATAGGGTCGAAGAGAAGGTATAACATCAAGAGTGGAAGGATGAGATGCAAGGGAATAGAGGAAGAGATGAGAAAGGTCGATGTGGTAATGATCATTCAATAAGTAAATAAATGCTTATTAAGCACCCACTATGTGCCAGACAATGCTAGGTACAAAGGATACAAATAAAAAAAAAGTCCCTGACTTCAAAGGGCTCAAATTCTATTGCAGGGAGAACAACATGTACAAAGAAAATTAAATACAAAATGTAGCAAAGTGGAAACAACATAATTTCAAGAAGGAGGGTACTAGCAAGTAGAGAAATCACAGTAGGCTTCCTGTAGGAGGTGGCCCTTGTGCTGAGCTTTGAGAAAGCTGGGGATTCTCTGAGCTGCAAGTGAGAAAGTAGCTCATGCCAGACATGGAGAAAATGTAAGGCTCAAAAATGTAAATATAAAGCCCCAAACTCCTGGACCAAAGACTTGAGTCCTCTCCTTGTCCCCCATTGGCTTTTTCTTCCTTCTGAATGCTTAGCTGTTCCCTGGGTTGCATGCATAGAGCTAAATCCCAGTTGTCTCACCCACGGGCCACATATCCAGTCTCTTCTACGTACCAAAAACACACAGGCTGTATACCTGTTGACAGTTCTAGGTCACCAAATAAAAAAGTACAATGGTACTTTAATGTCACCAGAGCTCAATGGCTCCTAAATGGAGTTTTCTTTCAGCCTGTAGCTCCCTTCTGGGTGACTGATGTTCTTTGGCACTTACATCCCTAAAGCTGAGGGAGAAAAAGCAGCGAGTTGAGTACTGGCCCTGAAATCAGAAGGACCTGAGTTTAAACCCAACCTCAGACATTTACTAGCTGGGTGACCCTGAGCCAGTTCACTTTACCCTGTTTGCCTCAGTTTCCTCATCTGTAAAATGAGCTGGAGAAGGAAATGGCAAACTAATCCAGTATTTCTGTCAAGAAAACCCCAAATGGGGTCGTGAAGAGTCAGACATGACTGAAACGACTGAACAACAACAACATAGGAGAAAAAAAATGAAATAAACAGGATTGGTATTCAAGAAAAGTGACTAAATTGTTCATACCCTATGACTCAGCAGTTCCATTTTTGGCATAGAACCTAAGGAAGTCTAAAGTTTTGTGTAGATATAGTAGTTGAGCCCATGGGAGTTGAGATTATAGAGAGAGGAAAGGAAGGAGAAGAGAGGAGAGGAGGAAGGAGGAGAGGAGAGGAGAAGAAAGGAGAAGAGAAGAGAGGAAAGGAGAGGAAGAGGAGAAGAGGAAGGAAGAGAGGAGAAAAGAAGAGAGGAGAAGAGAAGAGAGGACAGGAGAAGAGTTATATCAGTGAAGGAAGAAGCCAGGGAGAGTAAAGATAGGTAGGCCTGAAACCTCCACATGCTCTGAGCAAGGATCAAAAGCTGGTGGTTCTGGAGTCAACAGGATCTCAGCACTGGCCTGTTAGAACTGAAATGTGAGAGAGTCAGCCCTGTATAAGTCATGACACATAGCTATTCTCTCCACAAAGTACTGGGAGACATAACAGGAGACAGGATCAACTTAACAACCACCAGTGACCTTTCAGGAGGCCTGAGAACTATTCAATCTCCAACATGTGCCAGAGCCATAGATAGCTGAACCTTTGGGAGTTGAGGAGAGAGAGGAGAGACAGAGGCAAAGAGAGAGAGAGAGAGAGGGAGAGAGAGGGAGAGAGACAGAAAGACAGAGAGACAGACAGAGAGACACAGAGAGACAGAGAGGAGAGAGAGAGAGAAGGAAGAAAAAGAAGAAGAAGAGAAGAGAGCAAGGGTTAGAACCAACTTCCAGCAGAGGATCATGCAAAGAGGATACAGTGATGGCCGAGACCAGCATCCACATGCGATCACCAGAAGACTGAGACAGAAGCCAGGGATTGAGGTAGAGGGTAAGACCTAGTTTGGAACTGCAGACCACAGACAGACAGAGACAGAGATATACAGGATTGAGGATATAGGCTTGAACACAGAGGATACAGGATTGAAGAGATCCTATCTACCCCAATCCAAGAGTGTAGGAAAGAGCAGAGCCTTGCCCTGGCATGAAGTCTCAATTCAGGAACTGAGGCTGGAGATATAAGTAAGAGAAGAAAATGCTGATACAATGAGAACATAATGAACTACTATTTAAGGGAAGCCCAGAAGATGAGAGTCACTTCACAAATACAAGTAGAGCCTCAGAGAAAAAAAAAAAGGATTGGCCACAAGGACTCTTAACAGTGGCTGGAAAAAATGAAGCAAGAGATATTGATAATTGAAATTAGAATGGAAATAGGAGCTCTGGAGGGGAAAAAAAATGGAAAGATAAATAGCTTAGAACATAAGGTAGAACCAGCTTACTCCTTCATGGAGGTGGGAGGTCCACAGGTGTTATATTTACTACATATTTTCAGACTATTTCAATGTATCCTTTGGTTGTGCTTATCTTTTTTTTTTCCTCTAAAAAGTAGTATTTGTCATTCAGGATGGTTCTCTAAGAAGGGAAGGGATACTTGAGATGACTATGGTTATATAAGAAATAGAAATATCAATAATAACTTATTTTTTAAAAAAGAATATAAGATAGAAACATTTACACAAGTAATATATTCCCCCCAAAAATAGAATGCAGTAAAGTGAAAACAGAGTAAAATAATTGAGAAAAAAAAAACCCAGAAGATCACGTCAAGGGTCGTTGTTGTTCAGTTGTGTCAGACTCTCTGTGACCCCATTTGGGGTTTTCTTGGCAGAGATACTGGAGTGGTTTGCCATTTCCTTCTCCAGCTCATTTTCACAGATGAGGAACTGAGGCAAACAGGGTTAAGTGATTTGGTTAGGGTTAAACAGCCAATAAATGTCTGAGGCTGGATTTGAACTCAGGAAGAGGAGTCTTGCTGGTTCTCAGTCCAGTGTCCTATCCACTGCACCACCTAGCCACTCCCCCCCCCCAACGTCAAGTAACCCCCTATTAATAACAACTGACCTAGACAACAGGTCAAGGAAAGAGAATTTATAAGCCATTGAAAACCATTTACAAACCCTGAAAACGATTAACAAAACAAAACAAAAAAACTATATGTCATATTTTAAGAAATCATAAAAACAAAACTACCCCCAGTTCTATTAGATCCAGAGGACAAAGTGAAAATAGAAAGCATCTAGCAGTCTTATCCTTAAAGCAATCTCAAAGTGAAAACATTTAGAAGCATCTTAGCCAAAATCCAGTGCTTCTAGGTCAAAGAAAAAACATACTACAGCTAGGTCCTGAGTTGCTCCAATAATGGATCCTTTGTAGTGTTCTTATTATTCAAATTCACATTATTCAAAATTAAAAATATGTAAAATATATAATGGGGTGTATGGGGTGTTCAGGGAGGATTAGGACCTCTGGCGTGAGGGCTTACCAAGGCTTGTTGCAGTACTGTTCATTTGCCTTTAGTGTTCACCTTCACTCAACTCTCACCTTTGGCTCCAAGAAGCTGCAGCATGTACAGCAGCTATACCCTGGTAAACCATCTCGGCAGATGGGCTAAACGAGGTTGAGGGTAAGCTACAGGTCTCAAACCTATTGGTAAGTTGGGGGATGTCTACTGAAAGCATGTGACAATTCCCCCCGGGTGGAATGGGTGGATGAGAACAATGTATCTCCAACGGCCGTGGAGGTGGCTGAAGCAGGTGCTGTGGAGCACTCAGAGCTTGGGCAGACACCAAAGACGCCACGGTCATCCACTGCATCCAGGGCCATCGAAGGTCATCTTGACTTGTCCTGCCACTGGACTTCGGTGACTGGAAGAGAGAGTGAGGGTTGATGACTTTGTGAAACATAAAATATACACATGAGAACACAAGGATACATAGAAAGCGGCAAGGACAGGCAGAGCAGTATTGGTATTACTGCGTTAAATTTAACATATTTAAAAAAAAATCCAGGGACAGCTAGGTGGTGCAGTGGATAGAGCACCAGTCCTGGACTCAGGAGGACCTGAGTTCAAATCCAGCCTCAGACACATAACACTTACTAGCTATGTGACCCTGCACAAGTCACTTAACCCCATTGCCTAGCCAAAAAAAAAAAAAAAAAATACAAGCTGTAGGGGCAGCTAGGTGGTGCAGTGGATAGAGCACCGGCTCTGGAGTCAGGAAGACCTGAGTTCAAATCTGGCCTCAGACACTTGATCATTTGATACTTACTAGCTGTGTGACTCTGGGCAAGTCATTTAATCCCAACTGCCTAGAAAAAAAAAAAAAGACTACTATGGAAAAAATCCAAGTTGCAGTCAAGTCAAGAAATCAGCGAGCACTTGATATTTGCCAGGAACTATGCTGACCTCTGGGAATATGAAAAAAGGCAAAAATAATGCCTTTCCTTAAGGATGTCACTATTCTAAAGAGGAGACAACTTGCAACTATGTACAAACAAGCCATATAACATATAAATTGCAGATAATCTCAGAGGGAAGGCGTTAGTAGTAAGAAGGAATGGGAAAGGCTTTTTGCAGAGGGTTCAGGTATGATAATGCATGTCACTCCACTTTCTCATTCAGTAAAATCCAGTGGCTCCCTATCACCTCCAGGATCAAATATAAAATCCTCTTTTTGACATCCTCAGACACTTACTAGCTGTGTGACCCTGGACAAAACACTTAGGCCTGTTTGCCTCAGTTTCCTCATCTGTAAAATGACTTGGAAAAGAAAATGGCAAACCACTCCAATATCTTTGCCAAGAAAACCCCAAATGGGGTCATGAAGAGTCAGAAACAAAAGAAAAACAACTGAACAACAAAAAATTTTTGACAACCAAATGCCTTCATAACCTGTTTCCCTACTGCCTTTCCAGTCATCTTAGACTTTATTCACCCCTATTTATTCTTCAGTCCAGTGATACAGGCTTGCTTGCACAAGACAAGTCATCTCCCCACTCTGCATTTTCATTTCTCATTCCCTATATCTACAATTCTCTCCATCCTAAACTCATGCCTCCCGGCTTCCTTAAAGTCCCAGCTAAAATCTTACCTTCTACAAGATGCCTTTCCTGATCCCCCATAATGCTAGTCCCCTCTGCCAAATCTCCAATTTAGCCTATCTATATCTTGTTAATGCGTAGTTCTTTGTCCACTGTGAGCTCCTTTAGATCACAAACTGGGGTTTCATTTTTTTAGGGGGTGCCTTTGTTTGTATCCCCAGCACTTAGTAGGTGCTCAATAAATGGTTTTTGACTGACTGATAAGTGGGATTTTAGTTGAGACTTGGAGGAAACCAGAGACTGAGATGAGGAGGGAGAGACTTAGGGAAAACCAGTGAAAATGCAGTCCTGATATTCACAGTTTCACACGCAATCCTCTTTTCCTGTTCTTTATATATGGAACTATTCATGGTTGTTGATGTTTGTTAAGTTCATTTTTTTAAAACAAAGACCATTTTTGAAAAAAAAAACCCTTTAAAAAAGAGAACACTGGTAATCTTGAAAGGAGCAGTTTTCAGGAAGCCAGATTAGATTGCAAGGGGTTGAGATGTAGGAGATGAGAAAGGGGAGGCAATAATGGTAGAAGTTTGTTTGTTTTCTAGAAATTTCAATGTTCACACAAGGAGAAAAGATATAGCATTATAGCCAGAGAAGATGACAGGATCAAGGGAAGGTTTTATAAAAATGGGGGAGATCTGAGCATGTTTCTAAGCAATAGAGGAGTGACTGGATAAGGGTAAATTGAAAATGAGGCAGGAACAGTCATGTGGCAAAGTGGATAGAGCAACGGCCCTGAGGTGAGGAGGACCTGAATTCAAGTATGGCCTCAGACACTTACTAGCTATGTGACCCTGGGGTAGTCACTTAACCCTGATTGCCTCTCCCTGCCCCCCCCAATAAAATAAAATAAGGGAGAAAGAGGGTATGAGAGAGGGCAAGCAAGCTCATGCAGGAGAAAGGAGGAGATTGGGTCAAGGTTTTAAGTAGAGAGTAAAGCATTTGCAAGAATAAGGGCTACTCCACCCCCCTACCCCACCAGACTTTGAGAAAGAAAGGAGAGAGTTGGGGGTGATTAAGACATTATTTAAAGTGTAGAGATGGCCAGAAAAGGGAACTAGTAACACATTGTTTCACCTTTTCTTTTCAGTGAAGTACAATATAAGACAATGTGCTCTGGGAGGGAGAAGGGAGCAATGGTAATAGATGGTCCAAGAACGGAAAAGGTTTGAATAGAGAATGAAGGGAGTGAGACAGAGTTAAATCACGGGAGGGTTAAAGGATTGGCCAGCAGCAGAGATGGCTGGTTGAATTTACCTAACAAATTTGTAGTGACTTCATCAGCAATCACTCAGCATGTATAGCTGTAATGGGCTGGTAGAAGCCTTGGAGCTGAGGGGTGGATGATCCTGGCTTAGGAATTCACTTATATCTCATTTACTCAAACTAAAATTCTGAAAGAATCCTAGAAACCACGGTACCTCATCTGTCCCCATCCCTGCCCCAACAACTTGAGTCTTTTGTCTCAATACCCAGGGTAGACAAGGAGTTAATCTGAAGGGAGGGGAGTTTGGAAAAGTGGAACAGAACTCTATTGACCAAAATATAATCCAAGTCACCCACCAGCCCAAACTTATGCTTTTCCAGTCTCAGAAACAAAAGATCAAATGAGAATAAAACCCAATTACCCATCTTGGATTAAGTTTCTTCTTCACTTCCCCTCCCCCCCCCAACCCCCTTTGGTTTCCAGTAACTGTCTGGGATGGAGTCCATGAACTTGAAGTGAGCTCTTCCCTTCCCCCTCCAATCCCTCTCTCTTTAATGGGGCTGGGAGGTGATTAGCTATTCTAAGAGCTGACAGCCTCCTCTGCCCCTCTGTCTCATAATGCCCATCTCAGAAGCTTTAAGGAGATCATGAATCAGGAAAACTCCAGTCCTGGGGGAAACATTTCCTGTCATTACTTTGAGGGGGCAGGTAAGGAAAAAGTGATTTTTTTTTAGGCAGGATCTCATAGTGAGGGCTAGATATTGGCTCCCTGCCAGAGATGTCCAGGGTGGACCTCTGTGGGAGTAAGGGATCCCACTCTTCCTTAAGGAACTCTCAAATTGTTTAAGTTGGAAAACCGAAATTTAGCAAAAGAGAAGGAGCCTGTGGCATGGAGTTGGCACATGGGATCTTTGGACCAACTCAGATTTGTCACTTTCCTCTCTTGCACGCTCCATAAAGCTCCTTTCTCGAGGTCTGGGGCCCAAGCCCTGGCTAGCTTCCCCACTAGACTCAGTGGCCGACTCACATGGAACTCAAAAAACTCAAGGCTTTTGGATTTTGAATGGAGGAGGCCTAAGCGTCTGGGCTGATGTTTCCTAACGCCATTGGTTGCGGCAGGCCGATTACATCACCCCGGAGAGCTTTGGGAGGGAGGAAAGCTGGGAGGGAGGAAACACTAAGAGAGAGAAAGACCGAGAGAGGAGTGTCAGAACAGCGCCTAGAGAGAGACACGGAGACTGAGAGAAAGAGAAAGAGAAAACTGGAACAAGGGTTAGGAATTGACATGGGCTCTCCAAATGCGAGGCGAGCTGAGTCCGTGGAAGGAAGAGCAGCCGTGAAGCTAGGAGAAACACAACAGCCCGAGCAGACTGGACTCTGGTGACCGAGGTAGGGGGAAGTGGGGCGCTCACCACTGCGGTGACCTGTTCCTACTGGGTACTGACAGTTGTCTGCACCTGGTGGAGGTGGTTTGCGGGGTTCGAACCCCGATGGGGAGGCAGAGGTCCCCAGGAGGCGATCCTGGGGTACACAGGCGCTGCCGGAAGCCGAGTACACACCCCCCACGCACCCCCCAGGGCCAGAGATGTGGATAGCCTAGGAAAAGCTCTGGATTGGTCGGGGAGTACTCTACCCCTCCCCCATTCCCACCTTTGCCAGCCAAGACCCTTTCTCTCGTGCCCATCAGAGATGCCAGGTTGGGGGCCGGCCAGCCTGCTCGTCCGACCTCAGCTCCAGGGGCTCCTTTCCTTCCCAGTCCCATGCGTGCGGGGAAGGGTTCTAGGAACTCCAATCGCCTTAGAAAGGGTAGGGTACAAGCAGACCGCTAAGCTTTGTTTTTATTTGTCTTTCAAAAGAGGAGGGGGTGTAAAAGGGGAAGAAGTTGGTTAATCCTGCCCGCCCTAGGTTGAGGACTCTGGAATTTTCTCTCCCCTAATTCAGCTGACCTATTGCCCCAAAGCCTCGTTGTAGATCGAGTCTTGCCCTGGGATAGGGGCTTGTACATAGGGTGGGGAAAGGAGGAGGCGTGAAAGACCTGGACCAGCGCCCGGCGCACAACCGACGATTTAGCTCAGAGAGGGGCGTGTAGGTGTTTGATACAGTTCTCCGTGAATAATACACGGAAATATTTCCCTGTAGTAACCCAGCCTTGTACGTACGTGTACACACACACACACACACACTCACACTCTGCAGCGCCACTACATGTCACCAGGCTGATTTTTTTAAAAAGGAGGACACGGGAAGGAAGCAGCAGCCGGGAAGGGAGCCCTGAATAGTGCGGATTATTCGCTGTCCTTCTCACCCCACCTCTTCCCACCCCCATCTGCTCCCTCTGAGGACCTTTTTTTGGGAAGGACAGTCCTCCAGCGTTCTCCCTTTGTCCCAGGTTTTGTGTGTGTACATGTGTTTTTTAGGGCCGAGGGTAAGAATTGGGGGGGCCCCATCAGCGCAACACGCTGATTGCAAAGTCCCTTAAAACCTAGGGAGGCCGAGGTGGCCGCGCCCGGGCGGGTGGAGAAGAAGGGAGCCAGGACGTTGCTGTAGCGGGTTAATGATTTAATCGTCCTTCGCTGAGCCTACTCCGAGACTCTGCCCGCCCCGCCCCCCCTCCTCTGGCACCGCCCCCGGCCTTGGAGCGCCCCCAACTGAGACATCAACTTGCCCCCTCTTTCTTAGCTTCTCTTTTTACGCCGCCTTCTTCGGGATTCGGGTCTCCCGGGGTGAGTCGCAAGGGTACCTGGGCTGGGCTGATTTTGGAGAGGGAGGTCTAAAGGGAGACCTGCTTGTGTGTGAGTCACTGAGCCTCCCTTAGTGTGTGTGAGTCACCCAGTCTGCCTTCGGGTGTGCGTGTGCGCGCGTGTGTGTATTTCAGTCAATGAGCCTGAGTGTGTGAATTTCAATCACTGAGACTGAGTATGTATATTTCTTTCGCTGGACCAGCTTCAGTGTGTGTACATTTCGGTCACTCAGCCCCTCCTTAGTGTGTGTGTGTTTCAGTCACTGAGCCAGCTTGACTATATGTATTTGTTGGGTGGGTGAATGCTCGGTGATTCAAACCAGGTTTGTGGTATTTCCCTTGAATGGGGCACGTTGGCCCTGATTTTTAAAAGTTTTCTTTTTCCCTAAGTGACGAAGGAGGGAAAATGAAGCACTTTTCTTCCTTTCCTCTCACTCTTCCTCTCTCCATTCTGCTTCCTCGCCCCCATCTCCGTCCTCTCTTGCTTGTTACCTAGGTAGCAGTGGACATTTGGGTCGGGGAGAAGGGGGCAGTTCATATGTCTAGGCTCCACTGGAGTCCCTTTACTCCCTCTGGATAAGGGAATTCAGATGTTGGGGTGCTAGGGAGAAATACACTGCTTCCCATCTGTCTACAGCTAATGGGGTCTGGGAGAGGTTTTTCCAATTAGGAGTCTGGGAAGTGAACAATGAGGGGCCCAGTTACAGGAGTTAGAGTTATAGAGTCTGGGTTTCTAATAACTTCCCTTCTAATCTTCCCTTCCCCCACCTCCATCACCAATTCTCTGAAACTGCATCTGGGTGGAATGGAGGAAGGTACCCTCCCTGTTTTCTGACTGGGGACACCAGGAGAATGAACTGAAACTGGAGAGAACAAAGGGGACAGGATACAAAGAAAGGACTGACTAATACCCTCCAAGAAATCCTCGGTTTTCTTATTGCCTTGTCTATAGATTTGCAGGCTATGGCTGATTTTCCAAGGTTCCCTCCTGACCTGCCTTGCTTGTCTGAACTGTTCCATGTGACTGTAGCATTACCAGATTATGTTTTTGTGCTTTAGTTGTTTTTTTTTTATCTTATCTTCTGAACTTGAACCTTGTCTCTCCACACTTGCCTGAAGGCTAGCTGTTCCTTCATTCAGGAGATTGGGGTGCTCTGTACTTGAGTTTAAGGAGATACCTGAGTAGATATCCTGGGCTCTATCTTCCCTAGGTGATAACGGGCAAAATCTTCCCTGAAGCTTTCAGGGATAGGGAACTTAACTTTCAGGGTAAGGGACTAGCAACAAAGGGGAGGCTGCATTGAGGTGTTTTGTTCTAAGTCTCAAATCTTTTATTTTTTTTTTTGTTAAGCATCCCCATGTTTTTTTTTGTTAAGCATCCCCTTGGCATCTGATTTGATTGGGAGGTCTCTCTCTAACTATTGATTTGATCACCCAGGTTCCTTGAGCTTAACTTGAATCTCTACTTTGGAGAAATTACTTATCTTTTGTTCTTCCTTCTTTTTTTTTTTTCTCTCCACCTCTTCCCTGATAAAATTCCCTGGGATTTTTTGCTTACTCCTCAGGAATAAGAACCTTTTACTATACCCACACTGCACATTACTCTGTTATGGGTGACAGTGTTTGCACCAATCTGGCTAGTTCATACCTAGACCAAGCCAAGTCCCCAATGATATTTTCTTCAACTCAGCATCCTAATCTGTAAAATGAGGCTAACCTCTTTGGAAAAGAAATTTTACTCAACAGTAGACATACAAATTAAAACACCTCTGAGATATTCTACCTTACACCCATCAGACTGGCAGAGATTATAAAAAGGGAAAATGGCAATTGTTTGACGGATTCTAGGAGGGACAGGCACACTTAACACAATGTGAATGGAGCTATGAATGTTCCAACCATTCTGGAAAGCAATTGGAAACTATACTCAGAAAGTCTCTAAACTGTATATACACTTTGACCCTGTCAATAGCACCATTAGGCTATATTCCAAAGAGATGAAAGACAGGGAAAGGACCCATGTGTGCAAATATATGTAGAGCCATTGGAAAGGAAAATTACAGTGAAAGACTTTAGAACTATGATCAATGCAATGACTACCCCCAGAAAACTTTGATGAATTATGCTCACCTCTTAAGACAGAGGTGCTGGACCTTTGGGGCAGAATGAAACATTTTTTTTCCCAGACATAGCCAGTATATGGATTTGGATTTTGACAATAAAGACAAGAGTGTTCATAAATCACGAAGAAGTAAACAAGAAAGAAGGAAGAGGTTCAGGAGGGGATACAAATAGGGAACTGTTGAGACTACCATGTTAAATTGGAGATAGAAAAAAAAGCTATCCATAGTTGGAGAAGGCATCTTGTACACATAATCTTTGTATTATAACACCTTCCCTCCAGTGCCTCCAACTTTACTCTGTACACAGTAGGTGCTCATTTGATTATCACAGAGCTAGGTGATCTTGAAGTATATTTTCAAGCATTTGCTATGTGCCTCTTGGGAGCTTTTAAAATGCACAAGGATCACTCAAGAGCATGCATTCTTTTCAGGGATACTGCATGCACAGGGGTAATTACATACAAAATATATAAGTACAAGAATATTTGGGGGTTTTTTTTGGAGGGGGGAAGTTTGGGAAGAGTCAAGAAGGGCCTTGTGTACAGGGTGATATCAAGCTGAGCTTTGTAGGAAATTAGAATAAAGCTGGAAAGGTAGGTTGGATCCTGGTGGGGAAGGGCCTTCAATGCCAGAGGGATTTGTATTTGACCTTAGACTTGTGCTTTTAGGAAGATCACGTTGGCAATGGTGTGGTGGATAGATTGGAGAATAGAAAAACTGGAGGAAGGAAGAACCTTTAGTAGTCTCTTGGAATTGTCCGTGTTACAGGTGATAAGCACTAGAACTTGAGTCGTGACCAAGGGAGTGGAAAGAAGAGGATGGACAGGAGAGATATTGTGAAGGTAGAATTGACAAGACTTGGCAACAGGTGGGGTATGTTGGATGAGGAAGGGAGAGTTGGGAGTCAAGAATGACTTAGAGCTTTCTAATTGGGGTGACTAGAGAGTTGTACAGCAGAAATAGGAAAGTTTTTTGTTTTGTTTTGTTTTTTTGGTGAGGCAGTTGGGATTAAGTGACTTGACCAAAGTCACACAGCTAAGCTAGTGAGTGTTATGTGTCTGAGGCCAGATTTGAACTCAGGTCCTCCTGATTCCAGGGCTGGTGCTCTATCCACTGTGCCACCTAGCTGCCTCTAAGAAATAGGAAAGTCTTAAGGAAGGATGTGTATGGGGGTGTTTTGTCCATGTTGAGTTTGAGATGCCTATAGGTCATCCAGTTTGGAATGTCTAATAGGCAGTTGGTGATTTAGGGTTGAAGTTTAGGAGGGAAACCAGGGCTGATCTTGGAAAGTTTTCTCCATATCACCCATGGGAGTTGATAAGGTCACCTAGAGATAGTATAGAGAAGTATAAAGTATATATAGTATAAAAAAGGGAGAAGGCCTTGGGGTAAACCCACTGTATTGGGGGGAGGGGAGGGTTACAGTTATAGATACTTTCCAGGTAGGAGGTGGGAAGATCAAGAACTCTTCAGTCAGTCAATAAACATTTACTAAGTACCTACTGTGTACCAGGCATTGTGTTAGGGTTACAGAGAAAGGCAAAATACAATCTGCTATCAAGGAATTCACAGTCTACTGCTGGTATGGAGGGGCGATAACATGAAAACATGCATGTACAAACAAAATATGGACAGGATAAATTGGAAATAATCAAGGAAAGGCACTAGCATTAAGGGGGAATCAGGAAAAGCTTCTTGTAGAAGATGGGATTATAGCTGGGATTTGAAGGAAGCCTGGGAAGCTAGAAGGCAGAAATGAGGCAGGAGAGTTTTCAGGGCATGGGGGACAGGGAATAAAAGTGCCAGGAGTCCAGAGATGCAGTGTCTTGTTCAAAAAACAGAAAGGAGGCCAGAGTCATTGGGTTGCAGAGTAGTGGGGGTGACTAAGGTTAAGCAGCCTAGTGAGTAAGCCTCAGGGAACCAAAAAGCAACTGCAGTTTTCCCCAATTCTCTAGTGCCCAGAGAATTAACAGAATCGGGCATACACTTCCAGATAGGGCGTCTATCCTTGTCCTCTATGCTGCAGAAGGTGTATCCAGGTCCATGGCCTCGAACTGACCCAGTGGACCAAGAGCCTGAGAGCGTCAGGTGGAGTGTGAGACAACCTCGTAACTGTCTGCACATCCAAACCTTGGTGCTTGGAGAGTGACCCTAACTGCAGAGCAACAAAGGAGAAGAAGGCTTACATACTTCCAGTCTTGGCTGGAGAAGAACTTGGGGTTAAGCAGTTTCCCTGTAAGGGCCACCAAAGTGATGCAGTTTAGGGGTTCAGGGGTGCTGGGACCCCAATATCACAACGCGGGTCCTGCCCGGAAGAATTTGACCCAAGCCTTCTTTCAGCCAAAGACAAGGTTTATTAGAACATCTGTCATATTGGGCAAACTCTTAAGGAGGCTGAACATTAGTAAGCTATTAGCTAGATTATAAGAATCTAGAGCAGTGGCTAGATTTTAAGAATTTAAGCATCTTAATGGAGACAAGATGGATCTTATATACAGAAAGACTAGGGGAGGGATCTAGGAGTGACCAAGTAGTCAATGAGGTAATAGAACTCCAGGGGTGGCCAAGGGAGAATGGAACCTAGATAGGATTAAGGGTGGGAAGTGGCCTGGGGCCGTAGGAAGGTATGGAATTATAGCCTCAGGAGAACACTAGAGATTTGGCCATGAGGGAAAGTCCAGGGTTTTTCCTTTTTGGGGTCTAGATCCCCTCCCCATCAGGTGTACTTATAATTGAGGGTTACAGTTACAGATATTTCCCTGGTGAAAGGTGGGATGAAAAGTTCAAGGTCACCGGTTCAGATGAATCAAATCCACAAGCCCAGCAAATATTTATTAAATTCATGCTTTGCTCCTGGCCCTGCCTGAGTTTGCTTTAGGATTGCTTTTCTTTGTTTTGCATATGTAGGATTTAGGATTTAGAACTCAAGGGCACGTATATCTAGTCTCCCCTCCTTCCTTTTTCTGATAAGGAAAATGAGACCCAGAGAGAAGAAGCCAAAGGACCCAGCCAGAGCTACCGAGCTGGTATGTGGGAGGGCTAGCATTCAAACCATGACCCTTTGACTTCCAAACAAGTTCTGGAAAAGGGAAAGTCTGTGCTGAAGGTGTGGTTTTTTGATGGGAGATTGGGAAAGGTGGTGTGGGCAGATGGTGGCCTTCTTTTGTTGAGAAATGGCCTCGTTTTTTTCCCCCTTCCATTTCTGGAAGGACTTGGTGAAACTTTCTTCAGGGGTGGGTGGCGGAACCTTTGTCACCCAAGGAATGAAGCCTGGAGAGATGCCAGAGATAAAGCTTGGGGTGGGGAAAGGGCGGGAAGTTGAGCAACTCAGCCTTGAAGGCTTAGAGAGATGACCTCCTACAGCTTGGATTCCTTGACCTGTGGACTGGAGGGTTCTGCTGTGGGCCCCAAGGAATTTAAGAATCAGGAAGGCTTTCTTGAGTCACTGAATCCAGGATTGTAGAGCTGGGAGTTCTCAACTCGGTTTGCTGGAGTGGAATGCCAGGAAGGGTTTGGATGGATGGTTCCACATAAGTTGTTTTTCTGCAGCCTCTTTGTAAGCAAAACTTCATTCTCATTGTCCTTATATTAAAAAGTCCATGCTTTAAGCCCCAGCTTAAACTATGTCCATGTGCCCTAAGTTAGCTGTGAACTTGCATTATTCTTGGGGGGACGCTTTGGACTACCTTCTCAATAGCATTCGTTGACTTCTGGGAGTACAGCATGAAGAGGAATAAATTACCTTGTATTTAGGCTGTATCTAGTATGTGCATAGTTATTGCATGTTGTCCATCTCCACTCTCCCCCGGTTAGAATGGGAGCTCCTTGAGGGCAGAGGCTGTTTTTGGCTTTTCTTTGGATCCCTAGGGCTTATCACAGGGCCTGCCACATAGTAGGAACTTAAGAAATACTAGCCATGTGATGTGACCATGGACTGTGGCCTCGAGGCCACAGGTTCCCCACCCCTGCCCTAGACAAGTATGGCTTCTCTCATTCTGTTTCTTTATTTGTAAAATGGGGAAAAAAATAACATCTACCTCGCAGGGTTGTGAGGATCAAACAAAGTAACCTATGTGGGGTGCTTTGTGAATTCTTAAAGTGCTATATAAATGCTATCTATTTTCATTATCATCATCATCAACAAATAATTATTGTTATTATTAATTGTTCTCTCCTTCTGTCATCCTACTGTATTGACGACTGATATCTGAAACTTTTCTTCTGAGGAACAAGAATATTGGTAATCTCTTCCTTTCCTCCTTTTTTTTATTTTTAAACCTTCTAAGAGGGGGAGAGATTTCCATTTTTCAGTAGAAGTCTGCTTGGCCTCCCTAGTCCCTAGAAATGAAAGGGAGACACCACATCACGGAGCCTTTCCAAATAAGATCATAGATTCAGAGCTGAAAGAAAACTTAGGTTATCTGGTCCAACTCCTTGATTTTACAGATGGGGAAACTGAGTCTCCAAGGGGTGATACAACTTGTCCCACGGTCACACAGGGATTAAGTGGCAGGGCCAGAATTCAAACCCAGATCTGTGTTAAAATTATGTGTGTATGTGCTATGCTCTTACCAAACCATAAGCTCCCCATTCCAACTTTAGATGACTCTAATCGTTAGGAAGTTTTTCCCCCACCTCCATCAAGTATACATTTGATTCTTTGCAATCAGGGTAGCTTGTTCCTAGTTGAATTCTCTGGGATCTAACCCTTCTTCCACATTATAGCAACTTGCGGGTTACTATAAAGGATTTCCTAAGCCTTCTCTTGTCTAGACTAACTGGGCCCCATTCCTTCAAGCCATCCTTGTATGTCACGGTTTCTAGTACCCCCTAATCCTAGACACTTTCCTCTGCCACATCTTGCTAATGCTCTTCTAAAAACGTCTCTGTAGTTGAAATTTTGTCTCAAACACCTACTAGCTGTGTGACCTAGCACTTAGCATACTATCTGGTATATGGTAGGTGCTTACTAAATGCTTATTACCTGACTGACTCACTCTGCGAATATCACTTAATTTCTCCAAGCCTCAGTTTCCTCATCTGGAAAGTGGTGATAATAAAGGGTTTTTTGTTTTGTTTTGTTTTGTTTTTTGAGGATCAAATGAGATATCAAATAAGCAATCTGCCAGCTTTAAAGTGATATGTAAATGCTAGATTTTGTTGTTACATTTTAAATGCATAAAATAAATTGCATAGGATTACAAAGGGGGAGAAATGTCTCTCAAAACTGAGCATAGTATTTCCCAGGTCTTTCTAAAGAATGGTACAGAAAAACTATCACCTCCCTCATTCTGAACTCTTTATATTAATTTAGCCTATGAGAGGATTTGATTAAAAAAAAAGTCACACTATTGACTCATGTTGAGTTTATAACCTCTAGATCTTTTTTTTTTTTACTATGAATTCTTTTTCAACCTCCTCCAATCCTTTTTCTGGAGCAGGTGTTATTTTTTTTAAATCCAAGCATAGACTTGAAATTTAATAGAAATAGATCTAATTTTATTAGATTCAGCCCATCATCTTAGTGGGTCTAGATTTTTTTGTTTTTTGGATAACGATCCTATGATCTAATCTGTTTGCCGCTCCAAGCTTTGTGTCATGCCTAAATATGATTGACTTGCTTTCAGGTCATTCATGAAAATATTGAATAGGACATGGCCAAGGACACAGCTTTCCTCTAATGCAGGGGTTTCTTAATCTTTTTTGCATGTCATAGATCCTTTCTGCAGTCCAGTGAAACCTATGCTCCCCCTTCTCAGAAGACTGTTTTTTAAAGCACAAAATAGGAAACCAATTACTTCAAAATAGTTGTCAGAGTATTTAAAAACAAGTTTATAGTGCGTAGATTAAGAGCCCCTGCTATAGATGGACATCATACCTTCATTCAGCCCTCTTGGTCATGATGTTCTAGGAAAACTAATTCATTTAATACCGCCTACAGGAACGAACTTGTTCTTCTGTCATTCCAGTGGCATTTTTAAAAGCCAGTAATTAAGAGCTCAGTAGATCTGTTTGGAAACATCTTCAGCTACGGGACTTAACCTCCTGCTGCCCTGGTCCTGAACAGGCTGGATTGAGCCCTGTATTGGTATCTGTGCTATGTGAATCCTTCAGCCATCTACTTTCCCCCTCTTGAACAGTGGACAATTTGTACTCGTCCTGGGAGGGGGTCAGCAGCTGGGTTACTTCTAAAGATTTCAGCCATGTGAGCATGGACACAAACAAAGCTTAGTGGTTTATCCATCTATGATCTTAGAGGTCAGGTCATATCCTTTCTCTTTCATTCTGAAGGTAAATCTTTCCCTTAGTACTGGACTTTCTTGCCGCAGCCCAGGGACACAGCTTCTCCAGCAGGGTGGTACTGTGCCATTCTACATGCCTAGTTGCCCTACTACTGTTTTGTGTTGTTTTGTTTTTTTCCCACTAGGATGGGCTCCTTCTCTCTGGGTATCTCTGTGACTTCAACCTCCAGCCCCACTCCTACCCTTACCCCGAGCCATAAGCCTTCATTCTAGGATAGGAAGTATTTCTTTCTCTTCTCTCTCTTCCTTCTAAACTCTTTATCTCCCATTATTTTCCCAGTCTATTGAATTGCCATACTGGAAGTCTGACGAGTTGAAAGTCTCCTTGGATCCAAGGCCAACACACCCCATTCTGCATTCATAGAATCTTAGAGTCAGAAATTATTTCAGCCAGCAATGTAGTCCAACTTTTTTCTCCAAGAGGAAATCTTTGACAAGTGCTTAGCTAGTATCTGCTTGAATACTTCCAATCCTAGGACTCCTACCTCCAGAGGCAGCCCATTCTTTTGTTGATGTGAAAGGAAGTCTTTCTCTCCTCCTACCCTTACCTTTTCCTGACCTGCTTTACAGAGAGGTGCTAAGTGGTCCAGGAAATAAACTAGAATTCTCAGCTATTTGGAAATAAACTAGATTCTCAGCTCTTTGGTGCTATTGTTATCTGGGATCTCCAAAAGGTAGGCTCCAGAAGAGCCTCCTTTATCTGAGAGTCTGACCATGTCAGCCCACCCCTCCCTTGAACCTTTCGTGGTGTTCTATGGCCAGAGGATAACATACAAACTCTCCATGTTGGAATTTAAAGCCCTTCACAATATGGCACCAGCCTGACTTTGCAGGCTTATTTCACATTACTTACCTTTATGCTCTCTACATTGTAGACAGATAGTAAATGGGCAGCTCTCAGGCCAAAACTAGGACTGTTTTATTCTTGTTTGCCTATGTGCTGTGCTCAACTGTATTCTCTTAAACTTGGTATTCCATTTGCTACCTCTGCATTTGCTTGTTTTTGTTTTGGAGAGGTAATGGAGTTAAGTGACTTGCCCAGGATTACATAGCTAGTAAGTGTCTGAGGTCAAATTTGAACTCAGGTCCTCCTGACCCCAGGGCACATGCTCTATCCACTGAGCCACCTACTTGCTCCTCTACCTCTGCATTTGCACAGCCTCTCCCCTCATCCTAGAATGTACTCCATCTTTACCTTTACTTCTTAGAATCCCTACACACCTTGAAGCCTCAGATTAAACACCATTGTCAACAGGAAGCCTAGGGGTTTTTTTAATGCATTTTGCCTCCTCAAAATATTTATCTTTTTACATGTTGTATCCCCTCAGTATAATATAAATTCTGTGGAGGCAGAGACTCATTCATTTTGTCTTTCTATTCCCAGCACCTGATATAGTGCTTTGCACATGGTAGGGCTTTAAAAAAAATGCTCATTGTATTGGAGAATTATCTCTGAGATGTCCTATCTCCGCTTAGGAAGCTTCAGTGATTCAAACGGTACCCAAGAAAATAGTTTTGGGGACCTGTAATATTTCTAGTGTGACATTTCAGCTCATACTCTTTCTTGGACTATCTTTGGCTTATATCCCCCTGTACCACATTGGATGATCCCAGACTGGGCAGTGGGGCAAACACCTTGAGATAAATTCCACCATTTGCACTTTCTTGAAATGAGACAAGAACCTCCATTGAGATTTTGTTCCAGCCCTAGGGTAGCTATGACAGGATTAGTCATTTCTCTGGGCTCCCAAAAGTCATGTCAGTATGAACAAAAACTCCACTACCACTTAACATTTTTTGTGTCATGGACCCCTTTGGTAGTTTGGTGAAGCCTATGGATGCCTTGTCATTCAGTCAACAAGCATTTATTAAGGGCCTGCTGTATGCCAGTACTGTTCTAAGCACCAGAGGGACAAAGAAAGGCAAAAGACATACCTGCCCTCCAGGTGCTTATAATCTATATACAAACAAAATCCAGACAGGATAAGCTGGAAATAACCAACATTTTAGAATGTTTTTAAACACAAAAATAAAATAGGATTGTGAAGACAGACACACTTAGCAAAATATTAAAAAAAAAAAAAGCTGTGGACTCTCTTCTTCCTCTCTTCCCCCTCAGGTTACAACTCCCTGCTCAAATCCTACCAAGTTGGAAAGATCTCAAGTACAGGCCCAGCAAGAGTCCAAATGTCATCTGAGGGAACTATAGCTAAATTCAGAGTGGCTCATCACTAGGTCATTAATTATTTTTGGCTATAGCAACTCATAGAGGAATTATGATCTGTATCAGTGAAGGTAGTACCTACCTCCTTGAAATCTTTGATTCTTGAAAGTATTGAAGAAGACACAATAATGATTGAAGGTTGTGTCTCCTGAGGTTGGGGGAAGCTAATCTAGCATCTTCCCATGAGAAGACCCTAGAAATGATCTCTCTCCCTTGGAACTGTATGATCTAGTCCAAGCTCCCTCCCTTCCTCTTCCCCCAATCTCCTTTTTTTTTTTTTTTTTTTTTTGGTGCAGCAATTGGGGTTAAGTGACTTGCCCATAGTCACACAGCTAGTAAATGTTATGTGTCTGAGCCTGGATTTGAACTCAGGTCATCCTGACTCCAGGGCCAGTGCTCTATCCACTTTGCCACCTAGCTGCCCCTTCTCCCAATCTCCTTAAGTGAGACTGTGAGAGAGCCACAGAACAGGTTGGCCCTTTGAAATACAGACCTGGGTCACACTATCATGATGCTTATTTCAGAGCTGGGCAGCACCTGGGGATTCACCAGCCAGATCTGAAGTGGGATACTCTGGTGTCTGCAGGGGGATCTTGAATATCTGTATGACTAAGTGAGCCATGAACCCTGGTCTTCCAAGAAATGGTGTGCTTGGCCCAAAATAAAGCTGGTGGATCCGATTTCAACTGTGTGTTTTCCCTGAGTTTCTGGGTAGTTGGAGGAGGGGGTGCTGATTGGAACAGGAAGAGAGTTCCCAGACCATCCTCGTGTTGCGGTGAGCCAGGCCCAGTGCTGAATCTCTCTTGTCTCCCCCTTTCCCTCTCTCCATGTAAGTAAAAGCCTAACCCGTTGTGTCATTTGGGAGATACAAGTGGGTGGAGATGACTTCAGGAAGAGACGTATAAACAAACAAAGTTGCCAGATGTCATTGAGTCACTGGTGTTCATCACCCTGATTCCTAAACAGTTTCCTGTCACCCCCACACCACTTCTCTGTGCTCACTCTTTCTTCCCCTTCCCCTGGATCATTGAATGCCCTCCAAAGCCAGGACTCTCTGGGAGCTCTAACTTACTCCCCCAGCAGGTTGGTCCATTCCAAACTCTGGTTTTTATTTTATTTTAACTTTTAACTGTTCCCTTTCCTAAATTGAGAATTCCAGGGGCTCAGAAGGTTCTAACCATGGAGGAAGATGAGAATAGTGGTGTCAAAGGAAGGAGATGAACAGGGAGGCTGTCATTAGCTTTGAGAGGAGGGAAGATTCTTAACAGTGGTGGCCCTTTCGGGGGGCCATGGGAATATACCTAGTGGTCGGCCCTGTAGGATAACCCCTACTTTCCCTGGGAATGACAATGACCTGGACCCCCGGATGCCTATGTAGGGATTTTTCCAGCCCGCTTTAGGGAGGGGTTGGTTCCAGGATGATTTTAACCAGAGAAGCTGTTTGAAGCCACCCCCATAGTGACAAGGGGGAAAAACCCCCAAACTTTGGAGTCATAGGGCATTTTCCCCAGCTCAGCTGAACTCCACTGGCTTTTCTAAAAAAAAAAAAAAAAAACCAGAGAAGCAAAATGAAAGCAGAAGTGGTAGAGACATTGTAGCATTATCTCTCCCCTCCTCTCCAGCTCTCTCCTGTTCTCCTGTCCAGAGCTGAACCTTCAACTGCTTGCTTTTCCTCAGTAGAGGTGTCTCTGGAACATGTGAGGGGCTACTTAACTTCCATTAAAAGTGTTCAGTGAAACTCAGGACCTTTGCTCTGTTTTTTTCTGCCTGGAAGGAGACATCCACAGCGCTTCCAGCCGATGACTTAGAGGCATCGGATGTTTCCATGGGAACCTGGCTCTTCCAGCTGCAGCTGAAGGGGGTTAGAAACTCTGGCCAGGCCAGCTGGGAGGGAATGGCTGCTACTTTGGGAAGGATCTAGCACTTTCCCGTGAGAAGATCCTAGAACTGGAAAAGCCATTTGGAACTGTTTAATCTAGTACAGGCTTTTTCCCTTTCCTTTCCCCCTTAGATCCACTTAATTAGAACTTATGGCAATTTGAAAAGTTTGCCCAAACTGACCCTCAGGTTGTTCAGTGGAGGGAAAAAGTGATCCCTTTAAGGGATAAGATAAAGAGAAAGGAGGGAAAGAAGAAAAGGAAGAAAATAAGCATTTATTAAGTTCCTACTGTGTCTGAGCACTTTACAAATATTATCTCATTTGATCCTCAAAACAACCTTAAGAGGTAGGTGTTATTATGACGACCATTTTACAGTTGAGGAAACTGAGGCTAAAAGAGGTTAAGTGAACTGGCCCTGAGTGTTACAGCTAGTAAGGGAGGTTGGATTATCTGGTCCGGGAAGCTTTGCTATAAAGGAAGAAGTAGGACAGTCAGTGGCAGGTCGGGGACCTCCTTAAGAACTAGAAAGTGATCCTATTCTGTGGTCCTGTCCTTGAGCTGCAGGTGGGTCAATGGAATGACCGGTAGTATGGTAGAAAAGTTCTCTGGACTGGCAGTATGAAGGACCTGGGTTTGAATCCCAGCCCGGGCACTTATTTTGTAACCCAAGCAGGTCAGTTCACTGCTGTTGTTCAGTCCTTTCAGTGGCATCTGACTCTTCGTGACTCCATTTGGGGTTTTCTTGGCAAACGTACCTGGAGTGGTTTGCCATTTCCTTCTCCAGCTTATTTTACAGATGAGGAAACTAAGGCAAACAGGGTAAAGTGACTTGCCAGGGTCACACGGCAAGGAAGTGTCTGAGGCTAGATTTGAACTCATAAAGATGAGTCTTCTTGACTTCAGGCCCGACCCTCTAACCCCTCAGCTGCCCACAATCAGCCTCAGTTTTCTTATCTCTTAATTGGTCAGTAGTAACATTTTGTAAACATCTACCTCACAGAGTCCTTGTGAGGAAAATCCTTTGTAAATCTTAAAGCAAGGCTTCTTAACCTGGGCTCCATGAACTTAAAAAAAACTTGATGACTATATTTCAGTAGAATTGGTTTTCTTTGTACTCCTATGTTTCTTATTTATGTATTTAAGAACCTTCTGAGAAGTCCATAGGCTTTCACCAGATTGAGAGAGGGGTCTGGGACACAGCATTAAATAAATGTGGCACAGCAATTGGAGATTGTTTTGTACAACCCCCACATTTAACAGGTGAGACAACTGAGGTCCAGAGAGGAAGTCATTTGTCCCAGTTGTTGTTGCTGTTTCTATCTCTGCTTTAGGGAAACAACCGCCTTCTCCCACCCGGGAACTGCAAGGGAGCAGAGTGTCCTCAGCTGGTCCTTCTTAGAGTAAG
The DNA here is from genome assembly GCF_900497805.2 of Vombatus ursinus. NCBI lineage: Eukaryota > Metazoa > Chordata > Mammalia > Diprotodontia > Vombatidae > Vombatus > Vombatus ursinus. Next base: position 18,123,428 of record NW_020954579.1, read on the forward strand.
CAATGGAATCCTAGAACGGCATCCTAAGGGAGAGGCTACGTGATTCAGCTATGGATTGTAGGCGGTCTCTCTGGCATGATCATTACTGCTTAAACTCCTTTTTTTGATAACTAGGATTAATAACTTGATATTCTCCTGGATTTTATAGAAGGAGAAGATACCAGATGCCTAAGCATCCAGCAAGTTGGACACAGGATTCCTGTAAGAGGTGGGAGGTTGGACTTTCAGGCTTCTAAGGTGCCTTCCAACTCTCAAATTCTTTTTAAGACACAGGAAACGAGCAGATCTCCTTTGGGGTGGTTGGAGTATTAGTTTCTCTTGTTTAGTTTGGTAGGTGGAATCAGGATGCAGCTGTTGGGCCTGGCCTTTTTTTTTTTTTTTTTTTGATGGGAGACACCTAAGCTCCCTTCTTTTCTGGACAGGAAAGTTGTAGATCATAAAATCTTAGAGCTAGCTCTTAACAAAGCTAGTCCAACCACCTTCGTGTTATTTTTAAAAATTAAACATTATATTGAACGTTGATACAACCACCAAAGTTTATTTAGTGACCATTTACAGTTAATTGATTTCAATGAATAAAATGTCATAATTTTTTTCCATGTCTCTTATTACCCACAATCCACCTTTCTATCATCCCACCCCACTTGTAGAAGGGCTCTCTTTTTAAAAAAATGTGTATAGCTAGGCAAACACACACACACACACACACACACCCCACCACCACCAACAACAACAACAATAACAACACATTGGTCACAATGTCTGAGAATGCAAGTCTAGTCTGGTACCTCTCTCCTCTCTCTGCCAGGGGGTAGAAGATATGTTTCATCCTCAGTCTTCTGAAGTTATGTTTGGTGCCTACTGTGGTCAGAGTTCTGAGGTCTTTCAGAGTTGTTTTCCTTAGAATTAATGTTGTCATTTCATAAACTGTTCTCCAGGTTCAACATTATTCAAACTCTCCATTTTACAGATGAGGAAACTGAGGTTCAGAGAGGTTTTGAGTGACTCATCTCAAATTCCATTGCTAGTTAGGGGCACAGCCAGGACTAGAACCCAGGTCTCCTGGGCTCTTTCTGTTATGCTGTAAGTTGCCATCATCCTGGTATAGTTTTAGAGAGGTGAGGTGAAAATTTTTCTGACACTTCTCCCTCCTGTATACCCTGTAGTGACATTTTATTTTGTTTTATTTTATTTTATCTTTGGAGGCAATTGGGGTTAAGTAATTTTCCCAGGGTCACACAGTAAGTATTTGAGGCAGGATTTGAAATCAGGTCCTCCTGACTTCAGGGCCACTGCTCTATCCACTTCACCACTTAGCTGCCTCAATGACATTTTATTTTAAAGAACAATATTCTCCAGGAGATGAAAGGTTCTGTGAAACATGGAAATAACACTGGATTTGTAGTGAGGGGACATTGGTTTGAAGCTTTGTCTGAAATTTATAACTCTGGTGATCTTGGGTAAGTCACTTACCTCTCTGGGTTTCAGTTTTGTGGTCTGAAAAACGAGGGGTTAGACTAGATGACATTTCCTGCTCTAAATCCTATGAATAAAATGAGGCTGCATGTATCTGTTACATGATGTTTTCTTGCTTTGGGGTAAGGAGGAGCAAAAAGATAAAGAAGGGATTCTCAGATGTTCTGGGCATGAGAGAAATACTTGACAAGTGTGAGTGCCCAGCATTGCTAGGCTTGCTGACTTTCCGGGGCTCTGTTAAATTGCTTCTCAAGCTAAGAGCCCTTTCCTAATGCCTTTAGTTTCCATGCAAAGACCGACTAGTTCCAACTCTTGGGTGTTGTTAATGAGTATCCCAAAAAATTCCCATTTGCTAGAATCACTCTATTTGTCAAATGGGCTGGTATCTCCTTTCTAGCACCAAGATTGCCTGTACTGGTGCCAAATGCTATAGTTAATAGGAATGCCCTTCCTTAGACCTATGACTCTGAGTACTGGGACCAGCCCTGTGACCCTGAAGAAGGCACCTCCCCAACAGCCTTCCTTTCTCCCCCACCCCCCACCCCCACTAGCATACTCTAGCATGGGGATTCTTGCCCTGCATGGTGCCCTCGAGGGTACATTTAACCTGTAACTCAGTGTCACTGTTTGACTTTAGAGATTCTTTTATTTGGCCTTTGCTTGAAGACTTCACACCACCACTACCTTGAAGACACCCACTTTTGGACAATTCTCATTGTTAAAAAAATTTTTCCCTCAACATTAAGCCAAAATTTGCCTCTGCTCAGAGGTTTTCAAAATCTTTTCTTTCATGACAGCACTGTGAGGTAGGTTAGTACAAATATTTTCATCCCCTTTTTTTTTTTTTTTTTTGGGTAGATAAGGGAATGGACCATGCAACAGGACAGGAGAAGGCAAGATTTATTCCTAAGATTCCAGAAAATAAGACCATATGTGAAGGGGTTATAGTGAGTATGGACTTTTGTCAAAGGCTGAGTCCTTGCAGGAACTCTTGGTGTCTTTTTCTTGAGGGATATGAGATGGGAGTTGACTTGGCATTCAGGGAAATACTGGTCTTCTGAGATGTCTACCATCCTTTCCCTTAACCCTGCCTTGGAAGAAAGGTTCAGTTCCCTGGGCAGTGGGTGTACAAAGCCAGGGAGTGATCCTCCCTGAGTCTCTCTTAGCTTCTTCCCCAAAGCTGAGTCACAGCAAGGGTGCCTCAGAAATCCACTGGTCCCTTCTTGTAGGCTCCTTTTCAGGGTTGGCCCCTCTCCATTCTGCCTTGCCCACAGAATCTGGCAGCCTCGAGCCTGAGGGAGGGAGTGACCAGAAGTTCCAAAGAAGGCTTGTGATAGGGACCTCAGTTCTACCAGCACTCTTCTTTAGCCCTGCCCCAACTCACTGTCTCTCTGCGAGAAGCAAAGGCTGTTGTGTCAGCTCTTGAGGTGGCTTCCCGGGATATGGAATGGCTTAAAATAATGTGGTAGGTGAATCTGTTTCCCCCTTTCCTGTGGCAGCCCCTAGTCCTGAAGTAGGCTTACTCTATCCCATCCTTTCCCCCTTTAAGAATCTTGTTCTTGCTGCTGGAACCAAGCTCTCTGCCCCAGGGGAGCCCAGACTTCTCTTGGGGGGGTAGGGAAATGATTACAGTTACCTGCTTTGGAATGGAGGCTCTTGCCTTGCTTAGCACCTTCAAGGGTAGGCTCAACCAATAACTCAATCTAATCTCACTATTTTATTTGAGAGGTTCTTTTACTTAATCTGGAAGCCACCAAGTTTTTGTACTCTTCCTCACCTGCATTGGAAATAGATTAGAGTAGTGAATGGCTTTGAGTAAAACATCCCCTTTTCTCCAGGAGACCACAACCCTAGGTTCTCAGGCAGGAAAATGCATGCCCTACCTCCCTACCTTCTCCAAGTTCCTCTTACTCTCTGTCCCCCATGCCCATCCTATGAAATTCTTGGGAGAGTATTGTAGGAAGCAGAGGATCTCATAGTTAGATGTTTGCCATCTTCAGAAGTTTGACTTCTTTGGATGTTTGACTTCAGAAAGAGTCCAGGGGAATGGAGGTCATGCCCTTTGAGAACTGATAAAAAAAAAAAAGGTGTTGTTTAGCCTGGAGAAAAGAAGGTTTGACATTGGGAACATGCTAGCTGTCTTAAAATATTTGCAAGAGAAACTGGAGATTGTTATGCTTGGTCCCAGAAGGCAGACCTAGGAGAAATGGGCAGAAGTGGCAGAAAGGTTGAATTAGGATCAGTATAAGGAACAGTTTTCCTAACAGAGCTAAACCAAAAGTGAAATGGGTTGCCTTGGGAAGGTTACCTTGGGAAATCAATGGGTCCTTTGACCCACTGGGGTTCTTTGACCCACTGGGGCCTTTGAGCTGATCTGAAAGATCAAAATGAGTCATCCCTAGTGAGGATATGGTGGAAGGGTGAGGGTGGAAATAAGGAAGAAGGGTTCATTGTAAATCTGGGAGTTGCGGGGATAGACATGAAGACCAGGGTAGGAAGTCACTCTTTTGTGTGTGCTCTCCTTGTGTAGGCAGGACAGCTACTTCTTCAGACTTTCTAGCCTCTCTGGGGCTGGTTGGTTTCTCTTTACCCAGGGTATGGCCCGTAGTAGGTGCTTACTACATTCTTATTTGGTTTAATTTAAAAGAACTCTATGGGGGGAAAGCCCTGGCACATGACTTTGTTCTATGGGGTTAGAAATTCCAACCATTGTACTGTGATTCTTGAGCAACTATGAGAAGTAGTCTGAATTAGTCTCCATTAACACTGCCTAGCTTCAACCTCTCCCCTCCTTTTGTATTCAGTTTGGCTTTACATACTTGTGCTTGTATGCTTTTGTGGGCAGATACTATGTTCTAGCTGTCTTTCAGGAGTTGAGAGTAACTTCCCATCTCTAGACCCCCTCAAAGTACCCAGGAATGGTGATATGCATATGGCAGACAGTCAAACATTGTGTCAACTGACAGCTTAGAACCATAGGATATAAATGCTAGAATGTCAATGCTGGAGAAACTTCAGAGATCTCTAGGCTTGGGGTTCTTAACCTTTTTGCATATCCTAGTGAAACTTATGAACTCTTTCTCAGAATAATGTTTGCTGCCCACATTCATAATTGAAGGAAATGCTAAATTTCAGTTAGAGGCTAATGAAAATAAAAAATGTAACTTTTTTTTTTTTTGCATCCAAGTTCACCAACTTCCTGAAATTTCATCCATGGTACTCTTGGGTGGTCTGTGGACTCTAGGTTAAGAACTCCTGCTGGTTAGAGTCCTTTATTTTATAGACGGGGAAACTGAGACCCAGGTAGAGGAAATGACTCAAATGAGTCAACATATGTAAAGCACTTTGCAAACCTCAAAAGTGCTATGGAAACCGTTGGCTATTATTGCTGTTATTATTCTAACACAAATGAAATAACTGAACAAAAAAATAATTATTACCCAGGGTTATATAAGTATTGGGGCAGTTAGGTGGTACAGTGGCCTGGAGTCAGGAAGACTCATCTTCCTGAGTTCAAATCTGACCTCAGACACGTACTAGCTGGGTGAGCCTGGGCAAGTCACTTAACCCTGTTTGTCTCAGTTTCCTCATCTGTAAAATGAGCTGGAGAAGGAAATGGCAAACCACTCCAGTATAATTGCCAAGAAAACCCTTAATGGAGTCATAAAGAGGTGAACACGACTGAAAATGATTGAACAACAACATACAAGGATTAAATAAGAAAGAGTTAAGCTAGAACTCAAATCTAAATCTTCTATTTCCAAATCAAATGCTTTTTTCGCTATACCATGAGGCTATCACTATCTTCCGAGAGAAGAGAGACTTAAAACAACATGGTACTAGGGAGAAGAAATAAGATGTGGTAGAACACTGAACTAGAGTCATCAGGACCTGGGTTCTACTCTTTTTTTTTTTTTTTTTTTTAGGCAATTGGGGGAAAGGTGATTTGCCCAGGGTCACAGAGCTACTTTGTTTGTTGTTGGGTTTTTTTTGGGGGGGGGGTTCTACTCTTGACTTCTCACCCTAGCTAGTGGTGTGGCTTTTGGAAAGTCATCTCCACTCCCTGGGCCTAATTTTTTCCCATCTGTTAATACGAAAGGGTGGGGGGGGAGGTTAAACTAGAGGATCCGTAGAAGGTTCTTCCAGAAGTGACATTCTGGGATTCTGTGAACAGGAGCCAGGAATCCTGATTTGCACACAGGCTTAAACAAATAGCTCCCTCTATACTTGCCCCCAACCCTCTAATGAAAACTGCTGGGAAGACATGACGGCTCTAGGTTGGATTTTTCTACCCAGATACCTGGCTATCATTTGGAGCTTTTTAGGTCAGGTCTAACTTCCTTCCTCCTCCCTATAGAAGCTCCTTTATCTGCCTTTCTGCAAGCGTGGGCTGAGAGCCACAAATAGTCTTTTAGGGAGTTCCGGGAGCAGCTTTCATGGACCTTTCTTGGTACTGATATTGAGGGTGCAGCCATGGCCACTGGATAGGGGTGGAGAAGGGAACCAGCTCTGCAACTGGAAACTTTTAATTCATCCAGCCATTAATTTCGAGCCTTGGATTACCCAGCAAGTTTCAGGTTCCCCAAGGCTCAGAGGTGGAAGTTAAATGCCAGAGAGTAATGTGTTTTAAATTGATTGGAAGTGAAGAGAGGCTAAGTTTTCTGGGGCTTTTGGAAGCATAGATTTAGAGCTGGAAGACATCAAAGAAACTGTCTAGTTCAACCTCGTCGTTTTTCAGATGAAGAAACCGAGGCTCAGAGAGTGGCTTGCCCTTGTATCAGAGCAGGATTCGAACCCATTTTTCTTAACTCCCAAGTCCAGCACTTTAACCGTTACATCATAGGTAGAGGGATCCTTTCCAGAAAAACAATGACCCTGGAATAATTAGGCACAGCCCTCTTCTCCCACTTGATCACTTCCTTTCCTTTTGGTCTCTTTTTTTTAATCTTAGAACAGTATTCTCAAGACCATTAGGTTCCAAGTATGCTTTGGGAACCAGGCTCCTAGTTCTGGCTGAATGGCAAAAGAGGTTTCAGAGTAACATGTGAGCCAAGGTGTGGACACCTTGTCTTGCCTTTATCACCCAGGTAGGAGCTTGAATTGTAGGCACAGTAGATGATGCTGCTACTGTTTGTCCTTCATTCTTGGAGAGGACCATGACATCAAGGAGGTGATGCTGTGACATGCAAGTGAATTGGATTTAAGTGAGGCAGGGCTGTGCAAAGTCACCAGCCTCACTTTCTCCTCCGGAGCCATCTGGGTCCAGCGGCCAGATTTGACTGGAGATGGCCCACCCAGGATGTAATGGGGGACCTTGGCCTTTACAAGCTAAGTAAGGTCTTTAACAAGTCTCAGTTTGACTGAATGATTGCCAATGTCATCTCTCCTTGTTTGCCCCACCTTTCCCTTTTTCTCTTTACCCCAATCAGGCCTGCTGCCCACTCAGCTTCAGATCTGAGTCCTTAGTCTATAAGGGGAGGAGGTACAGACAAGCTGCTGGGAGGGAAGAAGCTGCCAGATTGATTATTGACTCCAGTTATATACTGGAATGAGAGAAATCATTTAGAGCAGGATTTAAAAAAAATTAATGTGTTTTTAATAAGTTTTTTTATTGATATCTTTTTATAACACTGTAGTTTCTACCAGTATCCCTTCCCCTCACTGAGAGCCATCACATTTTCTAAAGACAAAAAAAAAAAAAAAAAAGGAAAAATTCAGCATAATCATCACCTCAAAAAAAATCTGAAAATACATTGAACGTATAACCCTTGTGGAACTCTTGCCTCAGCAAAAGGGTGGGTTGGCAGTGTCTTCTCATTTTCCTTCTTCGGAGCCATGTTAGTTCCTTATTATTTTGCTACATCCACTTTTGATTTCTTTGGGTGATGGTTGTTTCTGTTTACATCGTTGTCATTGTGTGTACTTTTGGATTGCCTAGAGAAAGGGGTTCTTAACTTGGCATCTATGAACTTACTATTTTTTTAAAATATTTTCATCACTGTATTTCAATATAACTGGTTTCCTTTGTAATCTTATATCTTTTATTTTATGCACTTAAGCAAGTCATTCTGAAAAGACTAAGAGGTCCATGACTCAGAAACGCTTAAGAATTCCTGTTTTACAGACTGTAAGAGCAGAGTTGTGACTAGATTTTGTGAACAGGAAGGGAGAAACTAGGGAACCTTGGAGGTGGAAGCAGGGAAGGGGCCAGACCAGATAATTAGTGTAGTGGCCAGAATGGTGAACTGGGCTCTGAGTCCCAGCACAGCCTTCTTGGACAAGTCACTCATCCTCTCCTAACCTAGGTTTTTCTCATTTGTTCAATGGGATAATATATCCCCTGCGGTTTTCTTGGGATTGTTGCAAACGCTAAAAAATATATTAAAAATAGCTGCTTCCCAATATTCTGTTGATAACCTTCTACATTCAAACTTCTAGAACTAGGTCCTGTAAAGACAGAGCTGCTGAGAATTGCAGATTGGAAAGTTGTTGACTTGATGGAGCATGGGACCTGGCTTTCATTTCATTATGGCCAGAACAGCTTCTCTCCCATTCTGGTGCTAAGCTACTGCTTAACGTCCTTTGTTAACCCTGATTTACCAAGTCCTCCTGCTGTGTGTTTTGGACAAACCCACAAGGGGGGAGGGGGAGTACTGGCTTGACGATTAGGCTGCTATTCAATCCCACCGTAGAGATTCTGAGTAATGCCAATGTGGGTGGGGGTGGGGGGCAGCTACTGATAGGAAGAGGAGAAGAGAAGGACCTTAAAGAGAGTGACTTTACCTTCTGACACTGTTCTCTAACTAGGCTGGAAGCAGGGTGGGGCTAGTGGCAAGGGTTCTGTCCAATCTGGATGCCATCATCCTGTCATGGTGCATCCATGGTACATCGAGTCCTGGAACAGTTAAAGAGGGGTGATAGCCTTTAGAAAGCAGATATATCACGATCCTACCAGTGACACTTCTTCCCAGGGATGATCTAATTCTTCTTTTCTGGCTTCTTCCTCCCCAAAACCTTCAAAACTTAATTCAAAGACACCTTACCAAACCGGTGAGTTCTTGGGACAGTGTTTGTTTAAGTTTCTGATTTCCTTATCAAGGTTCATAGCTCAGGTATTATTATATCTATCCCCAATGCCAGAATTTTGCAGTCCCTTGTTAAAAAAAAAAATCAGCCAGGGTATACTCGAAATCTGTAATTTTATAGCCTAAGCATCAAAATAAACATTACCCCTTGAAAATAACAAAAGTGATTATCCCAGCATCCTGGATAATCATCCCACAATACTGTTGAAAGCAATTACACATTAACAATACAGCGCAACACAAAATACAGTGCTAACACACAGCATCGCTAGACAGGGTGCTTCTAAATTACATGCAGGACATAACACATATATCCATAGTACATAGTACATAGTACATAAGCAAATCATCAACAGCAACAAAACAAAGCAAACTAGCTTTAACATTACAACATATAACTACTAAACATGGGCATGACTATTAATGTATAATAATAAGATAATAACATAGCACTTTAGTAATAATAATAATAATAACATAGCACTTTAAGATTTGCAAAGTGGTTTTACACTTATTTCTTTCATTCCCACATTTCACATCCCTCCACAATGCTGGCCGTCTTCTTTCCCATTGGCGAGTTTCTCCCGTGACCTCCATTTTGTGAGGGAGAGACACATCAGTCTTCATTCTCCTCCTGGCTGATTCTGACTTCCTATTCTTTGACACCATGTCCCCTCTGGTGGGCACCTTGCCCCCCACCTCATTCACCTCTTTGTGTGTTGTGTTCCCCCATTAGATTGTAAGCTGCCTGAGGACGGGGACTATCGTTCTTTTTCTCCTGTTTATATCCCCAGGACTTAGCAGAGTAGGTGGCACATAGTAAGCACTTGTTGCCTTCAAATACGCAAGTAAACAAATGAGTAAAATAGTTCATAGCTGACAGACGTGTTGCTATGTAGCACATCACGTAACAAGCACACAAGCAAATTTACATAAAAACAAGACATAAAATAAACATATTTTAAACATGTAGCAATTAATATGTGTATCAATGAACATGTACAGTTACATACAGGGTACCTTTACATGGGCAATCTGTAGTATTTTACCTGGCTTATATGTATGACTGCATCTTCTAGTTCACTTATAGCATCATAATTTTAGGTCAGGGGTCACATGAATCTAACTCCTTTGTGACCTACTGCATTCTCTGTCTTTCCTCCCTGAACTGGTTGAGGGTATGGGTCAGTCATCATCAACATAGCTATAGGCCTGCCTCCCTGAAATTGTTAAAGGGTCAGGTTGACTGTTGATATTTCATTCTGTTCTGTTGGTTTTCTGAACCCGAGGAATCTTCATAGCAATCTATAGTTCTAGGTGAGAAGAAAGTTCTCTCTGGGTTCAGTATTCTCCTGTCTGAACTGGGGTCTCCTTCAATTGGAAGGAGAAGAATTGGGTATTAGTACCCAATGTTTGCTTTACTAGAAATGTCATTATAAAAGCCAATATCTGGTTCAGGTAATCTTTATAAATGGTGGGTGGTCTCTTCTGTTCAAAGAAGGCTCCTGAGGTAAGTATCTGTCACCTTCGTACTTAACCATCAGAAAATCCACCTTAATTTTCTATGGAAATAAGTAATTGTAATTAATTGACTAGAGCTATTTGTGTGTATATATATATATATGTATATATGTATGTATATACATACATATATACATATATATGTATAAAAACTGTCTCAACAATTTTGCAGAAGTTAGCTTTCCACTGGTTAGCTATCCTTGGAACATGGTTTTTCAACAGAATTTCTCATTGTCTCATTATTATTCTCATGGTCTCATTGCCTCTGAGGTCCCCAAACCCCAGACGGACATTGCTTAAAGAAAGCTTAGGCTTGGCTTATGTCTAGGAGTCTCCTCAAAAGAGAAAGGTATTTGGTGTGCAATTTAGATCAGGTATAGGACAGCTATTTTATTTCCTCCATTTAAAAAAATGTTCAAAATGTAAAAGACTCATAATTGCCCAATTTCAAAGGCTTAAAACAAGAAATGGTAACCCATAACTCCTATTATTCTCTTCTGGGAGGCTGACACTTAAAACGCATCAAAATGTGAAACATTTTGCAGAAATGCTGAATAGTCATTTCACTTTCATCTTGGTGTTATAATTTTTGAGCACCACCCTCAAGGTCCATGTCTATGGTGAGCCAGGTCATGACTTGGGCTCACCTTCCTGGTGGTGGTTTTCTTTCCTGAGAAGTGTAAATGTAGTGAGCTACTGGGAATACCTACTGCTCTTAATTCTTTTGGCTCTGACCCATAAATGAACCATTCAGTGACTTTTACAGGAATCAGGTTAGGTATTATAAAGAACTTTACAGAAAGGCTGGTTATCACCAAGAACAGTTAAAGAGTCTTTCTCTTTCTTAGACCTTGGACTTTATGATCTGTTCTTCCCTTCTCCCATCTCAAAACCCAGCTTTATTGGGAGGTGGTGGGAGGGTTTGCTGCTAAGCTAGGGTAGGGTCCACATTTTAGTTTGTGGTATAGTGGGTAGCAGTGTCGGGTAACGAAAGGTCGTTGGACTGGGGAGTCAGAAAGCCATGAGTTAGAGTTTTAGTTTTGCCTGGCTGTGTTGTTACCTTGGGTAAGTTATCTTAACTTCCTTGGGTCTCCGTTTGCTTATCTTGTAAAAAAAAAAAAAAAAACAAGGGAGTGGAAGGGTTTGGGTGATTTCTAAGAACCTTCCCACTCTAATACTATGTAAATTATGTAAAAGTAGGAGAAATATAGATTAACCTCTCAGAGAAGCTGGCCAGTTGGGTTTCCCAAGTTTCTCAGAGTGCTCTGTTCTCTAAACCAGAATTGGTAATAGCCATTGACCTGGGGTGATCAGAGGAATGGGTGGGGTAGATTGAAAAGTCCATCTTTTGGGCTTGCTTTATCTGTTCTACTCTTTGCAACCAGGTTGAGGAAAGGGAGCTGGGTCTTAAAAGAGAAAAAAAAAAACAGCAACTCAGTAGCAGATTTATTTATATCACTACCCTGCTTTTCCAAACTTCATTAACACTTTGTGTTCTGTTCTCCAGACCCTGCTGCTGTATTCTCTTCATCATCCCATTCTCCTCGTGATCCAGACTCAGAGATCTGCTCCTCCATCCTGCATTTGACCTTGGGAGGGCCTGCCTTCCTGATCCAGGAAGATGCCGATTCTCAAGCAGCTAGTGTCCAGCTCGGCCCACTCGAAGCGCCGGTCACGAGCAGACCTCACAGCAGAGATGATAAGCGCTCCCCTGGGTGACTTCCGCCACACCATGCACGTGGGGCGTGCTGGGGATGCCTTTGGGGACACCTCCTTCCTCAACAGTAAGGCTGGGGAGCCAGACCCCGAGTCCCTTGAAGAGCAGGCGAGTGCTACCTCCTCATCTAAACCCAGTCTTCTGTCTCGAAAGTTTCGGGGCAGCAAAAGGTCTCAGTCAGTAACACGAGGAGACCGACGGGACATGCTGGGCTCTCTGCGGGATTCTGCTCTTTTTGTGAAGAATGCGGTGTCCCTGCCACAGCTCAACGAGAAAGAGGCAGCAGAGAAGGGGTCTGGCAAGCTGCCCAAGAGCCTTTCGTCCAGTCCTGTAAAGAAGGCAGCCACTGGAGGGGCAGAGGAGGAAGAGGTGGAGGAGGACGGAGGAGCTGGGGAGAAGACACCCCGTCTGAATGGATCTGGGGGTGCCCACTCTCCTGACCCCATCCTTGATGAGCGGGCCTTTGGGGACATCACAGACCTGCCTCACGTACCCAAGGCTGGCTATGGGTTGAAGCATGCAGAATCTATTATGTCCTTCCATATTGACCTGGGGCCCTCCATGCTGGGGGATGTCCTTAGCATCATGGACAAGGATGAGTGGGACCTAGAGGAAGAGGACGGTTGTCACGCTGACGAGGGCCCCAGCCACAGCAGCCAGCCCCCTCTTCCTGCCGCTGTTCCTCTGCTACAGCAGGAAGGGAAGCCTGGTCCGGACTCCCCGCTGCTGCCTCCCTGCACTTTGGAGGATGAGGGATGGGCGGCAGCAGCTCCCAGCCCAGCCTCTGCTCGCAGTGTGGGCAGTCATACCACAAGGGACAGCAGTTCCATCTCCAGCTGTGCCTCTGGAATCCTGGAGGAACGAAGCCCCGCTCTCCATGGGCTGGAGAGGGCTCGGGTCCCTCTCGCCCGACAGCCGAACAAAGAGTTCTCCTTTATGGACGAGGAAGAGGACGAGATCCGTGTGTGAAAGGGGGGCGGGGGGAGTGTGGAGTGGCTCTGCACAACTGACTTGTTTTTGTCCCCACTCCCTGTGACTTTTCACCTTTCTATGGGGCTCCCAGAGTCCAGGTAGAATAGCCCTTTGAAGGGTCCTTGGCAGGAAGTCTTAGTTGCAGGAGACACCTCTGTAATTCACCTTTGCCTGTGAATAGAATATTTGACCCTCTTTGTGACTGCTCCTAGATGTGGGATTTGGTGGAACCTGTGAGTCAAGCAACTCTGGGTTGGAGCGGGTGGGGATGGATTATTTACCTGACGTCTACGGACAGCTTGCTGTTAGCCAAGACATCCAGGGGTCAGGGATGTTTTCTTGGCCAAGGAACACTTCAACATGAAGCAGGAATCCATTTTCCAACTTTCTTTCTAGTTCCCTTCACTCTTACCTTTTCCCAAATGAATGCCAGATGTCAACTTGATTGCCTCTCCACGTTAAGCAATACCAGGGCAGCAGAGCCAGACCTCTATTTGATCTCTGTTTCTCCGGCTCATAATGTGTCTCCCTCTTTTCTCCCTTCCCATTCCATGCATCTCCCTCTCTCCCACTCTGTGTAGCTTCCTCCTCTCCCCCAATTTGTGTCTTTCTAAACCTCTCCCACCCCTCCACCCTCTTCCCACCCCATGTTTCTCATTCCCCATTGATTTTTATCTTGATTTGTAACTTTGTTTTCTGGCTGCTAGCCGTTGCTGGAAAGAGGTTTGAGCATGAGAGGAAAGGGTTGGCATTACATATGGTGCAGGTGGGGGAGTCCTCTGAGAAGCCGCCCCCCCTCCCCCATGTACCTATTTTCTTTGCTCATGTTTCTGTTTTAATAGGAGGTTGGAACAGGGGAAACTGTTGGGAGGAGAACTATAAAGTTCTTGGAGTCTGGTTGGGAAATGTTCCCCTTTCCACTCCCCCTCCTCTGGGAGCTCTCTTGCTGCCCCTTTCTAAGAACAGAAGTTGGGAGGAGCTTAGGGTTCCCCCAAACGGGTCTGGGCCTCCCTTTGTCTTGGAGGGTAAGAAGCTTGGCTGTGGGGGGAAGACAAGCAGTGGTTTGGGAGCTGTAGCCCATCCCTCCTTCTGGAGCTCCCCTCCCCCTCAGCAATGCTCCATTCCTGCCTCCCAGAACCCCGGGCAGGAAGTCTGGGGCCCCTTGGAGTTAAACAGCACCAGGTGGCTGGGTTGGGATAGTATACGTGGAAAATCTCTCCTTTCCCACAGCAGCCTCTGGGGAGCAAGGAGAAGATGATGATGGGAAGGCTCTGAGAAGGGCCCCCAGGTTGGGATTCTGAAATTTAGTCTACCCAAATGGGAGTAGTGATAATAACAAAACACGGGTGCCCAAACCACAGGGACCAGCTATTGACTCAGCCTGCTTTTTTTTTCTTCTTTCAAATAATGTGGGTGTAGTTTTTCTTTTTAATTTTAATCTAGTTCCTTTAAGGGAAAAAAAGGCCCTTATGGTGAGTAGGGTTCTTCCCAGACTTACCTGTTCTCTTCCCTGACCTGCACTATTCCCCTTTTCTTAAGAGTTTCATTTACCATCTCTTGGGCTGGTAGTGGGAATCTTCCCACTGGTGAGAAGGTTGACCGCCCCCCCCCCCCAGAGCTGTACAAGTTGTACTGTGTTAGTGGTCAGCCTTGCTCTCGTATTAGGGTTTCACCACAGACTGACCTCAGAGGTCATTTACTCCAGTCATCCCTTAACAGGAATCCCCTCCACAGCATAGCATCCCTGACAAGTGGTCCTCCAGCACTGATTTAAAGACTTCTGGTAAGTGAGAAACCATTACCTCCCATGTTGGCTTAGCTCTTTTTGTTAGGAAATCTTTCCTTACGTTGATCTTAACTTGGCCTTTCTACCACTTCTACCCACTGCTCCTAGTTCTGCCTTTAAGGCCCCAAGAACAAATCTCTGGTTCCTCCTGCAAATACTTTAAGGCAGCTAACAGATTCCCAACCCAAAATCTCATCTCCAGCATAAACACCCCCATTTTCTTCAACTAGTCCTCAAAAAGGCTTGACCTCCAGCCCTCCTATTCAACCTTTTTCTTATCTGAAAGCTACCCTGCTTGCCCCCTCTTCTTTCTTCTTGACATAGTGGTTTTGGGCTGGGTGAGAAGCCCAAAGAATCAAATAAACTATAGCCTAGGTCTGGAACTGGGGGGTAGGGGGGGAGAAGATGAGAGGGAGGGGATAGAACAAGACTGAAGCAACTAGTGACACAGGTGATGACGACTATATGAAACACTAACTTAGCTCTTTAAAAGCACAGACTTGGGTGATGTCCATGGCCAGTGACAGTTCTGAATCACAAAGGGATAATGAGCCTATTGGGACAGGGAGAGGGGAATGGGGATGAACCCCACCCCTGTGTGGGCAGCACATGAAATGTTTACTGGTGATGATGTAGCACACACTAAAATGCATATTCTTTTTTTTTTAAATGAGGCCTATGGAAGACAGAGTGGAAACATTAAAAATCCTTAGTGATGCTTGGTGTTTTCAACTTTGTGTGTTTATGTGTGTATTGGCGAGGGCAGGGGCATTGGTGATGGGATAATGTCCTAATTATGGATCTTTACTGACTATTAGTTCATTTCCTGTGAGGCATCGGGTCCTAAAGGCTCTTTGGGCCCCTCTTCTCATTCTCCCCCTAGGCTAGGTGCTTTCCAACCCCCTTGGAGAAGACCTATCAATTTGTTCCAGTCTTAGGCAAATGCTTTCCCTCTCTGAGCCTGTCTCCCTATCTGTAATATGTGGGGGTTGGTTTAAATCGGTGGTCTGCAAAGTCAGGGGTGGGGAGGTCCTCTGGGGGGGAAATGCACACATGATCAACCATCTCACTGTTATACCAGCTAGCCAGTCATAGGGCATTTCTCCAATACAACCACACCTTCCTTTAATTTCCCCCAACATTCCTTTATACTACTGCCTTCTCTGACTGGGTCCTTCTAAACCCAAATTCTCAGACCCTCAGGGCAGTTATAACCTAAATGCTACCAGGCGACCATATTGCAGCAACTGAGCAGGTGCCTTTGAAAAAATTTCCCCCTGGCTGTCTGGGGGTGGGGTGGTAAAGAAAGGGACAAGTTTTTGTTAGGCACCTAGGTACTATGCTAAGCACTTTGCAAAATTTTTTTGGGGGGGGCAAGGCAATGGAGGTCAAGTGACTAGCCCAGGGTCACACAGCTAGTAAGTGTCAAGTATCTGAGACCGAATTTGAACTCAGGTCCTCCTGACTCCAGGGCCAGTGCTCTATCTCACTTTACAAATATTTCATTTGATCCTTATAACAACCCTTAGGCAGTAGGTGTTTTTATTAAATGTGTTTTACAGATGAGGAAACTGAGGCAGATAAAGGTTAAGTGATTTGCCAGGGTCACATAGCTGTAGGGTGGATTTGAACTCAGGTCTTCTTGATTTCATTAAGAAGGAACCCTTCCTCCCCACCCTACCCCATCCTTTAAATTTGGGGTGAGACTGGCACAGGATGAGCAGGCATGGATGGGTTGTGATCTGCATTGAAGATGCTATTTACTTTTTCTTCCCCCAAACCCATCACTCTTCCAGACTTCTGTATCACTGTCAAAGACACCAACATCCTTTCAGCCACCCTGGGTTCCCTCACTCCACTGCACCCATTTGCCAGATTTTGTCATTTCTATTTCATGATCTCATAATAAGTCCCCTTTCTCTCTTCACATGGCTATCACCCTTGTTCAGGTCCTTATCACTTTTGCTTGGACTATTGGATCTTCTTGCATTAAATCTCCCCTCCTCTCCACAATTGCCAGAGTAAGTTTTCTTTTCTTTTCTTTTTTTTTGTGAGGCAACTGGGGTTAAGTGACTTGCCCAGGGTCACACAGCTAGCATCAAGGGTCTGGTATGAGACCAGATTTGAGCTCCTCCTGACTTCAGGGCCGGTGCTCTATCCACTGAGCCACCTAGCTGCCCCAGAGTAAGTTTTCTAAATCACATGTCTGAGCATGTCACTCCTCAATAAACTCCAGTGGCTCCCTGTTGACTCTCGATCAAATATTATTTCATCATGAATTCAAATCTTTAAAATTTCCAGTTTTATATTTTATAAAGGTCACTAATTATTAGTATTATGTACATATATATGCATACAATATAATAATAGCATTTATATAGTGCTTTAAAGTTTTGCAAAGTAATTTTTTTTAAGAAATATCTTCTCATCTTATCCTCACAACAACAATGGGAGGTAAGTGCTATTATTATCCCCATTTTACAGATGAGGAAACTGGGAAAGATGGTTTGCCCAAGGTCACAGCTAGTAAGTATCCAATGTAGAATTGAACTCAAGTTTTTCCTGACTCCAAGTCCCGTACTCTGTTCATTTGGCTACCTAGCACCCCTTGTATGTATTGGGGGGAAGGTGTTGGGTGCTCAAAAACTTTATTCTAATGAGGTGCTTGATCAAAAAAGGTCATAGTCCACAGGTCTAGATGACCTACAAGATCCCTTCTAGTTAACATTTAAAATCTAGTGGTTCTTGGGTTGGGAAAATGGGGCCGGTGAAGGGCTATAGCCAATGGGAAGCAGGTTATGTTGAATTGAGCTTAACTCCTTCCCTTTCACCAACCCTCCCCCCCCCCACCACACACACATAACACCTTTTCCAAGATCTTTCCACCAACTTTAATTTAGGTCTCTTGGGTAATTAGTCTGCTAAAGGAATGAGTTTGATGTGTTATTACCAGAAAAATGAGAAGTCCTAATGAGTGTTAATGAATTTGATAGCACCCCCGTAGAGATAGCCATAATATAGCAGAAACAACAATGAACTTGGAGTCCAAGGACCTTGATTCAAATTGACAGCTGGGCCTCAGTTTCCTGGCCTGCAAAATTAGAGGGTTGGACCTCAGAAGTCACTTCTCGGCTTTGATCCTGGAATCTCTACGATCCCAAGCCCCCTTGGGTTCCTTCTAGCTCTGAATCTCAGGAAGGCTAGCAAACAGAGTACCTTGCAAAAGAGTTTGAAAGAAGCAGCAGCAGCTGCTGGCTGGTAGAGAAGGGGTCAAGTGTTCTTCCTCCCCAGAGTCTCCTTTCCCTTCACTAATAGATGTGGCATTGAGTCTGGTGGAAATTAGGCCAAGGAGGTGTCTCTGCCCTGGTTTCTTGGGTAGGGCCAGGTGACCTGCCCTTCTTGTACTTCCTCAGCCTCCTCCCTTGTCTTCTTTCTCTTCCCTATGCCGACCTCCCTCCTCCTCCTCTAGGATGGGTCTCCTGCCACCTGCTGTCCCTGATTCTAAGGGTAAACACTGCCTCTTAGGCAAGGTTCCTCTCCATTCTCCCACCATCCTCTTGGGCTGCATGTCTGTTGAATGGGGTTGGTGTGAACCTCTCCAGAGGACTAGCTCTCCAGCCTCGTGTAGGAGAAATAATTAAAATGGATAATGAAATGTAAATGAATAATACTCATTAAAACTAATGAGAAAGGAGAGGGAGGTGACTGAGATTAAAAGTTACCCAACAGGGACAGGACGTGGCAACCTATTGGGAGGCGGTGATATGGGACTGAACTTGCAAAGTTGCAGTTGAGGAACACCTGGAGGGGAAAAGAAATAGGAAGGAAGGAAATAAGGAAGAAGTATAACCTGGGAAGGAAGGAGACAAGCATTTACTAGGCACCTACTATGTGCAAGGCATTTTACAAATAATATCAAATTTGATCCTCACAACTCTGGGAGATAGGTGTTCTTATTCCCATTTTACAATTAAGGAAACAGGCAAGCAGAGGTTATGTGACTGGCCCAGAGTCACAGGCTAGATTTGAACTCAGGTCTGCCTGACTCCAGTCCCAGCGTTCTATGCACTGCACCCCCTATCTGCCAGGAGGGAACAGAATAGGGTACTGGAATTCTTGGAGACTAGAATCCTAAAATATTTTGTAGGATAATAGGGTAGAATCACAGGATTATAGATTAAAAGCTGAAAGGATATAAGAGCTATATAATCCCAACCATTTCATTATACAGATGAGGAACTAAAGTCCAGAGATATTGACTTGCCCAAGGTCACATAGCTTGTAAGCTGCAGAAATGAGCTTCCTTGGATTCAAATCTAGGTTCTCCAGCTACAAATCTAGCTTGCTTTACACTATACCAAGATGCCTCACAGCCCTGCCCTTGTGTATATATAACTTTATAGCTAGGGGAGAGGCCCAAAATCTAGTTTTCAAACTCTATTAGGTTCCTATGGCTCTGAAAAGCTGGCAGTAATAATAGGCCTATCACCCAGGTGTGTGGGTACGGGGCAGGAGGAAATAGGACATTTGGTTAATCATTGGTCATTTAAAATTAACATTCTAGTAGTAATTGCCACCTCACCTAACCCAAATCCTCAAGTCAGGACTTTTGATAACTATCATTTTTGCTGGAGGGACAGAAAGTACCAGCAAAAGCTATAACTAGCATGGGACAAAGGGCTTTGCCCCACGGTGCAGAAACAGGAGTGGGGGAAACTTAACATCACCTCCTCCTGATGGTAACCACCAATCTCAAATCTCACCTTGCATATACATTCTAACCCTCCCTCAGGTCCCTCCTTCCTACCTACCCTCATCGTTGTAAAGAGTAGACTACTGCCTTTCCTAGTATGACCACACCCTTGGTCGGGTCAGACAATCCTCTGTACCAGGACCCCAATACTCCTTCCACCCCCAGCTGTTTTTGTCCTAGACTAGACGGCAAAAGGTGAAAAAAAAAAAGTCCTCATTACAGTTCTAGAACTAGCAATTTGGTTGGTGGCTAAGCAGGGTAGAGATGCTGTTCAATTCAGTAAGCTTTAAGTTCCTTGCCCCTGTGATATGTACTGGAGATAGATGAAAAGGTAAATATTGGGCAACAGAGGCCCAGCTTTGGCATTAACTGGACGTGTCAAGTTGTACCGGATAGTCTAGTCCATGACAGAGTTTGTTCCAGAGGGTATTAAGAATAGGCAGTCTTTGGCCCACTCTGTTGATAATTCCCATTGTCTGATAGTCGGTGCTCAGCCCAACAGGTTGGCAGCCCTTGAAAACCAGGGACCTGGGGCTCAAGCTGGCACTGCACTTCCCCGGGGGAGGGAGGGTGGGGCTTGGAGAGCTGGATCAGAGCAGAGCTCCTAGTTTGAACTTCGTTGCTTACCAGCCCTTTTCTGTCCGTGACACACCCATGAATTTGCTGGCACAGAATGGGGTTCCAGCTATCCACTCCTCTGGCCATGCACACACCCCATCCCCAAGCTCATCCGTATGATACAGACGTTATGGTCATCTCCCTCCTTGCCTCTATGTTTACCATGATGTACAAGGACAAGACAATGGAAATGGAGAGGCTCAGAAAGACCATCTGATTCAACTCCCTCATTTTACAGATGAGGAAATTAAGGCATAGAGAGATCAAGTAATTTATCCAGCATAATAAATAGATAAATAGTTAGTGGCAGAATTGTTCTTGATGTAGCTAAATAGAATGATGCTCTGGGACCCTAACTGGGCTGCTGTTGGGGTGGCAGGCAGCCCATGCCATCCTTTAGAGGAAGTGACGGCTAAGGTGGGGACCACGAGGAGGCCGTCCTCGAAGGAGTAGAATGATGGGTGAGAGGGATGCTGGAATTCAGAATCAGGTTGAGGGTCTTGGGTCCTCCTAGATGTGGTCCAAAATTCCCTACCCACAGAGCCAGGACCACCACCCTTGAACTGGTCTCTTCATGTCTTTACCTAGTGCCCCTGCTTGGCAGAATTCCCAGAAGCCAGGCTTTGAACAAAAAAGGAAAATTCCTCCTGTCCATTCCTCTAACCTGTTTGACAGTCCTTCTGGCTCGCTGCGGGCAGATGTATCACAACTGGGAGGCTGCAGAAAATTTTTTTCTTAAAGGCTGAAAGATTTTTTTTTTTTTGGTTTAGATTCTATAATCTACTGCTCCAACCACCAGATACACTGGTTTTTCTCTAGAATCAGGAGAGGTGAATCATTAAGTCAAATCAACAAGCACTTATTAAGTGCCTACTATGTGCCAGGTACTCCTGTGCTAAGAAGACACACAAGAAAGAGCAAACAGCCCCTGTTCTCAGGAGCTCAGTCTAATCAGGGAGATAGCATGTAAACTACTTTGTACAAACAAGACCTAGATAGGCTGGTTGAGAGATTATCTCTGACTCAGAGATAACAGAGGGAAGGCACTGGTGTTAAAGGAGATGAGGAAAGCCTTCTTTCAGAAGGTAATATTTCAGCTTCCATGGAAGCTAAGGGACATGGGGTTGCAAATGGTGTCATTCAGCCTGTTCATTGTCCAACCCCAAATGCCAATTGACAAAAATCATAGACTCTCACAGATGGAAAGGACCTTAGAGGTCATTTAGTTTGACCATCCAAGCAGGAATCCCCTCCATAATAGCTCTGACCAGCGATCATCCACCCATTAAGATGTACTTACGCATCTGTTGTTTTAAGATCCATGTGACTCTGCTGCCTTCCCCCCAACATCTCCTAGGTCTTGTTGTGTCAGGTTAGGTTAATCCAATAGGGAAAAACCAGGGGTTGGCCTCTGCTTGGGGGCATCCAATTTTAGCTCCAACTGTCCTTCACTGTCAATAGGACATAGGTTTTGAGTGTTTTTCCATTCACACTCTTGTGACCAGAGTTGGCCGGAGGGTACGGTCTCTGGTAATGGAATCGAGTTTTGTCTCCAAAGCCAATTAACCCATACAAAGATTGAGTCTGTGGCCTTGACACTGTGACCTTATGTAAGCTAACTGGGTTCTGCTAGGGAAATTAATGAGTTCTTGGGATGCGTCATCTTTTCAGTGGATTGGGTTTGTATCCCTTCCTCTTCCCACCCCCTCCTCAATTTCCCCCACTAGGAATAAACTGAGTAACAATACCAGGTTGAGAGTAACCGATAGGCCTCAAACCTATTGGTGAGTTTGGCATGTGAAGACTTCCCCAGGGGAATGGGTGGATGAGAATAATTTGTTCCAATGGCCATGAAGGCAGCTAAAGCAGGTGCTACGGAGCACTTAATGACATGAAAGACACCGAGGTCATCCATTGCATCCCAGGCCTTCACCAGCCGTTCTGACTTTTGTCGTGCCACTGGACTCTGACGATTCTGGAAGAGAGAGTGAGGCTGATGACTTTGTGCAACTCTGCCTCACTTAAATCCAATTCATGCAGGAGTCAAGACATCACCTTGTGATATCATTGGTCCTCCTAGAAAATGAAGGAGGAACAACAGGTATGATGTGATCAGAGTTGACGATAGTTAGGGCTTGGTGTTGGGGCTAAAAGCTTGCATTTGAGGAGCATTCTTCATTCATTCGACAGATATTTATGGATGTTTATTCTGCAGGCATTGTGTTAGGCCTCAGTCTCCTCATCTGTAAAATGAGAAGGTTGTACTCTGAGGCTCTTTCCAGCTCTAAATCTATGAGATTCTAACCAGTTCTGATGAGGAATACAACAGAAGATGCCCTAACTGCCATATAAACTGCAACATGTAAACCCTCCATCATTCCCTTGAAAGTATGTTTAAGTACTCTCAGGTATTAGCAATGGGAACTCCATGCCAAGGTGGGGGGATCCTCAGGAGTGCAGACATGCCACGTCATTAGGAGAACCCAGGAAATGAATTTGATGGGAGTGAGCTGGCCAAAACTCTCCTAAAGGTTCCAAGTCTTCTAGGAGACCCCTTCTTTGGAGGGCTCAAGGCCTTGGCAAGAGCCATAGCTAGGACAGAATGCCTGAGCCTTTGTCCTAGGGTGCCAAAATTTGTAGGGCAGTGTAGAAATGGAGCTTAGAACCTAGTTAGCAAGGTTAATAGAAACAGATTAAAATAGGATCTTCTTTCTGCCTCCTCACAAGGGAAGGGGAGAGGGTAAGGAAACAAGCATTTATTACACACTCACCACGTGTCAGGCCCTGTGCTAAGAACGTTACGGTTATCTCATGTGATGCTTACAACAACCCTAGGAGGTAAGTGCCATTATTATCTCTACCTTATAGATGAGGAAACCTAGGGAAACAGAGGTTAAGTGACCTGCCCAGGGTCATACAGCTAGTCAGTGTCTGAGGCCAGATTTGAACTCAGGTCTTCCTGACTCCAGGACCATTTCTCTACTATCATATACTCTCTCTACTTCATCACCTAGCTGCCAACACCTTACAGTGTGACCCCCCCCCCCAGAGGCCATGTAGCAGTTGAGTTCCCCATCCCTTCAATTTCATACCCCTTTCTTCAGATGCCAGTTAGAGCCTGATAATAGGGGCAGGAGCCAAAGAAATCTTTCCTCTTGTACCCCTACGTTGTCCTGGACTTTCTTCTCTGTTAATGGGAGAAAGACAGGCACTGGAGATGTTTAACAGAGAGGCTAGGGGATGTGGGCAGAGGCCCAGGTTGGTAGGGGCAGAAGGAATGTGGTTAGGAAGTAGGCCATTTGTCTTTATCTGTCCATTGGACTCTGGTTTCCTCCTGCCATCTGTGAGCAGCCGAAGGAAAAGACACGTTCTCCTCCCCGCCACCCCAACTCCAGTCCCTGGGCATGTAACCTGAGTGGGACAGCTGGAACAGATCCGGCCTCTCAAGCCACTTCTGCTGACTCACTCCTGTTGAAGTAATTATGCCCCAGTGACTCTACCCCTTTCTTCTCTGCTCCAGGGGGAGGCCCTGACCTCCTGTCAGCATGCAAGGCTACCAAGGTGTTGGCCAACAGAGCTAGGGATCCTGTACAAATTTTTTATACTTCTCTGGAGCCAGGTGAGTGTGTGTCTGTGTGTGTCTGTGTGTCTGTGAAAGTGAAATCAAGTCCTAACTCAGCCTGGAGAGCCTGGGGCAGAAGGCCAGAGAGAACAGTTTGGTTAGGGTGAAGGGAGGAGGATTGTATACAGGGAAATGAGGCCTAACCTGGGACTCATGAGGCAGGCCTAGGAACAGAGAAGCTGCCAGGAATCCCATGCTCTAGTACCCAAAAGCACCTGAATCCTAGAGGCCCAGAGAAGAAATACCATTTGGGAGCCAGCAAAATTCTGTTCACCTACTGAAAAGCTCAACAAAACTCAAAAACTCATCAGTCTCACATCTCTGAGTCCCATATTTGTTTCTAAAGTTCAAAGGATATGTTACTTGCATCAGCCCCAGTAAGCACTCCTTCCCCTATTTCTAGGTTAAATTAGAATTATAGAGTTGGAAGGTAACTTCAGAGTTAACGAATCCAGTTCCCTATTTAAAGCAGAAATCCCAAATCATGTCTGCTTGAATACCTCCTGTGAGGGGGAACTCACTACCTGGTGAGGCAGTCCTTTCTATACTCTATATAGTGGCTGGTTTTAATTGCTAGGAAATTCTTCCTTTTATCAAACCAAATCTACAGCTCTATAACTCCCACCCATAGGTCCTGGTTTGGTCTAATTCCTCTGCTGTATGACTGCCCTTCAAGTACAGCTATTTTGAATATAGCTCTGTTGTGTTCCCCCTATATCTTTCCCTCTACAGGCTAAGCATTAGCCTGTTGCTTTAATTAATCTTTATTTTGATTAATGTGTCTTCACCATCCTGGTTGCCTTGTCTAGACGAGTCCCTGCTTGTAGCATCCATAGTTCAACATAGCTTCGTTGTTTAGTCATTTCTCATGACTCTTTGTGACCCCATTTGGGGTTTTCTTGGCAAAGGTACTAGAGTGCTTTGCCATTTCCTTCTCCAGTTCATTTTACAGATAAGGAAACTGAGGAGAACAAGGTTAAGTGGCTTGCCCAGGGTCACCTAGCTAATAAGTGTTGAGGCTGGATTTGAACTCAGGTCTTTCTGACTCCAGGCCTGGCACTCTATCCACTGTGCCACCTAGCTGCCCCATTTAATCTAGCAGTTCTCAAACTTTCTGGTCTCAAGACCCCTTTACATTCTTAAAAATTATCAAGGATCCACCCCCAAGAACTTTTGTTTATGTGGGCTATATCTACCAATATTTCCCATATTAGAAATTAAGACATTTTAATATTTTTGTGACAATAATTTTGACTTCATGGACCTCAGAAAGAATGTTAGGGGCACCCAGGTGTTCCCAGGCCACACTTTGAGAACAACTGAAATCCAACCTACTCATTTTGAAGATTAGGAAAATGAGGGCCAGAGAGATGGTGACTTCCCTGAGGTCCAGGAATAAATGTCACAGCCAGGATTTGAACCCAAGTCTTCTGACCACAAATATTGTATTCTTTCCACTGCACCAGGCTGCCTATGTATAATACACCCAAAAGGGGTTATCTTAATTCACTTGAATTTTTTTTATTAATACTCTTTGTCTTTATATAATTTTAAATTCTCCCCTGTATCCCTCCCCTCTCCTTTCTACCAGTCATCTAATATAACAAAGACAATTTTTTTAAACAGAGGAAGAGAAAAAAAGCCCAATAAAACAACTGAGACATAAAAAAAAATCTGGCGATATAGGTAATATATTCTAGACCCTCTTCCTACCCTGCCCCCACCACACACACACACACACACACACACACACACACACACACACACACACACACACACACACCCCAAAATCGATTCATTTGTGAAATGGTGTGGGTCCATTCCCGGAGGTGCAACGCTGTGTAATGGTCTGCCTCCTGGGGATACCTAATTGCCACCTTCCTGTTACATTTATTACTTATTATGTACATCCAGGACAGAGCAGTGACTATGGACATCTTTGGCCTACTTCAAAGGGTTTCTTGTGAGGCCAGGTTCTCATCTGAACTACATGTGATACTCGGGCCACAAAGAGTTGTGTGGAGGGCTGGGCACAACTCTTTGTTATCTGGGCAAAACCATAAACAGCAGCTGTTGAGAGCAAAGGACTTCCCTCCCCCAGGTTAGCCAGCTGTGGAGCCCTTGAAGGAACCACACCCTATGGCATTGTTGTAACCTTGATCCCAGCTCCTAAAAACCAATAAACATGAAACTGGGCACAAACCAGCTT
This sequence comes from Vombatus ursinus, assembly GCF_900497805.2. Lineage (NCBI taxonomy): Eukaryota > Metazoa > Chordata > Mammalia > Diprotodontia > Vombatidae > Vombatus > Vombatus ursinus. The sequence continues at coordinate 18,149,187 of NW_020954579.1, forward strand.
CTTTTGAAATTCCTTTAGGGGTAAGATATTAGGAAAGGGAATGTGTAGGAGAGTAAGAAAATGGCGAAACCTTGGGCCTTGAAACCTGGATCTCTGTGTAGATTGAGAATTACCTCTGATTTAAAATGGGTAAACTACATCTTGTCTGTGCGTCAGCTTCCACACCATATTCCAGAGCTCTCACAGGGCCCAGTAAGGAAGATGGATGAGATAAAAGGAAGAATGTAGAAATCTCTTCTACTGCACATCTTGAGAATAAGTTGGATGCAGTGCACTGTGGTCTGGAGATGGAGGGAGGATTGAAATAATTCTGGCGGGGCCCTGAAAGCCTGAAAATTCTGTCTTCTTATGTCTCCCAGCACTTACCACCAAGGTACCATTGGGATTGAGTGTCCTGAAAATCCCTAGCAGAAGGTAAGCGAGAACACAGTAACAATGATGTGATTATTAAAAATTCATATTAATGTTAACATAGTGCTTTTCACATCCGTTTTGCAGACATGAATTAATTAATCAAAAGGCTGCTATTTGAGGATAAACATCACCGGTGATGCCTCCCAGGAGAAAAAGCTGCAGGTTCAGCAGAAACAGTGAAGAGCTCACTGGGGTGACTGTTGGCCCTGGAGACGAGGTCCCCGGGCTGTGACCCCTGGTTTAAAATCCTTGTACCATCCTGAATTTCTTGTGTGAACTCGGCATTCATACCTTTCCACCATATTGTTATCTTTTTTCGTAAAATGAGGATACTATTTTTTTCAAAAAATAAGGATTTTGCAACAAGGCAATAAAAGAGGTGGGGGGACCCAAGGGGTAGATACCTGTATGACCTTGAAATTAATCTCTGTGGACTTCTGTTTCCCAATATATATATAAACATATATGAAGTTTAACTAGATGATTATAGGGATTCTTCTAGGACTGAAGTTATTACCCTGTGATCTTGGCAATGTGGCCAAGGGTGAAGAGGATTGGTCTGGAAATTGAGTGACTGGGTTCTAGACCTTAATTCCTTGTGTGACTTTAGAAGAGTCCCTTAACCTCCATGAGCCTGTTTCTTCATCTGTAAAATGGGAATAAGAAAAGACACATCAAAATGAGATCATTGATTGGAAGGCAGCACTTTGAAGAAGTAAAATATGTAAATGCAGGAGGTTATCATTATGATCTGCTCCCTGAATGAGGTAAGGCATTGATAAGAGAATGTTGTTGTTCAATCATTTTTCAGTCATGTCCAATTCTTCATGACCCCATTAGGGGTTTTCTTGGCCAAGACACTGGAGTGGCTTGCCATTTCCTTCTCCAGCTCATTTTACAGATGAGGAAACTGAGGCAAACATGGTTGTGACTTGCCCAGGGTCACACAGCTAGGAAGTGTCTGAAGCTAGATTTGAACTCAGGAAGAAGAGTCTTCCTGACTCTAGTCCCAGCGCTCTGTCCACTGTGCCACCTAGCCATCCCATGAGAAGAGACTATTGTCTCTCAAAGAACTCTCTTTGCCAGAGAAGGCCTTGGCAGGGTATAAGAATGGCTAACCCTAAATTAGGTGAGTATCTGCTTTGACCCCTGGCCCAGACATTGACATAGTAAAGGAAGAGAGGAAGCAAGCATTTATTAAGTGCCTACTATGTGCCAAATACTGAGGTAATCACTTTTATAAATATTACCTCATCTGATCCTCACAACAACCCTAGGAAATGGGTGACTTGCCCAGGGTCACACAGCAAGTAAGTGTCTAAGGCAAGATTTGAACTCAGGTCTTCTTGCCTCCAGACCCAGAACTCTAGGGGCAGCTAGGTGGCACAATGGATAGATCACTGGCCCTGGAGTCAGGAGGACCTGAGTTCAAATCCTGCCTCAGACACATAACACTTACTAGCTGTGTGACCCTGGGCAAGTCACTTAACCCCATTGCCTAGCAAAAAAAAACAAAAAACAAAAAACAGACCCAGACCTCTATTCACTGTCCCACCCAGCTGCCTATAAAGGACCTTACCTTAGCATGGGGGTACTTTCTCAGCCTTTATTAGCTAGGTATAGCTAACTATACAACTATGACTAAAAAGCTGTCAGCCTACCCTTATCAAACCAGATTTTAGCCACTAGCACATAGAAAGCTCAGCAAGGCAGAAACCAAAGCCAGCCCAATGAGTCTATCAAAGTCATGGGAACCAGGGAGAACCAGGCCTAGTGAGAGCATTATGATCATCCCGAAGCATTGGAGTTATTAATTGCTCTTCCACATATATTCCCCTTTATTACCCTCAGACATAATCCCCATGCCTTCTTACTATCCCTACTGATGGTGTCTAAATTTATGGGAGAGTATGCCCTATATTTGTAGGAGAGATGTTCTATTGTAAATTACTTCACTATTCTGTTTTATTAAATGCCTTTTCTTTTAACTAATTGTGTTTTCCGGCTGACTAAAAAAGCAGAACCATTGGTAGGGGCTCATGAGATAAAATTTTAAGTGGCTAAAGACACACAGACTACTTTGAGCTGGGGTAGAAATATTAGATATGACAGATGAGTGCCGTAGATGCTGCAGAATCATAGAATGTTTCAGCTAGAGAGATCTATTTAACCTAACCCTCTCAAGCAACTGAGGCCCAGAGAAGTGAGTTCCCATGTCATACTGGTGATTAATAGCAAAGCCAGGATTCAAACTCAGGTCTACTGAGTCCCCATTCAGTGCTCCTTACCCTGCACCATGCTGTTTCTTTCTGCCTTATACTTGCTTTAGGAATCATTATAACTCAAAGTGAAACTGGCTTACTCAGTAGGTGAAAGATCTGGGCTAATTCACTTACCCTTTGTGAAAGTTGTAGGGAAATTATTTTGTAAGCTGTGTCACACTATAGAAATGTGAACTATAAGCATTATCTGGCTAGAAAAAAGGCAGGATAATAAAAGCTTACATTTGTGTAACACCAAAGCACTCATACATTATCTTTTGATCCTGAGCATAACCTTGTGAGCTAGGTAGAGCAGGTGTTATTATCTTCAGATGGTTTTTTGTTCCATGTGGTTTTTTTTTGTTCAGACCTGTGATTTCATCAATTTGGGGGATTCCCAGGTGACTACAAAGGGCAGATGAGCAACTCTCTTGGAACTGTAAGACCTAGAAAGTTGCCAAGAGGCACTGAGATGTTAGGGACTTGCCCAGAGTCACATGGTCACTATTTGTCAGGGCAGGATTTTAACTCAGGTCATCCTGATTCCAAAGCAATGTTCCCATCCTTTATACCATGCTATCTTTTTACCTTGAGTGTATTTTCAAATTAATATTTTTTCAATTAACCTAAATCTATTTTCTCAATCTCCTCCTTTTCTCTCCCTCCTCCCCTCCCTTCTTTACAACTAGGGGAAAAAGAAAAAAAAATCTTTGTAACAATTATGTGGAGTCAAGCAAAAAAAATTCCTACTTTGGCTATGTCCAAAAAAATATGCCTCATTCTGCACCCTGAGTCCATCCCCTCTCTGTCAGGAGGTTATAAGTATGCTTCATTATCGATCCTCTGGAATCATGGGTTAGTCATTGATCAGTGTTCCTATAGCTTTCCTTCTTTCCTTCTTTCACAGTTGGGGTTGTGACTTGCCCAGGGTCACCCAACTATTAAGTTTCAAGAGTCTGAGGTCATATTTGAACTCAGGTCCTACTGACTCCAGGCCTAGTGCTCTATGTACTGCACCACCTAGGTGCCCCTGTTTTAGCTTTCAAAGTTGTTTTTATATTGTTCTGGTTATGTTCTCCTTGTTCTGTTTATTTCACTGCATCAGTTCATATAAATCCTCTTATGTTTCTCTGAAACCATCACCTTTATAATTTCTTATAACACAATAGTATTCCAACACATCCATATACCATAATTTATTCAACTATTCTCCAATTGAAGGGCACCCCCTTAGTTGCCAGTTTTCAGCTACTACAAAAAAGAGCTTTTTAAGTTTTATATTTAATTTATTTCATTAATTTATATTTTTGTATATTTAAGTCCTTTTCCTTTGGGTCAAAGGGACCGACAGTTTAATAGCTTTTTGGGTATAGTTGCAAATTGCTTTCCAAAATGGTTATAGCCTTTCAAAGCTCCACCAACCTTCTTTTAGAAGGGTAGTGTCAAAGCCAAATATTTGGCTCTGATGCCTCAACTAGGTGAAAGGAATTTTTTTTAAATGGAATTAATCAACCAGAACCGAGTGCTAACAGGATCTGTACATCTCGAATCAATCAAAGTCAGTTGCATGAAAGACTAAGGGACTGTCAAGCACTTGTATAAAAGAGAGAAGCTGAGCATCACAGTTCTAGAGAATGGAACAAACATGGAGCAAAGGGAGGACTGAGCTGTGCTAGAAAGGGGAAGATAGATACTAACGAGAGTCCTTGGCTCTTCTGGCGTCTTAGAGAAGAGGGTCCAGGCTGAGGGAAGTCGCAAGAAAAAGGTTGGTCAGCTGTTTTCCCAACTTCACCTCCTGATACCCGTCTATCCATTGACACTAAATAAATTGCTGTTTCATTACTCGGTAAATTGATTTTTGCATCAACCACAAGTGACCAGAGGTTAGAGAACAATAGATACAAATATGAAATTAAGCAGAGAACTCAATTTTTTCTTAGGTGTTAGGAAGTTTTCTTATTAGGGACTTAGAGCAACTGTGACTGAACTCACTTTTCCTCTAAAACAAATTACCCAAAACTAAAGAGAAGAAAATTGAGTATACCTTAGAGACCATTTTATTTTCCCCTAGACTTAAAATGAGCTAATCATTTGAACAAGGTATCACCCATTAATGTGCCTATTTTCCCTTGCAGTCCCTCCAAAATTGGCCATTTTCCTTTTCTGTGTATTTTGCCAGTCTGATGCTCACGAGGTGAAATCTCAGTTACTTTAATTTGCATTTCTCTAATCACTAATGATTTGGAGCATTTTTTTTTCATATAGCTATTGGTAGCTTGAATTTCTTCCTTAGAAAACTGCTTGTTCATATCCCTTTTGGGGAAATTAATCACATAGACTTGAACCAGTTTACCTTCAATTTACAGAAGCCCAGAAAGATTAATGATTTGACCAAGGCTACAACACTTCTAGGTGGAAGAGTCTGAGCTCCAATTCTGGTTCAATTTATGACAAACTCCCAGAATTCTCAGTAGACCGAAGAACATCAGAAGAACATAGTAAACGTTCATGTGGGCAAGGATTCCTAACCAATGATCTCTCCTGTCCACCTTTCCACCAGACCTTGGTTTTGCCCCTTCTACCCCTTTTCTTAATGTTCTTGTTCTACACCAAGTCAAGGCTTCTGAAAAACACAGGATTTGGTCCCCTCTGCTCAATTCCCTGTGAAAGTCAACTTCAACTACAACTTCAACAAATATTGATTAAAGGGCTACTGTTTATTTAGACTCTGTGACTGGCTCCTGGGAGTGGTGGGGGGCAGAAAGGGGGTGGTAATACAAAGATTAGATAGAACTTAGTTCCCAGCCCTCCTGGGCTTCACTGTCTAGCTAGAGGATAAGAGGCAAACATATAAAACCTCTCTTGAATGTATTTTCTCACTTGGAGTTCAAAGGAACAAGAAATCCTGACACATAGCCCCAGGAAAGCAAACAAACATGCTTAGGCCCATAGCCCAGGTAACAAGGAAGTAGGAGCTATAATAGTTGCTATGCCTAAACAAACAGACATTCAAGAAAGAGAGGAGTCCTTCTGGAACCTGGGGTCTGAAGGTTTGGAACAGTGACTCTTGAAAAACGTTTCACTCCTAACTTATTGTGCCAAGGAAATCCTGATAATAATAATAACATATATGGGGGGGGTGGAATCCAGTGATTTCATCTATTAGGAGACATCCCACAGAAGCAGGTTGGCCACTAAACCTTCTAGTCTTATAGAGATGTCTAGGGCTGAGGTGTCAAACATGCAGCCCTGCAGCCCCCAAATGTAGCCCCAACCATATTAAAATGTGATTGGAACATATTTGGTAAGATAAAAATAAAATAAAACATAGATAACATTCCATTGTTAAAAAATGAAGTCCATATGTACCTGCAGAGACTTTTATATACACATTAATGGCCCTCACCCTATTTGAGTTTGACACCATAGCTCAAAGAACCATGGCACTAGAACTTGCCAATAGTCCTATACCTAGAATGTATCAGGGTTTGAACTTGAACAAGAGTCTTCCTGACTCTAGACTGGCCACAACTCAATACCTCAATACTCACAAGAAGAAAAAGGAGAAGAAAAAAGAGGAGGAGAAGGAGAAAAAGGAGGAAGAAGAAGAAGAGGAAGGAGGAGGAGAAAAAGGGCAGAAAAAAGAGGAGGAGGAGAAGAAAAGGAAGAGGAGGAAGAGGAGCAGGGAGAGAAAAAGGAGAAGGAGAAGAAGAAGAAGAAGAAGAAAAGAAGAAGAAGAAGAAAGAAAGAAGGAAAGAAAAAAGAAAGAAACAAGAAAGAAAGAAAGAAAAAAGAAAGAAAGAGAAAGAAAGAAAGAAGGAAGGAAGGAAAGAAAGAAATTTTAAAGCACTTAGCACAGTGCCTGGTACATGTTGTTGTTCAGTCGTTTTTCAGTCATGTCTGACTCTTTGTGAGCCCATTTGGGTTTTTCTTGTCAAAGATATTGGAATGGTTTGCCATTTCCTTTTCCACCTCATTTTACAGATGAGGAAACTGAGGCAAATAGAATTAAGTGACTTGCCCAGGGTCACCTAGCTAGGAAGTATCTGAGGCTGGATTTGAACTCAGGAAGATGAGTCTTCCTGACTCCAGGCCCCAGAACCTTATCCACTGTGCCACCTAGTTGCCCATCTGGCACATAGTAAGTGCTATATAAATGGTAACTATTATGATTAATAAGATAATATTATAATACATAAATCATTATTAAGGATATCTAGCATTTACATAGCACTTTAAGGTTTATGAGATATTTTAATGTTATTTCATTTGATCCTCACAAACAACTCCAGGGAGGTTGGTGCTATTATTATTATTATTCCCGTTTTACAGGTGAGGAAACTGAGGAACACAGAGGTGAAGTCACTTGCCTAGGGTTACTGAGCTAGTATCTGAGACAGGATTCAAATGTGGGTCTCCCTGACTCCAAATCCAGCGTTCTATCTGCTGTGCCAGCCAGCTATCTACACCCCTAAAGTGTTTTCTCCCAAATATTTCTGTGAGGAAGGTAGCTCAGGTACTATCCTCATTTTACACATGCAGAAACCGGGGCCCAGAAAGATTTGATCACAGGAACATGGCTATTAAGTGGTAGGATCAGGCTTGCTTGAAGACAAGTCTCAGGGTCCTTGCAGCTATAGCAAGCTGCCTCTCCAGGAGCCATGCCAAGGGTATTGACAATATAGGCAGATGACTAGAGAAGAAGTGTTAATTTAGGGCTGGTGGTAGGAGGTGTCCTTATTTATTATGGACCTTCAGATATTCACTCAGACACTATTTCAAAAGTCCCCCAGCCCAGGTGGAGGAGGCTAAAGAGCCAGAATACAGAGTGGCCTGGACTGGAAGCAAATATTCATGACATAGACATCTCTTATTCTAGGCTACTTGGCAGAGGCCTGAGTCCTTCCTTTGGTTGTACAGTTCAAACTTCAAGCTAAATTCGAGTGAGTGCCTGAGAAGGAAGCTGAGTGGTAGACTGACGAGAGTGCTAGACTTGGAGTCAGGAAGACCTGAGTTTGAATCTTGCCTCAGAGACATACTAGCTGCATGACTTGAGGCAAGTCACCTAGTCTCTTTCTTAGTTTCTCCATCTATAAATGAAAACTAATAATGCAGGTTGTTGTGAGAACCATATGAGATTACATACATAAAATGCTTTGCAAGCCTTAAAATACTATATAAACGCTAACTATTAGCTCTTCGTGTGGTGATGAAGAATTGGAAACTGAGAGGATGCCCATCAATTGGGGAATGGTTGACCAAGGTATCGTATATGAATGTGATAGAATACTATCGTGCTGTAAGAAATAATGGAGATGGGTTTCAGAAAAAATCTGGGAAGACTTGTATGGAATGATATTAAGTGAAGTGAGCAGAACCAGGATGACAATTTATACAACAATATTGTAAAAACAAATGACTTTGAAAGATTTATCTTCCTGATCAACACAAGACCAGACTCATAATGAAGCATGCTACCCACCTCCAGGCAGAGAACTGATGGTCTCAGAGTATAGACTGAAGCATATTCTTTTCTTTTTTTTCTTTCTTTCATTCTTTTTTTTTGGGGGGGGGGAGGCCAATGTGGGAATTTGTATTGCATGATTATATATATTTGTAATGGGTTTTGTTTTTCTTTCCTTCTCAATGGGTGGGTGGGTAGGGATGAGTGAGAAAGAGGATTTAGGACTAAAAATAAAATAAAATTGAATTTTTAAAAAATTCTAACTATTATTAAATGAATGCAAGAAACTAGGTGACATTTATTTAACTATTTTCCATCCTTTAAAACACGATTTTTAAACCAGTAAATTTTATAATGCCTTTTGTTTTTATATCACTTTCACTTCTAGATTTATTTAGGTCCACATTCCCACTGCTTCCTCACACCTGGGAAATGACCTGAAAGACAGTTAACTATAAACAACTAATTCTGAAACCAGTCAAAATGCAGCTTTGTACCTTGAGGGTCTCCATTTCTCTATTGATGGGGGAATGTGTGTTTTATTATCTGTTTTCTGGCACCATTTTTTTTTTTCAATTACTCAGAGTCCCTGTTGCTTTTAGTGATCTTTTTATTTATGCTGTGGTCATTGTGTTCTTTTAATTTGACTTATTTCACTCCGCATCAGTTTATATATATTTTCCCATGTTTCTCTGAAGATTCCTCATACTGGGTTTTTTCTTACTCCAGAATAATATACGATTACATTCATTGCCATAATTTGTTCAGTCATCCTCTAAGCAATGGGCACTCAATTTGTTCTCAGTTTTTTGCTGCCACACACACAAAAGGTAATGCTATGAATATTTTGGTATGTGTTGAAATTTTGTTTCTGTTTTTGACCTCCTTAGGGTACATGCCCAGTAGCAGGACTGCTAAGAGTAAAGGAGTCACTTTTCTTGCATAATATTCCTGTTTAGTTTATTTCTTTCTATAATAGCGTTAGAGCAAATTGGGTCCCCAGACAGATATTAGGGTGTCTGTGAATTTGTATGCAAAAAAATTCCATTTTTATTTTTGCTAACTTAGAACTGAAATTCAGCATTTTTTTCTATTACAGATGTAGGCAACACATATTACTCTGAGAAGGGCTACATAGTCTTCACCAGATTACCAAAAGGGTCCTGACACAAAAAAGGTTAAGAATCCCTGTTTTACATCTTACATGGCAACAGCAATCTTATAATGATAATCAACTGTGAAAGACTTAGCTGCTCTGATCAATACGATGATCCACCACAGTTCTGATGATGAAAAATGCTGTCTACCTCCAGAGAAAGAACTGATGAACTGAATCGGATTGAAGCATATTTTTTTTTTCACTTTTTTTCCTCACAACATGGTTAATGTGGAAATACATTTTGCATGACTTCATATGTATAATGAGTGTATTTCTTGCCTCTCAATGGGTAAGGGAAAGGTGGGAGGATGGAGAGAATTTGGAAATGAAAATAAAAATACATTAATAACCAAAAAAAGAATCCCTGTGTTTTAGGGAATATTAAAAGGTGATTAATGAGCTCTGATGGTAAGGAGCATCAGTGACCCAGAAAGGAGTTACATACTGAAAGAGAAAACTCTTTAGCTTTGGTGACATTAGAAAACCCTCTCATTTGTTCACACCACTTTCTGACTTGGTGTGTGTTTGGCACCCTAAGATTGGGTGTACAGAAGGGTCCTAGCCCTCCAGCTTCCTAAGGAACAACCAAGAATTCAGAAGTAAAGAAAAACCAATGAGGAACTAGGAAAGGAAATTGGTCCTTGGGCCCCTTTAACTGACCCTGTGATAAGCTGTATATAGGATTCACCTGTAGGGCCTCTAGGTTAAAACTAAGTTAACTCCAGGGAGAAGGCTAAAGATGCAGGAAGTCATTGCTGGGTTGGAGAAAATCATCTTTGATCTTGAGGATGATGTGGAGAACCAGACGGGTATTGGGTTCCTGCCCTTCCCAGGAATGGACAGTAAGTGGGGGGTGAGGGGAGTATAACAGTTGGTCATGCTTCTAAGTAGGGGTCCTTCCTTTCTCCTCTTGATATTTCTTTAATATCAAGGGTCTTAATCTGGGGTTCATGAACTTTTAAGCAAAATTATAACTTTTTCAATAGAATTGATTTTCTTTGTAATCCTATGTATTTATTTTATACATTTAAAAACTTTTATCTGAGAAGGGGGTTCATGGGTTCACAGACTGCCAAAGAGGTCTGCGATACAAAAGATTAAGAACTCCTGAGCTAAGCTATATGACTGCCTAGCCTTTCTCTTTCATTCTTTCTTCTTTATGTCCCAGCACACACTTCCCTGGTCAGAAAGGAAAGGCTAAATCAAAGGCCACCTGGTCTGATCTAAGATTTCAAGAATAACACTTTTACTCAGGAGCTCAGACCTGATCTCTTATCTTCCCCAAGGCTCTGGAAGGGGTCAGCAACTACACAGCCATTTTCATATGAGATGTTCTGAGAATCCTGAGAGATGAGGTGATTGTAGTAAAGAACTGAACCTTGAACCTAGACCTCCTGATTCCCAGCTCAGTGCTCCTACACAAGCTATTAGGGGGGAGGGACAGCAGAAGAAAGAGGAGAGAGAGAGAGAGAGAGACAAAATTAGTTAGTTTTAGGAAGGGATGTGATACTGTGGTTATTTGATGCTTACCACAAACAGGCTCCAGTTTAGGGATTCTCTAGGTCCCTATGCTCTGGGATAGTAAGATTTTTCTTTTTTTTTTTTTTTCTTTTTTTAAAGGTGAGAGGTAAGGACAGAAGCAAACTCCACAACTTGGGCTATTTTCTTCTTCCCTTCTAGAATCAGGGGTGGCTGTATGTACCTTCTTTCTCAAAGGTCTCTGTGAAAAAGGTGAGTTGAAAAGAAATAGGATGGGTCTGGATAGGGAGTAAATGGCTAAGGAGCATAATCTGTCTGATCCATTTCAAATCTATTTGAGTCTATTGGGGACAAAGGGGAGTGGGCAGGAAGGAGGCAGTAGTGCCAGGGCAAGGAACAGTGACTTGGAATTTGAAAAGGGTAAACTAGACCCTGGGGGCAGCTGGGTGGCACAGTGGATAAGGTGCTGGGGCCTAGAGTCAGGAAGACTCATCTTCCTGATTTCAAATCTGGCTTCAGACACTTCCTAGCTGGGTGACCCTGGACAAGTCAGTTAACCCTGTTTGACTCAGTTTCCTCATCTATAAAATGAGCTGGAGAAGAAAATGCAAACCATTTCAGTATCTCTGCCAAGAAAACCCCAGATGGGGTCACAAGTGTCAGACATGACCGAAACAACTGAACAACAAGCTAGACCCTGGCTGAAAGAGTGTCATAGTGTGACCTGAAAGATAGTAAAAATAGGTCTCTTTCCCCACCTGATAAATATCTCTCCACGATACAAGAGAAAGAATACTAGCTCTGGAGTCAGAGTGCCTGAGTTAAAATCCTGCCTCTTGACAACTTACTACCTATATGACTTTAAGCAAGACCTTCCTGGGCCTCAGTTCCCTTATCTGTAAAATGAGGGGATTGGACTAAATGGTTGCTGAGGGAGAAAGTCCCTTCTGGCTCTAGTTCAACTTTCAATTGATCTTCAGTCAAATGTCACAGTTGGGAACTCGAGGCCTAGGGTCATCCCTGCTGCCCCATAAGAAACCTGTAATCAAGGGCAGCATTGGAGAGGGAAAAGAAGTCAGGCAAAGAAAACTGAGGGGTTTGTGTTAAAAGCGATGGACCATCTCAGCTTCTTGTAGAAGAGTTTATTAGTTAACAAATAATATGTCAGCCTCTGGTACTTCTCTCGACCCCCTCCCTCCACCTCCCCCAAGTAAATAGTCGGTATATCTCCATGTCCTCCCCTACTGGCTACAATCCTAAGTCACTAAGCCCAACTACCACAGTGGGTGATCATTTCATTTACTGTACCCTAGGGCAGTGGTGTCCCAACTTTTTTGATTGTATACCCCACTAGTAAATAATTTTTGAGCACTAACTCCCAATATATGCATATTTTTTATTTTAAAATTACATACGTGTACTACTGTTTGTTTTGTTTCAGTCATTTTTTCAGTCATATCTGACTCTTCATGATCCTATTTGGGGTTTTCTTGACAAAGATACCAGAGTGGTTTGCCATTTCCTTCTCCAGTTCATTTTACAGATGAGGAAACTAAGGCAAACAGGGTTAAGTGACTTGCCCAGGGTCACACAGCTAGGCTAGGAAGGATCTGAGACCAGATTTGAGCTCAGAAAGATGAGTCTCCCTGACTCCAGACTCAGCTCTCTATCTACTGTGCCACCTGGCTGCCCCCATGTACTACTGTGCTGTACTAATAATGATATATTGAAAAACTCACCAGATATCTTAACCAGACATTTTTAAAGGACAAGATGATGAAATAATATTTAATATAGAGCCACTGGGGTTTATTAAATAGGAAAGACTTTCTCCTTTTCCCCTTTCCTCTCTCCTCCCTTTCCTTCCTCCCTTCTTTTCTCACTTCCTCCCTCCCTCCCTTCCTTCCTTCCTTCCTTTCTTTATCTTCCTCCCTTCTTTCTTATCTTCCTTCCTTTCTTTTCTCTTTCTTTCTTTCATCTTAAGCAAAGAAATCAGACCAGAGTTTTAGGAAAATTACTTTGGCAGCTGAGTGGAGGATGTATTAAAGAAGGGAGAGACTTGAGGCAGGTAAATAAATTCAGATGGCACAGTGGATAGAGCATGGGCCCTGGAGACAGGAGGACCTGAGTTCAAATCCAGCCTCAGACACATAATATTTCCTAGCTGTGTGACTGTGGGCAAGTCACTTAATCCCAACTGCCTCACAAAAAAAGGTACTTTCTAAATAAATTAAGATGCTATTACAATAGTCAAGGCAAAAGGTGATGAGGGCCTGGATTAGAGTGGTAGCATTGTGAGCAGAGAAAAAGGGACAGACATAAGCAATGTAGAGGTAGAAGCAGCAAAATTTACACGAACTCCTTGAGGTCAGGAACTTTTTTCTTCTTCATTTAGCAGATAGTGGGCAATACTTGACTTGGCTTATTAGCTTTATGTGAGGTGATGGTAAGTGAAGATTCAAACACTGACTAAGCTTGCAAATCTAGGTGACTAGAAGGCTGATAGTACCCTCTCTAGTAATGGGGAAGTTTGAAATTGGAATGAGTTTAGGAATCTTTCCATCTCATTCACTCTGACCCACCCAGAATGAAAAGGATCTTTGGCCTTCTCCCTGGAGTTAGCTTAGTTTTAACCTAGAGGAAAGACCAACCGTCGCTGTTCTGGCTTAAAGGGCCTACCCTTCAAGGGGCATCTGTTGCAGCCAGGAGGTGATCTGGGTAGTTGAGAGTTAGCATACTAGGAGGTAGAAGGGCATGAAATTTTCCCAGTGGCACCTTGTGCTATAGGTGACCAGGTAGCATCTAGGTTGTAACTATCCTGAGGGGCCAAAGTCTAATTCTGAAGGAGATAATACAGTAGCCTACACAGGAGAGGGAGGGGAATAAAGTAGGAGAATGTGGGGGGTAGAGAAAGGTAGATGTGGTTGTATTGGAAACAAGCTCCAGATAAAGTCATGAACCTGGAGTCAGGAAGACCTGGGTTCAAATCCCACTTCAGACCCTTCCTAGATGTGCTACCCTGGGCTAGTCACTTAACTTGTCTGCTTCAGTTTCCCCATTCATAAAATGGGAATACTAACAGTACCTATCTCTCGGGTTCTTGGGAGGATCAAGTGAGATAATATTTGTAAAGCACTTTGCAAAACTTAAAGCATTATGTAAATTGTAACTATTATTCTCCTCTGCTCCCTAATCATATACTCTTTGAGATCAGGTCACAGCAACCCCCTAGGGAGTCATAGCAACCCCCTAGGGAGCCTTGGTCCTCACTTTGAATATCACTGATCTAGGAGATGACCTAGCCACAATGCCTGAAGTTCCAATGTTTGTCCCATGGTGCAGGTGTAACAGCAGGCTAGTGACACCTTATCATACCTGTTTCTGAGACATTAGAGACTAATCTCCAAAGAACACTAGTGGGTTTATGAAAGAAAGGAAGAGGAGAAAATATGAGAAATACTCAAGACAAACTAAGTCACAGTAACTGCCAAGACCATCCCTGCATGATGAGCTGAGAAGGTAATAAAGGAAATTATAAAGAAAAATTAGCTGTAGTGGAGATAGGGTCAGACAGTAAGCTCCTTTAGAGTGGAAATTGTTCTTTTTTTGTCTTACTTCCTTTCTCTCTTCTTCTTTCTCCTTCTTCCTTCCTTCTTTCTCTCCCTCCCTCCTTTCCACTCTCCCCCTTTTCCTTCTTCCCTTCCCCTTTCCTCCTTCCCACACCTTCTTCTTTCCTCTCTTCCTCCCTTCCTCTTTTTTCTTTCTTTCTTTCTTTTTCTTTCTTTCTCTCTCTCTCTCTCTCCCTCTCTCCCTCTCTCCCTCTCTCCCTCTCTCCCTCCCTCTCTCTCTTTGTCTCTTTTCTTTCATCTTCCTAACCCCAGCTCTTAGCATAGTGCCTGGCATGTATTAAGAACTGGATAAACGCATGTTGATTGAATAAGCAAGTAAAAGGAGAAGACTGCCCTAAGCATGACTGAAGTTAAGTGAAATTGTATCTTTTGTACCCACCAAATACTTGTTGAATCTATTCTGTACAAAGCACGTAGCTGCTTGGCGAATGAGATGTCATTCCCATAAAGAAACTTTCCCATCTACTGTGAGAGATAAGGGAGCATTATCATGTAAAAAAGATCCTAAATGCCTAAGAGAGATATGAACAAGGTACTGTATGAATTAGAGGAAGAAGGGATCACATCCAGCTAGCCAGATGATGAAAGCTTTATAGAGAAAGCAACATTTTAGCTGGGCTTAAAGGATGGGTAAGGTTTCAACAGGCTGAGATGAGGGGGTGAGGGGAGGGTGAGAGAGAGCAGGGAACCTGAGCACACTCACAGAGCAGGGAGAGCCTAGGATGCATTGGGAGAAGCATGAGATAAGGCTGGAAAGATAGGGTCCAAATTATAAAGATCCTTATGGATTATAATAACATTTAATAATAATACTTACATGCACTTTAAGGTAAAGTGTTTTACATATACCATTTCATTTGATCTTTACAATAACCCCAAGAGGTAGGGGCTATCATTATCTCCATTTTATGGTTAAGGATACTGGGACAAAGAGAGTGACTTGCCCAGAGTCACTTTAAGAAGTTTAGACAGCATTCCAAAAACCACTGACTCTTTCTTTTTTGGTTTGTTTTAAAGCAGTGAGTAGAATGATTTAATAAGAACTTTTTTATTATGGCAATTAATCTGGCAGCAGCTTATTGAATAGACTGGAAGTGGAAATAGTAGTTTGGCTATTGCAATAGTTCAGACAAAGAATCACGAAGACCAGAACAAAGCTAGTAGCGGTAGGAATAGAAAAGAAGGAACAGATATGAAGGAGAGGGGTAAACACGAGTCTGAGTAATTCAGAGAATGATGGTGGTATTCACTGAGAAGTCAGAAAGCAGAAGCAGGTTTTGGAGAAAAGATAATGAATTCTGTTTTCATGAGCATGCCCTCCTGGTACCTCAGACTCAGCCAGGTATAGAAGTCTTGCAGCAATTAGAAATCTGAGTCAGTATCCAGAGAAAGCAGTGAGGCTGGAGAAACAGCTTAGGGAACCTAGGACTTACAGGTGAAGATTACCTAATAGGGTAAGGTTACCTAATCTATTTCTACCTCCCCTTCCAGGGCACTGTTATCTCACCTCATATCCCTTTTTTGTTCTTAGCACAGCCATTTCCAAAATGATTTTACAATAGTCTAGGGGACTATAGAGGGCTATAAGCACACTGTGGCATTTAGCAGTATTGCCCCATTTGGGGAACATCTGGACTACAGCTGGAAGTCACACTGCTGTTCCCACACCAGTTACATTTTAATGTATTCCGCAACTACTTGGGGGGCCTTGTTAAAAGATAAAATTTTTGCTTATAGTACCGGTATCACCACTCTCAGGGTTATTTGCATTTTAATAACTATAGAAGATGGAAAACTCAAAGGAATGAAATTTTACTTGTAGAATTAAAGGCTGGTAGAAGAGATGTATTTGGTTAGGAAGCCTTCATAGCACCTTTCAAATGACATCAGATAGATAGGCCCCCTTACTCCTAAGAACATCTCTGCTTAAAAACTTAAAAATATAAGCATTCCTTCTATTGTTAGCAATAGGGAAAAATCAATTTAAATGATAGGCCATTAAATGTAATATTACCAGGTAGGATCTAATCTGAAGTTTTATAGGATAGGCCTATTGTAATAATACTATGCCTTAGTTTAGTATGTAGTAAGTAGGATTACCTTTCCCCCCTTTTCTGTACCTTAGCTTTTCATGTTTTCTTCCCTTTTAGGCATCTTCTGCCTCTAATCTCAAAAAAAAGTCTAAACCTCTCAATGGGAGGAAATCCAGGTACAGTTGCAGGAAGAGGGGGAGATGGGTGAGAAGGAGGAACTGGTAGTTGGAACATCCTACTCTTCTGCCTCCCGAAGTAGTGATGTCATTTGGGGGAGTAGCTGAAGGTGAGCCTACCTTAGGGAGAAACATGATATTCTTGGGGTTCATCTGCATTATTTTCTAGGCAAGCTCTGTCCCTTCCGGCATGATGATGGGGAGAAGACAGTGGTATGCAAACACTGGCTGCGTGGTCTTTGTAAGAAGAGTGACCAGTGCAAATTTCTGCACCAATATGATACCACCAAGATGCCCGAGTGCTACTTCTATTCCAAATTTGGTAATGCATCTTTTCCGGTGCCAATATTCATATGGCTAGTGCCAATTCCTTTAGTACCTTACTAAGGAGGGGCTGAATGGTGAGTTCAAGAGAGTCTCAGTGAAATTTGGTCCTAAGAAAAGGAAGGAAAAGGAGGAGATTCAGGGGGAAGGGTAAGACAAACTTTTCAAAGGAGGATAGTTACTTCCTAGGATGCCAGACCTGCTAGGCAGGGTCTATTAAAGGACTTGGGAAATTGTTACTTCCTCTTTCCACCTCTCAGAGAAATGTAAACTACAGGTTACCCTAAAGAACACTTAGTATGTGTCCTATCTACGAACTATTTGTGCCCGACCTGCGATAGAGCCTTCTGAGCTCATATTGGTCTGATCGGCCAGTCAGATACACTGTACCTTGACCCCAACATAGTGACATCATTTTGGTCCTCTTTGAGAATGAAGGACAACAACCAACATGTCCTGTCTCCCTAGGGAAGGTTGGAGGGGTGTGTGTGTGTGTGTGTGTGTGTGTGTGTGTGTGTGTGAGTGTGTACTGAAAACCAAGTGCAATATTCAAAATATAGTGCAGGAATATTCCATGTAGGGCTTTACAATGGTATGGAGTCTTATTAGCGAACAAGTAGAAAGTGTAAATAATCCAGTCAGAAACATTGGGTTCAAATCCCAGCTCTGCCACTTAACTATTTTAGTGACCATGGGCAAATCACTTCCCCTCTCAGGGTCTCAGTTTCCTCATCTGTAAAAAAGGTGACAAAAGTCTGCTGTATTTTTTTAGCATGTGTTCTGTCCAACTTGCCAAACATTTTGGTATATATTTTTTAAATGTCATCGTTGATCCATGAAGTACTTTCTGGCTTCATCCGATTTGGGTTTTCTCCTATATATCACTGAGGACTTTTGTTAAATATAGGAGTACCAACCTCATCCCAGCCCTTCTGGGCTCAGGAGAGCCAGTCCACTTCCAGAGAGAAGGGGGCACATTGCTTCAGCCTAGCATCAATTCAAGTCACTTAATCTCTGTCTGCCTAAATTTCCTCAACTATAAAATGGGGATAATAATAGCGCTTACCTTGAAAGGTTGCTGTGAAGATCAAGTAAGATAACAACTGTAAAGTACTTAGCACAGTGTCTGGCACATAGTAAGCACTTAATAAATTCTTGTCTACTTCCTTCCATCCTGGGTGTGGGCCTGACCCCAAAAAAGAGAAAAATGGGACTTTTCTCAAACTATCTGGCTCACCGTGCCTGGGAGAAAAATCTCTTAAAGCTTAGGTATTGCTCATGTCTGGGGTCTCCCCTACAAGGAACTAACAGGGTCCTTTCTGGAAAAGTTACTTGATATACAAAGCTGATCTTAAGTATAGAGTAGATATTTTTTCCTCCACTAAAAAAAGAAATGCTTCAAATACTAAGGACTCATAAGCACATAGTAATGAGTACTTAACACATGAAACAGGAGTCCATCACTCCAATCAGACTCTTCTGGGAGGCAAAGACCACTTTGTGGGAATATGGAATCATTTTTACTCTCTCCTTTGACTGGTCTGTCTGAACAAACTCACAAAGTCCAGTTCTCCCAGCCAGTTGGGGGACAGCTTTTCAACTGCAGCATGCTCCCAGAAGTGGTCACCTTGGAGAAGCAGCATCATTGCAGGAAACATGACTTGGAGGGCAGCTGGCACCAATCACCAACCCAGGAGTTTTATAACTGGTGAGAGAACCTCCAAGGCTGCACATGTCCATTTTTCAGGATCCATGGTTGCTGGTCAAATGCCTGTGCTCAGAGAAGGAACAAAAGGCAAAGAGGAAGCCAGGTTCTTGAGGTCCCATCTCACACTTGCCTAGGTAAGCTCATATTAATTGCCATTTTCATGTGCTGGAGTTGGGAGCTTCTGTAGCAATTGGGGGTACCCCTCCCCCCAACTGGAAGTCTGAGAGAATGTATTGAATCCTTCTTAAGAATCAAGTGCTCAAAAGAAATTGGAAGCAGTTTCTCTTCATTCTTCTTATAGTCTACTTAGGGGAAAGGTTCCTTCATAAGTGAACCCCAATGGCCCGTTCTCTGATACAACCCCTAGTCATGGGAACTAATCTAAAGAGTTGCTGTGTCATCTCAGCAAAGCAAAGAGTATGTCATTCAGCAAGAAGTCAATGGACGTGTTCATCTTCATAGAGCCAGAGTGAACGCTCAACTCCATGGAAGATCCCCCAGTCCAAGCGATCAGGGGAGAACCATCCCCACTATGGCAAGAATTGTTACAAGAGATCAGACTGAAGGATCATCCAGCTCACTATCCTCTTGCCAATAGCATTCATGGGATCATAGATCTATAGCTTTCTAGTCCAACCACCTCATTTTAAAGATGAAGAAACTGAGGTCTAAGAAGAGTACATTACCTGCCCAAGGTTACACAGGCAGTAAACATCAGAGATAGGATTTGAATCTAGTCCTAATGGATGTCCTGTGGCAGAGCTTGGTGCTTCTCTAAGACCTCAACCTTAAAAGCTAGGTATATCTTCGATTTTCTTTGAAGCCATTCATGATTTTATCATTCATGGAGGTCTGTTCTTTTGTTTCTGTAACAAATGAGTACATATTATCCTTCCTTGGTGTCCTACCCAAAGCAGCTTGTTTTCTCCATTCATTTAGATGACCAGAGAGGCAGTTTTGTAGGGTGGATATAGAGCTGTCCTTGAAACCAGGAAGACCCCAAGTCAACTCCCATTTCTGATACCTATTGGCTCAGCGCTCTAAGCAACTCTCTAACACAGCGTCCTATACCAGATGTATAGAAAGAACTCACCTAAGAGTTCCTTACACCAATGGAACCACAGATTGGGTCCCATTTGTATGAACTTTTGTTAATCTTCTTGGGGGGCGAGGGGTGGGGAGTCTCTGGCCTTTTTTGAACTGATCTCCCACAAAAGATGTACTATTTAGCAGCCATTATTTCACCAGGAAATAATGTCTGGGGAAAATGGTGTGTTAGCACCACCTTCTGATGATGAAGAGAATTGCATGGTCAAGCATCCTTTCTTACAGGCAGAGAAGGGGAACAAAAAATGGAATAAATCCTCAGTACATAGACTCTGCTTGTTAAAATATGGGACCAATCCTCAGAGGATAACTTTTTGCCTTCATTTCTTGATTGCTTCCCCATAGCATCACCATACAAAATAGGGATCTATTCAACAGATGCCTTACTGGAGTTGTGTCTTGGGTTATGGTGCTGGCTCAGTCACTAATTGTCTCACCTTAGAAATCACTTAATTTCTCTGGGCCTCTGTTTTTTCCTCTGTAAAATGAGGAGGTTGAACCCAATGGTCCTGTTCAGATGTGAAAAGCAACGAATCTCAGAATTTTAATGTGAAGGGTAATGTCTAGGGAAAGCTGTTTTTTTCCCCACAAATAAATATATCCCTATGAGAAATGGGAACTGGACTTTTGAATCACTAGGCACTAGAGCACCTGGGTTTAAGGAATAGTTATATAGTACAGGGGGTGGCATGTTGGACTTGAGTCAGGAAGCCCTGAGTTCAAATACGACTTCAGACTTTCATCAGCTGTGTGACTTTATCATCTTTTAGCTTCAGTTTCCTCATCTGTAAAATGGGGATAATAATAGTACCTACCTCACAATATTGTTGTGAAGATCAAATGACATAATATATAAAGTGAATTGCAGATGTTAAAGTGCTATGTAAGTAGTGTTCACTGAGAAGTGAATAGCTATTATTATTATATCACCAGAGGGATTTCACGACCCTTCACATAAGACCAACTGGGCAGGGAGCCAAGAAGACCAGCCATAAGTCTTCTCGCCACAACAGCAGGGTAGAATAGTAGGGTTCTTCATTTTCCTGGGAAGGGTATGGGGCTAGGCATACTTCTAGAGGAGATATATGGAAATATCTTGGTATTACTTTAAAGGGCAAAAGACAGAAGGAAGAAAGAAGCTTCCCATGTAAGGACCCAGATTAATCTAAATAGGTGTGGGGATGAGATGGAGGGAGGAGCTCGAAGAGATGGACACAATAGAACGGTGATTGGTACAATTTCAGGAGAATGCTGCAATAAAGAATGTCTTTTCCTTCATGCTGACCCAGCCTCCAAGATCCGAAATTGTCCCTGGTATGATCAAGGTTTCTGCAAGTATGGTAAGGTTGTGACTGACAGAAATGTTCAGTTTTTCTTCTCTGTTATGCAAAAGCGTGTGGGGAAGGGGAAGGGTGTGATTTATTGCTGAGGTCCCCTAGTCCTTGACATTGATGCTTAAATCAGAATAGAAATATTTTCAGCCTCTTTTATTCCTGCCAATAGAAAGGAATATATATACATACATAATTTTCAATTGTGCATGGCACCTTCACAAAAACTGACCATATTAGGGCATTTAAACCTCACAAACAAATGCGAAAATATCAAATACGTTCTTTCATGACCAAGTACAATAAAAAATTAAATTCAACAAAGGACTATTGAAGAAATCAATTGAAAACTAAATATTTTAATCCTAAAGAACTGGTGAGTCAAAGGACAAAGGGCCAGGAAGACTCATATTCCTGAGTTCAAAGCTGGCCTCAGACACTTACTAGCCATGTGATCCTGGGCAAGTCACTTAATCCTATTTGCCTCAGTGTCCTCATTTGTAAAATGAGCTAGAGAAGGAATGGCGAACCACTCCAGTATCTTTGCCAAGAAAATCCCAAATTGGGTCATGGAGAGTTGGATATGACGGAAACAAAACAAGAACAAAAGGCAAAACATAAAAACAATAGATAATATCATTAAAGACAACATTAAGAGTGACACAGCAAAATTTGGGGGATGTAACCAAAGCAGTCCTTAGGGGGAAAATTTATGTCTTTTATATCCCTATCCTGAATTCCCTCTAGCCCCTAATTTTTGTAATGGCACATGCCACTACTCTATCAAAAGTCTTAAAAACAATCATGAATTTCTTACCTGGATATAACACCCTTCCTGTATCCCCTTCATTTAGTCTTAAGTGTCTGGATTATTTCTCTTAGGCATTATTAGCCTCTGAGCACAACTTATCCATCTCTGCTAGCTTCAGGAAATCTCTCCCTTCTGGGTTAGAATTGCTAGCTGTGTTGTTGGTGTTGGGAGGCTTCGAGACTAGTAAACAAAGGAGGATGTCATGAAGGGAATGGGACAATGCCTAAAGTTCACACAGTCCCAAAGGCAGTAAGCTAAATATTTCTCAGCATCAAAGTTCAAGCTCCATCTACTGTGGTTACTTCAGGTGATAGATTCATCTAACAGTCCCTACTGGCATAACGTTTCCTATTTGAATAGCAGGAATGAAGACGCCAGGTCCAGGCAATTACTTTCGAGTGGGCAGGAAATTACTTCAGCTCAATGATCATCCTCCCATTGCAGCTTCTCTGCCTGTGTTTCCCGTCACTTCCTACCCACCCTAAAGCCAATTCCTCCTGTCTGTGTAGGGGCTGAGTTGCCTGAGGTGTGTCTCTTTTTGGCCTGGCAGGTCCTTTGTGTAAATTCCGCCATATAAGAAGAGTGCTGTGTACCAACTACTTAGTTGGCTTCTGTTCAGAGGGACCTGGTTGCAGATTTGCACAGTATGTACTTCCTCGAACCACCAGTTCACCCGAGAAAGCTAGGTTAGACTCTTCACTGATTACTGGTTCCTAACCCCCGAAAGACAGAGGCATTCTGTGCCTCCAATAGCTCATAGTAAAATATCTTGTGCCTACTATCTAGGTTCCCGCTCCCGAAGTTCTCACTCTTCCAAAGTAGCCCATTCTACTGATAAACTGTAACAAGGGTTTTCTTGTTACTCTCTACCCCTTGATTTAACAAAATTCCTTATTGTCGATTCTGAAAACAACAGGAGAGAAACCTAATTACCAGCTCCCAGCATATGCTGGCTGCATATTTTCTTTCTTCCTTCGCCTGGGCGGGAATCCTCTCCGTTCAAGATTTGGAAACCTGAAGCTTACAATAGTCTGTGTTGTTGAGCACATTAATAGACTGGAATTGGGTGTGTTCGATCGGTTCTTTAATTGTCTCTCACATACTCTCCTCAGCCCCAAGATGGCGCTGTTACTGCGTAAGGCAAGTCACGCAAAGGTAAGAACTAGAAAGGGGTCTGTGTCTGCTATGCTGACCTCATTTCCATTTTCTTCCATCACTATGTTTTCCACGAGGTCCTAATCCCAGAAAAATGGCACCTATTTCTCCCATGAAAAAGGAGACATCTCTAAAGCCTGCTGTATTTTTTTTTGCATGTGTTCTGCCTAATTTGCTAATGATTTTAATATTTTTTAATGTCATCACTGATCCATGAAATACTTTCTGACTTCATCTGATGTGGCTTTTCCCTTATATATCATTTAGGATTTTTGTTAAATAAAAGAGTGTTAACCCTACCCCACTCCTTGTGGGCTCAGGAGTGCCGATCCTCTTTGAGGTAAAGGAGGGCAGTGCATCTCAGCCTAGCATCTATGGGAAAAAAGCAGTTACTCAATTCAATAACAACAGCATACCAAACACCAAAAAGAACCTAGATTTAGGTGTAATATATGAGCAAGTAGGATCTGGCTTTGTTTGACATGAAAGAGAAGGGAGCTTTCTTGGTGGTGGACAGGAAAAAACCGAGAGCAGGTAAAGGGAAGAAAGAAAAGAAAGGCCTGAAATGTAATGTGGTACAAGTGATAAAATTCTGCATCAGGGGACCTGGGTTCAAATCCCAACTCAGTTACTTATCAATTATGTGGTCATTGGCAAATCACTTAACCTTTCTGGTCCTCTTTCCTTCCTTGTAAAAATGAAAAGGATAGACCAGATGACCCCCTTCTAAATCTATAGGGCACTACACGTTAGCATCTAAGTCCATTTAGATTATTTCTAGGGTGGATCTCTAAGAGGAGAGACACCTTGTTGGCTGGGCTGTAGATACAACTCATATAAGTGGGGCAACGGCATTGTAAGATGGGAGACATCCCTGGCACCTGCCGTCTTAAAAAGGGAAATAGCTGATAACAATATCTATGACTGGAGATTGCTGGCATAAGGTAGAATGCTCTCCTAACTTGCCCACTCAACTTCTGAAGAAGTAAAATAAATGTAGAGTTATCCCTTCCACATCAAGGGGATTAGAGGCGCTGTGCCCCCACAATCTAGTAAATTCATATAAAACCTGTCGGGATAGATACTTCACCTTCAATGACCTTTAGAAAATTACATAAGGACTTAGCCAGAGTCTACTGGAATGCCTTTTTTTTTTAAATAACAACTCTGCATTTCTGAGTTTCTAAACTTTTCCTGTATCATCTGCTGGTCTTCACATGTCATCTGTGGCTTCTGCAAAACTCCCAAAAAATTCCCATTTAATTTCTTATGGTGACCTCAGATACACTGAAACCATGATGGAGAAAGTTGCAATGTAGAAGGGATAACTGTAATCACTCTCCTTTCCCCACCCCCAACCCCTTTTCCTCTGGATAAATCAGCAATAACTAGTCTCTACAAGCTTAGCTTTGAATCTGAGTACTTCATCACCCTCTGAGCATAGAATCATGCCCTGACACTGGACAGTTCCTCAATAGGTCTCAACTCTTATCTTTCCGTTCCTGCTTTCAGAATGTAAGTCAACCACAAGGGCCAACAAAACTTGATTCCATTGTGGAAACGTCTTCTGAGCATGGTCAGCAAGAGAGCCCACCCACTGAAGTCTCAAGCAAGCCTATCGTGTCCTTTGCCACAGTTCACTTGCTTTAGGGTGGGTATTGAGGTCAAGGGGATTTTTCTGCTTTTCGTGTTGCGAACTGGGAGTATGTTTTGATCAGTGATCTGGGTATGAATAATTCCCTATGTGTAACAAGTAAGGAAAAAACTGTACTTGAACTTAAGGAAATAAGGTACTGGGAGAGGGTAGATGCTGGCAAATCAAATGCTCAAGATGCCGAAAAGTTGCCACTAGGCAATTCACAGCAATATGATCTTATTTTTGTATTTCCTGCCAAATGGAGCAATAGCTTGCTTTTTTGAAAACACAAAAAAGTTAATAAGTTAACAAAGGTTATGCATTATTCTCTTCCAATTATTATTTCATTGATCTGTATCTATATAGAGCCTTTGGGAATTTGGGGTGATTGAACTCCTTTACTCTTTCTTCTTGGCGTTAACATCTATCCTGAGAAAAAAGAAAGGAAGGAAGGAAGAAATCTGTTAAGTTCTTATGATGTGGGATACCAAATTGCCCAGGGTTTTGTTTTGTTTTGTTTTGTTTGAGCTTATGGGACAGAGCAAAAGTGGAATCCTTAGTTTTCTTGGACTTCCATTTCATTTATTTTTGTAGTCCCAGACAGTGACTTTTATGCTTTTCTCTTCTACCTCGCATCACTGTCCACTCTGAGGCCCTTAAAAATCCTTGTTGAGTGAATGAATGTGGTCTGTCAGGATGTTGACAATGCTTACTCTCCTCAAGTTTCTTTTTCTAGCGAACTACTGCAGGATCTCTTTTTGGCAGGAAATACAAATCGTGTGTGTGTGTGTGTGTGTGTGTGTGTGTGAGAGAGAGAGAGAGAGAGAGAGAGAGAGGAAGTCAAATGTGCTGAAATGGGTTCTGCTGGGGTTTCACTATGCAATATGGGGAGCTTTTGTAGCATATTTGAGGAGGAAGTTAAGCCCATCAACTTTTTCCTTTCAGTGCAGAGGAAGGAGCCATTATGCTAACAAGTGCAACAAGAATCAACCAACAGTATTCTTCAGAAAATAACAGAATATCTGGATGGCTGGAAGACCTTTTTGGCAAACATCCCCTAGTGGTCACAGCACATATGATACTCACTACAAGGAAACTTATTTATTTAATGTTGAAAGCACTGTAACTTAATGAGGTAAACTCACTGAAGCCTGAATAGCATGAGAGGTAAATGCATCATCCTATTCTCTTATCCAATAAATGAGTGAACCTCAAGCAGAAATGAAGGCAGAATGTCTGAATCTGACTGCAATTGACTTCTAACATATAGTAAATTATTGAATACATATTCATTCATATATATCCATATTATATTCACTCATATATATGGAGAGATATATTATATATATTCAACATGTTGAATGTTATCCAAGGGAAGAAATAAAATTTAAGAATATCCAGGGCAGTTAGGTGGCACAGTGGATAGAGCACTGGCCCTGAAGTCAGGAGGAACTGAGTTCAGATCTGGCCTCAGACCAAACACTTGACACTTACTAGCTGTGTGACCATGGGCAAGTCACTTATCCCCAAATGCCTAAAAAAAAAAAAAGACTATAAATTACAGAATTAGTGCTCATCTGCCTTGGTAGAGCAAGTTTCCTTTAGGGGCAGCTAGGTGGCGCAGTGGATAGACCACTGGCCCTGAAGTCAGGAGGACCTGAGTTCAAATCCGACCTCAGACCAAACACTTGGCAGTTACTAGCTGTGTGACCCTGGGCAAGTCACTTAACCCCAATTGCCTTAAAAAAAAAAAAAGAAAGAAAGAAAATCCACATGACTTCATATTTTACATGGTTCTACATAAGCTGGATCTGCCATGTGTGACTGGAAATGCTTCTAAGAGGTAGCAAAGTCTCATAATTTGTACTAATACAAGAGTTGCCTTCAGCACGATGAAGGCACTTGGCACTTATTTTAAATGTGATGATACATACTCTCTGCTTCTACTGCGCTAGGGCCGAGTGAGAGATGCTTTTTTTTAATCTTATAGATGACATGTACATGGGACAGTTAATTTGTACCACTCATGACTTTCATATTATCAATAGGGCTGCACCTGTGATTTCATTGGCACAAGGAACTTCTGGGTGAGGAAACTCTGCCAATGCAGGTTGGCACTTTATCTGAATCTTACAGCCTTAAAGTAAGTTCCTATTTGGAGATTCACCTGGTCTGTGAATTTGGAACTTTTAACATTTTGATAACTGTATTTATTCAATATACTTGGGTTTTTTTTTAATCCAATGTACTTTATTTTATATTTCAAAACAATCTCAGAAGGGGTCCACAGGTTTCATCAGATTGCCAAAGGATCCATGACACAAAATGGTTAAGAACTTTTGGTCTTAGAAAGACAATGTCTAAAGAGGGCATGGTGAGAAATGCGTATAATCCCTACTGCTGGGTAAGAATGAGACTGGTGGATAAGGAGTTCTAAGGTGCAGAAGGACTACTCAGGTCAGAAAAACACAGTAGTCCATAATGACCAATCTATTTCCAACCTGGGTGAGATTAAGAAGGAAGGAAGAAAGGAAAGAAAGGAGGGAGGATGAAAGAAAGAGGAGGGAGGGAGAGAGTTAAGTGATTTGCCCAGACTCACACAGTGAATATGTGCTAGATGTAGGACTTGAACTCAGGTCTTCTTAGCTTAGACCCCAACTCTCTATCCACTATTCCAGTGGTGTTAAACTCAAATAGAAATGGAACCCTGCAGGACGCATACTGATTTCAAAACCACAAACTAACATTATCTCAGTTTTATTGTATTTTTATTCATTTGGCTAAAACTTTCCCAATTGTACTTTAATCTGGTTAGGGCCATTGAACCTGGGGCTTCTGTCCTACACCATGATACCTTTCTATTTTTATATCAGAGGAAGTCAAAATGTTACAGAAAGCAGTACAGGTTGGCTTCTTTTGGGAAGGATTCATGTAAGAGGTGGAACTTGAGTAGATCCCTGAAGGACAATGGAATCTGGGTCAACAAAGTAGTAGAAATGCATACAGTATGTTTGAGAGACAACGAGGATGCTGGATGGTTGAGGGAAAAAAATGTTGGGAATACGGGAAGATTATAGAGCCACTCTGTTATCTAGAGAGGGCCCTGAAAAGCAAAGTGAAACAGTTTGGACATTACTCTGTAGGGGTATGCAAGATTAATGAGTGGAGAGATAGGATGAAAGTAGATTTTTAGAAAGACTGTGCAAGATGATTTGAGAGGAAGGAGAATGGCAAAAGTGAGAACGGTGAGGCTGTAGTAATAATCCAGGCATGAAATAAAAGTCTGGATTTGTATGGTAGTAATGGGGATGGAAAGGATTTTTCCTTTGAAATAACTCAGATCATCCTCTGGACCTGAAATATTAGATACTAGGCATATAACTTGTTATAAAGAAGAATTGAAGATAATAGATTTGGAGTCTTGGTGATTAAATCAATGGTATTGTGGATGGAGATAAGAGAATTGATATGGAGGTGTGGAAAGGGAAAGAAATAAGTTATTTGGACATAATGACTATGAGGTGATGATTGGACCTCCAAACAAATATCTACAGGCACCTGGCATTTGGGTGAGGATGAAGAGAAATAGAGCTAAGTTCTCCATAGTGGTAATTAGTTGAATATGTGAATAGATTACAAGAGAATGTGCAGAAAGAAGAGTACAATGTTTTAATTTAGACTCAAAGCAACTTTATTTTTATCAATTTAATGTGTCAAATCTGTGCTAATGAAAATCTGGCTACTTACTGACAAACTTTCAATGGCATCAATTAGATGTGGGTTCATTTTCTTTAAAAAAAAAATACTAGCAAACTGATGAGGACTTTCCTTTCTCGAAGTTGTTAGCTTTGTTAAACAGAGGCAACTACCTAGCAAAAATTGATACAAAACATACTCTCTAATAGATCATATGATGTGTGAACTAGAGTATCCTGAAACAGCTATAGTCTTTTTACTATTGAAGTAGACTTCTACTATAACATTCATGGCTAGGCAATTGAGTTTAGCAGTCTTCCTCTTAAAGGTTTAAAATAACATTTAATATCCTAACCCTTACCTAATGCAATGGAGTGCCCTAACACAACTGGTTATATGTTCAGGTAGATGATTACATGTTGTGATTCCTTTGTTTTTTTTTTCTTGAGAGGCACCTGGCTAAAACTATATTTTCTTCAGCTTTACAGTGCCAGAAATTCCCACCTCTGATCATTCCTTTGGTCCAAGAAATTAGGTCTTGAGAAGACCCTTTTTAAAAATACAAATGTTAGATCTAGGAAAAGGTAAGTCTTTAACATTGTTGTTAAATGTAGATTATGACATAGGTCAATGGAAAGGTGCTAGAGGAAGGTTGGTACAGTAGCATTACTCTAATGTGAGAAAGTAAAGGACTGCAGCACATAAATTATATAGATGGGAAATTGGGGGCTCCAAAGTACTTCCCTTAAAGATTATTTCAGAAATTCCTGGTCTAGAAAGGAAGGCCATAAAATCTTCCTAATATGGAAACCCCATATAGAAATATGGAAGGAGCTGGTACCAGTAGTCTAGATCTGAACCAAATTTGAGGGGAAAGCATCTATTTTCCTGGCTAAGTCCTAGTAGGAGTTGTAGTTACCACAATTTACCTGTTTTTCCTTTTAAAACTAAGACTCCAACACACAGGTTAACTGTAATACAGTGCACCAAACTAATAAAATGAACACTTATTACTTCTCTACTCCACACCCTCCATTCAAATGGGCCAAGGAAGTCAGTCTGTGTGATCAGGCACAAATTTAGTTTGACCATTTTTTCTTTTCAGTAATTTCCAAGTAATAAGATCCTAGCAATGAGAATAATATTCCTATAGCACTACTTTTTTTTAAATTATATTTTATTCATTTTTTCCAATTACATGTAAGAACCATTCTTAACATTCTTTTTTTTTTTTAATTTTGAGTTCCAAATTCTCTCCCTCCCCTCCCCTGTAAAGGCAAGCAATTTGATATAGATTATACAGGTAGCACTAATATTTGGATTATACACGTAGGACTTCAGGAACTTTACTGTTCCTCCTCTCCTCTTCCCCATTGAAATTTTAAGCTTTAACATAAGTTGCGGTGGTTCTCACTGTGTCTCTTCCAGTCTGTCAGAAGAATTCTTGACATGATGCATGGTATCCAGATCAGTGGGGCTTGCGCCAACGCTGCAACTCTTTGGGTAGAGAAGAGAAAAAGAAGTAAGGTTTGAGAGGCAACAATTATTGACCTTAAAGTAAAGTAAAATCCTTTTGTACAAGTTGAGACTCAAAGTCCCAGATTAAGTTT
Organism: Vombatus ursinus; assembly: GCF_900497805.2. Classification (NCBI taxonomy): domain Eukaryota; kingdom Metazoa; phylum Chordata; class Mammalia; order Diprotodontia; family Vombatidae; genus Vombatus; species Vombatus ursinus. The sequence continues at coordinate 18,179,180 of NW_020954579.1, forward strand.
TTCTTTCGGCCTAGACCCTGAACAGCTCATGAAGTCAAAAGCTCAAATGACACTTTGTTCCTGGTGCCTTCCCTTCAAAGGCTACTTCCAACAGGGGGGAAAAAAAAAGGGCTGGGGGGAATGTGTTATCAAAGTTAGGAAGCTTGATTAGTAGGAAATACCAGGCTTACAAAGAGTGTGTTGGGTTAAATGTCAGGCTGATTTAACTAGGCCTTCAAATGGTCACTGTGTCTGATTTTTCTGACTTAGAGATCTAGAGCCATACTCAAAAGCCTCATGCATGGTTGCCTAGAGGGTTCCATTGTTAGCCCCTAGTCTGGACTCAATCTAGATCTATAAAGGGTTCATTTATCTATATCCAAATATGAAGCCTGAAATGACTACTTCTTCCCTTTGGGTGAGAAGATTATTCTTTCCTAGAGGACTCAAGGTTTATATATCAAAGGACCTAAAAAAATGAGTGGGCAGGTATAGTTGTGATCAAAATACTCAGCAAGTGGGAGAAGCCACATGAGCATTATTAGAATATTGAGGAATCTAGAAAGCTGCTGAGAGGCAAAGGCACTTTGTATGCGTAAACTTTGTGGAAAATGAAAGGTCAGAAGCACAGGGCACTGCTTGGTAGAGCAGAAGAGGAATCAATCCCTAATATATTTTATCATCATTTACGGGTCTATAATTCAAGCCCAAAAGCCAGGAAGTCTTACTCAGGTGCTTGAAACTCCAGCTGCAGCAAAGGACCCAGTATCCAGCAAAGAGCATGGTGATGCCACCGACGCTACCCTTCTTCAAACTGACATATTTTGGGTATTTAATCCAGGCTGTTTAAAAAGAAGCATGAGTCTAGTTGTTAGTGAACTCCAATTCAGGGACTTACTTTTCAAGGTCTTTTCTCTCAGGCTATTGGTCAGGGAGATGAAAGTATAACTCCATAAATTTCTGTCAGAGGGATCTTAAAGAACAATTAATCTAGCTCCTTCAAATGCCCAGAAAGGCTAAAAACTTAACTTCTCCAAAGCAGTTTTATTCTTCATTAGGAGAGGAGGTCAACTATTTCACGGAAAAACATTACATAGTATGAGGTTTGCGATTCTCAATAGGTATCAATTATACAGGTTTTCATGCTAATTCATAACCAAGAGTAGATAAAGAGATAGGACCAGGTTCTTACAAACAAAAGGACAAACCCAGTGGCAGAGATACCACAGATTTCTAAAGAAAGTTTGTAAAATCATCCAAACCCAGTAATTGAATAGTCGTCATCAATCCAGTCTCACCTTTTTGTACTTTTCCCAGCGGTCCCATTAAAGAGAAGTTGGAGATTGTAAGCCAAGATGGAAACTTTCCAATTTTTATATCCATCAGATTTCTTTCCAGAACTATGAATGCAAACAGAATTTGCTGAAATACGTCATCCAATTTCACCTTTGTCCTAACAATCTAATTTGTCCCTTTCCTCCCACTAAATCTTCCTAGGAGAGGGACAATTTAGTATCTTTAGTGGTGAAAGTTCCCCAAGATGGGCTAGAGAAAAGTCATGATTCTAGGCAAAAAAGAGAAGAGTGACTTAGGCAACACATTGCACACTTGTCATGTAAACCCTGATACAAAGCTCTTTTCAGCCAGGAAAATTTTCAACAGTCTGAGGCCCCCAAGAATTATGACAATTGAACTTGGTCTGTTTAAGGAAGTTAGTAATTTGGGGGGGGGGGGAGGCGGGGAACAATCTGAGTTAGATGACTTGCCCAGGGTCACATGGCTAATAAGTGTTTGAGGCTGGATTTGAACTCAGATCTTCCTAACTTGAGTCTATCCACTGTACCACCTAGCTGCCTCTGGAAGTTCATAATTCTTAAGTTAATTGATGCACATGCAGTGCTCAGTAACTTTTTTATGTGGATCCTTTATAACATTACCAGTGCGTATATATGTATGTATATATGTGTGTGTGTGTGTGTATATATATATATATATATCCACATATACATATACATACACACATTTACATATATAGATGTATTTGAATATACACATGTATAAATGTGTATTTATCTACAGTATATGTATACATACATACACACACATATACACACAAATACTGGATATATGTTCACTGAGTGATTTTATCCACATAGGGAACTCCTTGTACCAACCAAGTACCTACTTGCTGTTCATTCTTTCCAATATTGCCCAAACCATGGTTATCTTATTTTATAATTTGTCTGCTTCCCATGGTCTCCCTTGCATGCTCCCAACACCTACTTATCTCCAAAGCTATTCCCCTCATCCGTCCCATCTAAAAGCTATTCAGGTTCTTGTCCTCATAATATACTGAGCCTTTTTCCTAGAGCTTCAACTAACTGAGCACCAGGCAACCTCTCCACTTCTTAGTAGATCAAACATTTAGAGTTGGAAGGGACTTAAACAATCATCTCAGATCAACCTTTTTATTTTAAAGATGAAGGACTGAGGTCCAGATGTTAAATGGCTTGACCAAGCAGTCACTCAGGCAAAGCCAGGATCCCATCTTGGGTTCTCTGACCTATCAAATCCTATGGAGTTGCCTGAGCCACAGATGAAATGACTTGCCAGGGCTCACGAATGTCAGAGGAGATCTAACATCATCATCAACATTTTACCTAAAACAATGTTGCTCTGCTGCACTATAGCATTAATACTATTGGTCACCAAATTTTCCACACGTCTCAGCTATTTCACTCTCACTAGTTCTTAACTAGCAACCATTACTTTATCTCATTTCCATCTGAAACTCAAACCAGCAATTACTTCCTGCCCATATTTCACACATGAATAAATGCAGGTGCGTTGACTTTGAAACAGGGAAGCTTATGCTTGTCCTGGACTTATGTTCAACGTTGTCCCACATCCTTTCCAACCACATGAAATGAATAGAAAGTGTTCTCCCCCGCCATTCTATGATCCAATCTCATTATCATAGTTGGAAACTGTGTAAATTAACTCAATAAGGTACAGTGCGATGTCTCTAAAGACCTTTACAGGGCAGACGAAAACTGCTAAGCAAGAACAAGTTACTATCAAAAGTCACAATGAAGAGAGCTATCATGGGCTTCAAGAAATATCACTTAAAAACATCACAATGATAAAAATGAAAACTAGCCAGAGGAGAAAACAATCTTAAATGGAAAGGAAAAAAGTGTACTCCCCAACCTTGGGGGAAAATGTTTTTTTGTGAGGAAGAAAAATAATGTAGGAAGAGAAACAACTACATTGCAAAATTTCACAAATATCCTGGTTCCCAGATTTCTTCCAATCAAGTGTGCCTACTCAAATCCAACTATGGACCCCACTTCCACTTTCATAACCACCACTAATTGGTGTCATTTAAATAAGATAGTATTATATAGTATAATACAGACTGTTACCCCAAACTGAATTCTGGTCCCACCCTAAACTCCTGGATGCCACATCCTGCCTATTTACCAAGAACCTGTCTTCCCTCCATGCCTCCCATTCCAGCCCAAACCCTGGTGGTCTTACCTAAACTCTGCAACATGCTCACCCCCTTTTGGACAATACAGAACTGTCACACTTTATCATTACCAATGCACTTGGCCTGTCCCATCCCATAGCCACTCAAGTCTTGGTCTTGGCATCTGAGTCTTTTCTCTAGATTCCATTCGAAGCAACATGCACACATTAAGTGTGGAAACTAGCATCAACATACCACTCCTCTAGCTGACCTGGCTGACCTGCAGTCGGAAATAGAGGCCTGACCCCTAGTTCCCAGGCCTGATCTTTCCTCCAGTGACTTTTTTCTTAAATCGGCCTCTGGGTATCTTAGCAATGCCACAATGAACTGGGAATTTCTACCCTCAAACTTTGAAGCCGATAACCTTGTTCTTTCCATACTACCTGGACCCTAGTCTTAGTATCAATCGGGTTCCAAGAAGTCACCTGTCTATCCAAAGGTCCAGAAGCCTGGGCCCCCTGGACTCTAAAACCGATCCACAGAATCCCTTTGGATCCAGGAGCCCTAAAGATCACCAAAGCCCTAGAAACATTTCTTTGATCTTTAGAAACCTATTTCTGTTGAAAAATCTCAGAAACATGCACATTCCCTCTAAGTCTTTCCTTTTTCTTGAGCCCCACACACCTGTTTTTTCCTAAGACCTGCTTTTCTATCAGATGTTTTAAACGGGTGAAAACTCCTTTTTTTCTGAACTTCAGAGAATGGTCTCTGGCTCTTCTCCCTGAAACCTGGTCTGTGACCCTACAACAACCAAGGCCACCTCTCAATGTCCAAGTCTATGCCAACCAACTCCTATTTTTCAAGAACCAGAAGAATTTTCTTTCATTAACCAAAAACGACCTTTGTCATTCACCAAAACTGCAGGAACAGGTTTCAGTAATTCCCTAAGCCAGTGAGACACCGACCTGGCAGCACCACAAAATCTAGCTTCAGTTAGTCTCTTATGACCCAACAGGTCTGATTGCTCCTAAATGAAATTATTTACTCTCTGTGGCTCTAGTTCCATCCCGAACTCACTTCTCAGCCTCTTACAATTCCAACCCCACCCCTTCACAGAAACTGTTCTCTCCTCCTCCCTGACTACTCTTCGTAGCCTTTTTTGCTAGTTTATCATTCACCTCCTGCTCCCTAAGCATGGCATCTCTCAAAGTTCTCTTCTTACTCAACACATACTCTCTTTGGTTTTTATGATTTCTGAACAGTAATACCCAAGGAATCAGCATTAGCCTTTTGAAATGACCAGGCCTCCAGAGAAGCCAGCTCTATTACCCCCTGAGAGATGTTTCTAACCCTTGCAGATATCCTAAACAAAGTAACTTGGTCTATGGAGGAGACAGTGATCACTATCAATAACCCCCAAGGGTCCGCACTATATTCTAAACCAAATATAAATCAAATTGAAGTCCCAGAATCTTTGAAGATATTGGTTATTTGCTGCCACAGTTCTTGACCTTTCACCAGAGCCCAAGATCCCTGGAATGCCCATATCTCTCAACTCTGATCCAAAAACATTAGAGCCTGCTGTGATAGCAACAAAACCAACTACAGCCATCAAGGAGCCGATATCAGAAACTATCGAGATGACCTAAGAATAAGACATAAAAGGAAGTCATTCAGCCTCAGAGGAGAAACTTCATCTTTTCTTTAGAGATCAAACTACAAACAATATCCCACATTGAAAGTGGGTAGGAATGGGATACACATTGATGAAAAGCATCTGATGAGTTTTCTCAAAAGTAGGTATGATATTTCAGCTCAACAGTTTTGGATATTAATAGGCCTCTAATTAGTGAAGATAAAGTATGTAGTTTTAGCCCCCTACTTTGAGTTCTTAATAAAGACCTGAACTGGGGCTTAGAGGAATAATCTTATCTGTTCATAACAAGTTTAATCTCACAGTATTGGCTACTTGACCTGCTCTAGTGAATGAAGCTGATGAAAAAAATTAAGGCATGCAAGCACTAGTCTAGTCATTGTATTCATGAGAATGAAGTAAAGGGAATTTTCTATCTACTGAGATGTTTAAACAGGTCATCTCTATTCCAATCCAGTTGCCAAGACTGGGAAGAAAGACCTTCACCTAAAAAAGAAACTAGACAATAATAATAAAAATAACAGCTAACATTTATATAGTGCTTACCATGTGCCAGGTATTGTGCTAAGTGGTTTATAATCACCTCATTTCATCCCCATGACAACCCTGGTTGGTAACTACCACTAGACCTGCAAAGGGTGCTAGAACACACAAAAAAGAGCCCTTTTTCCTGTTATAAGCAAACTATCATACTGTATTTACTATATAGTATTATAAAATAGAAAGCAATTGGTAGTAATGAGACCAGTATTCTAGTCCTAACTCCAGTATCATGTGCTACATGACGTGGGGCAAAAAATTTCATTTTCCTACACTTGTTTCCTTATCTATAAAATAGGAACACAACCGGTCCTGCCTGTCTCACGGGGATAATTTCATGATCAAAATGGAATAATTTAAGTGAAAACTGTAAAGTGCTAATCAAATGTAAGAGTGGTATTATCAACAACATAGTGTTTCTAGAGAGGGAAAAAGTTTGAGACCAAGACTTCAAGAGATGGATTATATAAAAATCCTTGATATCAGTAGGTTGCAAGGGAAAACCTCCTCAGGAAGTTGAAAAACAATGATGGTATTAGCTATTAGTCTTCCTTAATAATAAACATCATCATGTAGACATTTGTCTTGCATACTAAAATTCGATAACAGTGGTATACAGGAGAGTTCTTTGGAGGAAGGCACAATTAAGAGAGCTCATGAGAAAAAAAAAACTTTGATATTATAGGAAGCAAGAGTAATAATGACAGCTCACATCTATATAGAAGTTAAGGTGTATAAAGTTGTTTTCCTCTCCTCACAACAACTTTATGAGGGGGGCAGCAATGTAAATATTATCCCTATCTTATGAAAAAACTGAAGTTATGAGAAGTTATTGCCCAAGGTCTCTTGTGAAGTAAGTATTGGAGTTAGGAGTCAAACCCAGGTCTCCTGTCTCCAAGTACAACCCTTTTTCTCCCTCTTACACCAAGTCACAAGAGTTAACTTGAGTTTCAAACCTATTAAAGGTCCTCTCAAAATTTCCTGACAAAATGAAACAGTGAGGCATTTGAGCACACCAATGAAGAACCTATTTAGATAATGGACAATGCTTTGAAGCTTCTGATCAGGACCTGGTAGAAGGGCCCTTTTAGGGAAAACCTTTTAAGGAAAACCTTAAAAACCTTCTAAGGAAAAACCTTTAAGGAAAATCTATTGATAACAACTATAGAATTAGATCCCATTTCTCAGGGCACAGCTCAATGAAAACAAGGATCAACTATAACAAGTGAGGAGTTGTTATCAATTGCCTAGTTCAGCAGTCCTATATCCAGATCTCCCAGCTGGCTGTGCCTACTTGTAGGCTAACTGTGAAGAAGGAGCAAATAAGAAGTCTCTGCCTCAGAAAAAGCTGAACGATTAAGGTCAGGTGGGACAGAAGTCCTTCTGTACTTTTCTTTTTTTAACCCAAGTTCTCTATAGTTAGGTGCCTAAACCCCTAGCATCAAATCCCTGCTCCAAATCAGTACACTCCACATTCATATAACATACCCAGGACTTACTCTTCCTTCTGCTCCTCATTTTCCTTTGAGGTTACCAAAGTCTTGGCCCTAGAAAATGGGCACAGGAGGACTACAATTTAACGGGCAATGATAATTCTGTCAGGCACCTAGACTATCACTGTGGAAAGGGGTAAAGTTAGTAAAAACACTAATTTTATCAGTCATATGCATCTATAAAGAGACCTTCAGAATGCTTCAGAACTCTTTCAAAAGTTATTTGTATCTAGATAGTATTAAAGTTGAACCACATATTTGCAATCTTTTTCTGGCTGATATAAATTTCATCAAAGATGCTGACCTAGCCAAAGACAAACTCATTGACCTTAAGACAAAAAATTTGTTACAGTTACTTTTTAACTCAAAAAGCCTTGAAGGATTCTAGTGTTCATTGAATGGAATCCCCATCTTATAAAGATGGGATTTTCAACATTTCAACAATTTCGACAATTTAACATTTGTACTGATCAAAAGCAAAACCGAAATCGATTGGAGTTATTAAAGTCAAATATAAAGGCATATATAAAGTTCTAGCTACAACACAGAGATGAAACAGTTACTGCTGTCAGGTAATCTTACAGTTTAGTTTTGGAGCCAAGGGCTACCCACGTGGAACAATTAAATAACATTCTTTGCCAACACAAATGTTTAGGCAATATGGACTGGACTGATTGAGGAACTTTGGGGAGTAGGCCCCGAGTGCAGTAGCATCGACATTTCTCCACATTGGGAGTGTCTGAATTAGTATTTAACATTAGTTAAATAGGCATTTCCAGTTGGTGGTGGTTGGTTGGCTTAATAATAAAATTTTGGCAATATAGAATAAGTACTGCATGTTAATGAGGTTATTATTCCAATTGTGATGCTATCATGTATTTCTTGTATTTCCTTCCTTTGTGATACTTTGTTGTTTATTTTATACATTTAAAATATAATTCTGAGAAGTGAAAAAAAAAAAAGAGACCTTCAGGAGGGTTAAATATTTGAAAATAGAATACTTGTTTACCTTGTAAGGATCCTTCTTCTTCTGGGAAACTGTGGTGAGGTTTTTGGACCTCAATATTCCCCTTCTGAGGTCTCCCTGGTAACACTCCCAGATATAGATACCCAGGATAGAGTTCTGGAAACCACTCTAGCCCCAAAGACATAGGTAGGCTTTTGCTGCCAGTTGCTTCAACGTGACCACTGGTCACGTTTTTAGGAGCACAATGCCAGGCTGGGTTTAAAGGCTGCTGATGACATTCAGTGTGTGCTGCCCAAGTCTTGGGATCAGAGTCAGGCTCTGAAGATATTGGTTTCTTATTCTCCACTGGATTAGCTGAAGTGACCAGAGCCTTGTATCCATCTTCCTCTTCTTGTAGATATTGTAAAACCAAAGTAGAGAGGCTTTGGTTACCCAAATCTGTCAAAGAAAGAGTCCCTTCATAAGCTAGCTTCCCTGAAGGCAACAAAGGTGAATCAGGATTATCATGGTGAGGTGTCTTCTCTGTGGCTAAACCACTGTTATTAACTTGTTTCTTAGGACCATCTCTCATGTAATTTGATTGTGATATTTCTACCTCAGGTGATTTATTGCCTTCAAATCCTTTATTCCAACTCCCTTTTCCAGCTGCCTCTAGACCAAAGTGAAACTCTTTTTCCTTTGCTCTATGTTTAATGTGATGGCTCTCCATTCCTCCGGTTTGGAGGGTCTTGTACAATGAGGAGTTTAGATAATTGGCTGAGAAGAATGATCCTGTGTTTCTTCTCTGGGTGTGAGAGTCATTGACGGTGTGTAAGACTTCTGAAATGGGGTACCTAGCTTTGGGGCCTCTCTCATTGCTTTGTAAAGTTGCATAAGGATTCTGACTCCTATCAAAACTTGGAAAACTCTCACAAACACTGAAAGGCAAGTCTAATGTTTTTGTCAGCAGTTTCTGTCCTGGGTGCTCAATTCCGAAATCATTTAGCAAGCCTGAAAAATGTTTTTTATCTTCATTGGTAGAAGACTGTTTGGAAGGGCTGCCCCCACAAATTTCTGAAGGATTTTTGCTCTTGTCTTCCCCTGATTTAGGTAAATATTTTGTAAATTTTGCTTTGGAAAATTTTTTTGCTGCAGAAAGCATATGCCCATTCTCAGCCATAAACACAACCCTTTTCGGTTTAGTAGGATTCTGTGTCATTTGGGGGGTAATTTTAATTTGCTTCTTCATATCTTCACTTGTCTGCTCATTGGTTCTCATTTCTAAGTCAGCACTATGTAGTCTAGCCTTTATAAGGTTAGTGTTTCTTCTTTTACTTTGACTTTTTTTATGTGTCTCTTCACCATCAGCTTTTGACAGTTCTTTCTGCAGCTCCTTTGACTTTGAAGCTTGGAACAAAACTGCCTTGGAATGAGTAATGTCTGAATTAAATGGAAGAATGGCTCTTACCTTCTTACAGTAAGGTAAATGAGACTTTAACCGTTTAAATTGTTTCTTACAGTAGGGACACAGCTCCTTTTGGGGTAAGATGTCTGCCATTTTCCTGCTAAGAAATATAAATGTGACATATTATTATTATTATTATTATTATGATAGAGAAAATAAACTTCCTTTTCATCTGTTCAGTTAGGTGCCCATTCATACTCATCGTCAAGGAAATGAGCTGGGATTTAATGATTCCATTTCAAATTTTTTGTTTTAAAAATAAACTCAAACCTCTGTCCCTAACCTCAGTGAGAAATTTTATATTTTCTTCTAAGGTGTTACAGGAATCAACACTTACAGAAGAGAATTGGAATTTCCTTGTCAATCCTGAGTTCTACCTTCAGTAAAATACTAAATGCTTTAGGGAGAAGAGATGACAACAACCTTAAATTAATGAATGAATAGATGGATAAGGAAGGACAAGGAAAAGACATTTAAAACACAAGCTAAATATGGGATTTATCATCAAGCACTGAAGCACACCAGTAGATACCAGGTGAACATTAAGGCTTTGAGTTATTAAATGTTTTATTTAAAATATTGAATGCTAACATAACCAACTAAACTTTCATAGTAACTATTCCTATTTATATTAATGCACATAAAGACTTTTAATAAAGATCTTCATTTCATCATTCAAAGTGGAAAGAAGAAGTGTGCTGTAGGGATTATAAGGCAGCAAGGCATAAAGTACTGGAATGGCAATCAGGAGACCTGGATTACACTATCTGATGAACAGCCAGTTTTGTGGTGCCGCACAAGTTGCTTAGCTACAATAGGCTTTAATTCCCTCATCTATATATAATATGAAAAGATTGAACTAAATCTCTGAGGTCTCTGTTAACTATAACATTGATTCAGGCATCCAAGGATTTGCAGATACTAATCTTTTCACATCAGTGGCACTCTCTCCCTCAACTCCCCAGTTAGACATGAGACACTCCAAATTTCAGATGCAAATATCTTTTTCCTATTATTCCAGTCATTTTTTTTCTCCAGGCAAAAACACATATCTAATCTATGTAACGTATCACAGCTGTAATTATTTATGACACAAAAGCAAGGATGAATGTGCCAAAGCTAGAAAATAGACAACCGGAGCAAGCAACTTACACGAGAAACAGAATGAAACTGGAGAGACCTATCAATCCATTTATCAAAGTAATCCTATAACCCCTTCATGGGTGAAGTCAGGTAAAACAAAAATATCTTTACTGCCAAGACAAATGAGGTGGGAAAGGGGGCTTGGGAATAGCTTTTTGGTTAAAAGCTTCTTCCTTTTGGGGAGAAAGAAAAAAAAAGTTCATTTTCCCAAGTGTAGGTTTACTCACAGTTGCTTAAAAACTCAGTAATTCTCTATTGAAAAGCCCTACCATAAAGAGTGCTTGGTAGTTAGCAGCTTTAATAATAACAGTAATAATAATGATGGCTAGCATTTTATATTGCACTTTAAATTTTGCAAAATGCTTTGAAACTATTATCTATTCCATTTTATCCTCACAACGATCCAGGGAGGTAGGTGCTATTGTTATACCCATTTTACAGATGAGGAAACTGAGATAAAGTTTAAGTGATTTACCCAGAGTCACACCACTAACAAGTGTCTGAGGCAAAATTGGAACTCGGCTCCTCCTCAATCCAGGTACTGAACACTATCCACCACTTCCTCACTCTATCCTCCCTAAAATATTGCCACCTAAGGCCACAGCCAACTTTGTATTATCCTCCACAACCTCCTTACCAAATGTATCATCATCCACACCAGTAACTACGTCCCTGAAGCAACTTCCTGCCCTTTCTGATCAGTGACTAATTCCCTGGTCAGTTATTTTTGGAAACCCCAAACATGTTTCACTTCACTACCCTCTCTAATTCTATCTGAATTAGATGATCAAATTAACTCTCCCAATGTTCTTAGAGTAGCTCAATCTCTTCCCCTTTGGGTCCACTCGCCATTCCTGGAATTTATCAAAGTCACAACTGCTGGTCACAACTGCTCTACGTGTGTGGTCATCTGCCTTAAGAATGTAAGCTTCTAGTGTCCTTGTGATGGGGTTGGGATCTGGGCCCCAGAAAGCAAAAACCCTGGACTTTCCCACATGGTCAAATCTGGCATTTGCCTGAGGCTATAATCCCATCAACTGGCCTTTCACTGTGCCTACACCCAATCTCCCCTCTGTTGTCTTACCTCCCTGTGGCCCTGGGCCATTTTCCACCCTCAATCCTAGCTAGGCTCCATTCTCTCTTGGTCACGTGGTCCAGGTCTCTGGATTTCTATTACCTTATAGACTACTTGGCCACCCCTGGATCCCTCCCATAGTCTTTCTGTGTATAAGGTCCATCTTGTCTCCCTTAAGATGCTTAGATTCTTAAAATCTAGCCACTGCTGGGATTCTTATAATCTAACCACTGCTTACCCATGTTCAGACTCCTTAAGAGTCTGCCTAATATGATGGATGTTCTAATAAACCTTGTCTTTGGCTGAACAAGGCCTGGATCGAATTCTTTCAGGCAGGACCCACATGTTGTGATTTTGGGGTCCCAGCACCCCTGAACCCCTAAACCGCATCACTTGCTTTTGCATCTCCATCCCTAGATTTTAGCACAGTGCATGTCCCATAGTAGAGGTTTAAGATGCTAATTTTCATTCATGTGCTGCCAAGTTTAAACCACTGGGTTTCTTCTCTCCTTCCCCAATGTTCTTCTTGATCACCTTTTCCTAAATTGTTGGTCTGTTCTCAGGAAATTAAAACTAATTTTCACTATGGCCGAGGAAATCATAATTAGGAAGATAAATCTGCAATACAGAGGTTAAATATACTTATTCCAACTAAATAAAAATGATTTTGAATTATCGGCCTTCACTATCACCAACCAACAAGCATTTATTATTAAGCACTTACTATGTACTAGGTACTGTGCCAGGCACAAACTATCCAACAGTATATACTCTAAAGGTATTTCATTCTATTGTGAAGGCTACCTATTTCATGGATAGCATGCTGCCAGCATGTCCATTATCAGGGAGAAATTCTTATATTTTCCTGTTTGTTTGCCTTCCCTTCCAGACTTACAAATTCCCTTAACCCCCATTTCCTTCCTCTCCTCACCACGTGGTTCTTGAACTTCTTGCTGCTCCACGGAATCTAGCGTCCCTCTTTTCTTTTCCCTCCCCCAGGCTCCACAGATCTTTTATCTATTCGAAGGAAGGAAACGAGGGGAGTACAAGCAACAGGTGTGATGGGGAGAACCTAGGGATTCGAGTACTGGCTCTGCGCTAACTAGCTGTGTTACATTGAGCAAATCACAATACCTCTCTGGGCCTCGATTTTCCCAAAAGCACAACGAGTTCCTTCCTGTTCCAAAGCCTAAGACCCTAAGGAGCCTTCTCGGGCCTGGACTCTTTTTCGGGGGTCCCTGTGCTGCAGATTCATGGCTTCTATGTATCCACTGAACGGGACGCCTCATCAGCGGCGGGGGCAGGTTTTTCCCAGAGCCTGGACCGGTTCCCTAACACGGGCTTTAAACTCCAAAGAAGGCGAGGATTAAGATTCCGGGGGAGCCTGGAGATCGAGTCAGCTCCCCCGTCAGTCCCCATCTCGGAGCATTGCATCCACTAGCCACTGTCCCTTTTGGGATACCCCCCCACAACTCAGGTTGTCACTTTGAGAGCTCGCCACCTCCCCTCTGGGAGTTTGGGAAACCCTCAACCACGCCCTCCTCCGGGAAACTCCATTTGCTACCTCCAGCTGCTCCAAAGAGGACTACAAAAAAGGCCACCTCCCTCGCCGTCTGTCTCTTCAACTGCCCGATGGTTGTGAGCTTTCCTTTTCCAAACCCCACCCCAAATTTAACTCCAATATTTTGTATCCTTATGGACTTCTTGTCTATTTGTAACTTGGGGATGTGATTTGTGACTGGAAATCTCAGGATGAGAACAGGCGAAAGTCGCGGACACCTACACACGAGGACCCTCCCTTACCCCGCTTCCCCCACTTTTCCTGAAAGGTGAATATAGAATTTCTCAGCTCGCCACACCCCCTCTTCCGGTGGGTGGGATTGCGGAGCCTCTCGGGTCGGACCAATTGCGCAAGCGCGAGTGGGCGGGTCTACAGAGGCCGTGGTATGGGGGGTGGGGGCATCGGGGAGACGCCGGAAGTCGTGGTGGTACGGGTCTGGTGGAGGGGTCCTCCACACCGACGGCGTAGAGGAAGGCAGTAGTGAGGGGTAGGACCGGAGGGGGAGGGCGTGGGGGCGGCGGCCGCCGCTACCGCCGCCTGAACCGAAGACCTCCCCACCGATTTCCCCGCCTGGCGACGTGCCGTCGCAGCTCTCCATCAGCTGCCATGAGCGAACGCCTCCGCCCCAGGTGAGAAAAGGGGATCCCTCCACCCCCTTCCCCGGAGAGGCCGAAGCCGCGGGAGGCAGGCGGGCGGACGGGCGGGAGCAGTGGAGCGGGGAGCCGGGCGGGATTGTCCCTGCGGGGTCTCCGTCCGTCCGTCCGTCCATCCTGGCGCCGGGCAGCTGGGCTCGGGAGCAGCGCGGGAGGCGTAAAGATTTGATCGTTCGCCCGATGGGGACTATTTGGGAGCCTTGCGATACCCCATTCCCTCCCCTCCTCCCCTGGGTAGGAATTCAGGTGAGCTGCGGCAGGTTAGGCCCCTGGCTTCTTTAGGGAGGACTAAATCTGACCCTGTGGTTCGATAGCGATGGATATATTTAGTTCTGTTGCTTAGGGGAGTATAGGGTTACCTCTTGTTTCCTTGATGTCAGAACGAGAAGTTGTGCTTTATATTTATACTGCAATGGGAAAAGACTTTGAGCGAGACCTAAGGAAGGACTTCGATAATGAAGTTGATCTAATGTGGTAGAAAGACAGATAACGAAGGGAGGTGGTGGAGTATTTTCCTGGGACAGCTTCAAGAAGAGAGAATCAGCTGTCTTGGGGTGAGTAGCATTTGGAATACACTGCGCCTGTGTCTAGCCTCAGTGCTTGGCTACGCTGGGTTTTTTGTTCTTCGGTTTGTGATTAAGGTAAACGGACTCAAGGAGCAAGTTGGATTTTTTTTCTTTGCCTTTTTTCTGTTACTTTTATTTCTCTTTCCTACTGCCTTTGCTGTACTACCTGTATACAGGGAGAGTTGTTAAAAGAATCAAGAATTTGTGTGTGTGTGTGTGTGTTGGGCAATGGGGATTAAGTGACTTATCCAGCGTCACACAGCTAGTAAGTGTTATGTGTCCGAGATGAGATTTGAACTCAAGTCATCATGAATCCAGTGCCAGTGCTCTATCCACTGCGCCACCTAGCTGCCCCAAGAATCAAGAATTTTAAGTGGCCACTACAGTGCAGCACAGTCTCGTGTTTATTTTGGAGGTGAGGGGTGGTGGGAAGGTGCCAAAGAATGAAACAGAAAAAGATCCAGGTGTTTTGAAATCAAGATCATTCTGTTGGTGTAGATTTTTAGAACTAAAAGAGACTTTAGAGATCGTATACCCCTACTCCCTTATTTTACAGGTGAGACAACTGCGGCCTAGAAAGGTGAAATGCCCTAAAATCACAATAGAAACCCATGATGAACTACGGTCAAAATTTCATTGAGTAGCAAGTGCTATCAAATTTGGTAGATTTGTTGGATTTGTTTTGGCTTTCATTAACTACAAAGTTAATTAACATATGCCGACACTTACTCAAATGACTGTTTCCCTCCCCACTATCAACCCTCAAAATCAGTTCCAAGAATTATAGTATTTGTTTGATCCAGCCTCCAGATAAGTGAAAACCTGAAGTCCGTATGATCAATATACATGAATGTTTGATCAGAAAGAGAAGCTAAGAGACCAAGGATTGAATTGGGGACATATAGCAACTACTTATGTAGAAAGAGAGGTCTGGGATATTATACTGTGATGCTATCATAAATAGAATCAAGCTACCTTCTGTTGTAAGTGGTGAAAGTCTATTCTGTTTCTGTGGTGCTGTTCATAAAGGGTGGCTTTATGTGTTGGTTTGCTGTTGGGGCATTTTCCTCATTTTTGAAAATTCAAACATTTGCAACGGAAAAGATACCACTCCTGCTGCTATATGGGAAATACATATTGTTGGATTCATACCTGAAACTTTTTTTTTTTTTTACCATCAAATAAATGATTTAGTCTTACCCTACAGTTACTTAGATTTCCCCTTACTCCAGTAGTTTAGTAAGTGCCAAGGGTAGCAGTTTTTCAGGCCCATGTATCAGGCAACTGAGCTTTTCCCCCACCCACTTAATGATAAGTGTCACATCCACCTCCAAGGAGTTCAAAGTATTACTGTATCGATGTGATATTCTTCACAGCACCCTTGAAAGGAAGTAAGGAAAACAGGGATGATTGTTCCATTTTTCAGCTCGATAATTGAGTCTCAGAGAGAAGACTTGGGCCCACAGAAAATTGGTAACAGAGAAACATCCGTTTCCACCAGATCAGGCAGAAATTGAGATCATTATCTGTATTAACAGTGTTTACATTGAAGAGGGAACACATAATTCAAGGAACTGAGAGATTTAGGACTCGGAGCCTCTCATTCCTTATTTTAAAATTTTTGTACACATTTCTAAAGTCAAGTATCTAGTCGGAGGCCACCCTATATGTCCAAGATTAAATAGTCTTTGAAAAGACTTCCCCCCTCCACCCCAGTCTTTGGCCTTCTGGTTATGGAAGGTGAACTTTAGATAATTTTTCATTGTAGTAAGAACAGGTTGGATCTAGAGCAAATTTAGCTTAAACTATGTAGCAAGTTTTTCCTACTATAATTTATTGTTTATCAGCAACTATTTAGAATCCCAGTAGAGATCCTTTTTCTAACAGTTGTGGCCCATACAGAGTACATACATATTCTTGTCTCTTTTGATTAAGAAATGCATGATTAAGAAGAGTCAGATCTGTATTTAAAAACTCTTATTACCAGTGAGCCTTGAAAAACATAAATGGTTTTTTTTCCCTTCAAAATAATCCAGTGAACTAACAACTATGTCATAATACGAACTGGTACAAGCAAACAGAGTTATTGTGTTAACAAGAGAAGAGTCTGACCTTTTCAGTGTTTGTCATAGTACCACTGTAAAGTGTTTTAAGGGTAAATAGTGATTGGCAGCCACACCTGGCTTAACTGCCATCACATGGAAGGGAGTAAAATTAGTTAACATGGAATTGTAATTTCAGGGATTATGAAAAGATGAACTTAATTAGGTGGATATTGATAATTTCGTTATTAACAGTTTACCCTTACAGTATTCCTGGTAGTTACTTAAAATTTTTTCAAGCTTATCTTTAATCTAATTAACACTTACAGCTTAATTTTATTCTATACTGCTTTTATACTGATACTGTTTTTGTTATCAGTGCCTAGTAGTGCTGTTATTCAAGTTTCAGAGGACATTTTACGGGCAAGATATAAAATGTTTATGTCTTCTTGTTTACCCTTGAGAAGTCTAAAGGATTGATAGTTGGCTAATTTTTTTCTCCCTGAATGATTTAATTTCAGGAAAAGGAGAAGGAATGGGAACGAAGAAGACAGTCATCTCCCCCAGACCAAACGAAGTAGCAGAAACCCTGTCTTTCAAGACTCCTGGGATACAGAGGTAATAACTGGATTAAATTTAAGGCCCCTAGTTTTTAGAAGTTACCTGAACTAAATATCCACATCGTAAAGGGCAGCCAAAAGAAATATGACAATTATTCAGAGAAATAAACTAGAGTTTCACTTTAAAATATTTGAAGTACTTCTGAGGGTTTTAAGTATCTCAAAAACCAATTTGCTTTCTACCTTTCTTTGTTGGCACATAGTAGGCACTTAAATACTAGTTTACTAATGACATATAAACGTTTAATGATTGTTTAGTATAGGACCAGATCTACTGGTGCTTCTGGGGAATTTTTCTAATTAAAAGTTTTTTTGAAAACTTAGCTGTTTTCAGAACAGCTTTAAGAGTAATAAAGAAAATCCTTCAAAATATGAAGATTCAACACATACTAGAAAAGCTTTGAATCAGTAATCTGCTGGACACATATCTAAGCCAAGCTTACTGAAAGTGGTGCTTTGTGTGTGTATATAATGATCCAGATTTCTGTGAAAAAGACTGGTCTGTTTTGAGAAATGGAAGTTTCCATTACTGTTATAATGAAAGAGAAGGGTTTGAATTTTTTATATTACAGGTAAAATCGTACGAACACAAACACAACAGCAAAAAAAAAATCTCCACATAAAGGTTTTCTAAGCCCCAGTCCATTTATTTAAAATGTATTCTGTTCAACATATTTCTAGCACAACAGTTATTGTTTTGCTCATTGTAATTGAATTTGATTTGTACATGTAAAGACTTCCTTGCTACTCAGTCCAAAAAGTAATAGATGCACTTAGAAACACTATCTAGGAACTGAGTTCCTAGAGTCTTTTAGAATTCTTGGCCTTTTTGTCCACCACCCTTCCTACTGTACCCATTCCTATTCCCTTGGTCCCCAGGACCTTACATATATCACTTTGGATAATACTAATGCTCTTATGCCGTAGTTTATATTTTCATATCCTGTGTATGTGTCATATTCCCCTTAAAGGCTTATCTAAACTTGCTGTCTCCCCTAGTGCTTAGAGTACTCACTGCTCTGCACATTTGAACTGATACTTAATACACCTGAATTTATTCATCAGAAAAGTGCCCGAGTAAATTGGATGAAATTAGAGTGATGTGATTTTTTTAGTGAAGGGGAGAAGACCAGTTACTAGGGATTAAGCCAAACTAGTAAAGATCACTTGTATTAAAAACTGGAGTAACAATAATTCAAATTCCATTCTGAAGTTCCTTTTCAATTAGGTAGGGAAACATTTGTTGGAAGTGATTTGACTGGGTTATCAGCAGGGCTTTTCTGTTTTTCAACATCATTATCAATTTTGCTTCCTCTACATGAGATGTGTTTACAGTGTATCAAAGATATAGTTTGTAGGTCTGATTGGGGACCTAATTTTTTAGAAGTTATGTTTATCATTTGTTACCTATTACATTTACTTCATTCCTTTTTTTTCCCCTTTTTGATGAGGCAGTTGGGGTTAAATGACTTGCCCAGGGTCACACACAGCTAGTAAGTGTCATGTGTCTGAGGTCAGATTTGAACTCAGGTCCTCCTGACTCCAAGGCCAGAGGTCTATCCACTGTGCCACATAGCTGCCCCTACTTCATTCTTTATTTTGGAGCTGAGCGTCAAGAGAGGTAGAACTGAACAAGAGCTGCCTTAGAGGTCAACTCTTTGATTTTTGTTTTTGTAGAATGTAAACATTTCATCACTGTGTATAATTGATATCAGGGAAGCAAAGGAGAAATTTGTTGTCCACTTTTTGGCTCACATATATAATACCCAGACACTTGATTCTCTTGTAATTGTCCTTGTCCCTATCTGTCTTGAGCCTAGACCAGGGTTTCTTCTAACATTGCTCAAGGCCAGTACAAAAATGTTCCTGGTGTGATCCATTTTTAAAACAGGACAAAGAGTGAATAGATGAAATCAATAGGTAATCCAAAAATTACGGAATGTATCTATTAGATTCCCCATCCTTCCCCAAACTTTTATAAGAGATCCTAAGCTGGGCCAAATTAACCCAGCTGCTTCTCAGATAAAAATATATTGGCCCCCAGAAAGGAACTAGAGGAGAAGAAATTGGAGAGCGGTGATCCTCCCATTATCATGGGAGAATTGAGCACCAACTAATTGAGTTGCTTCTATTGCAATTCATCTTTGTATTGATAGCATTCGAAGAAGTGATTAAGTCAGAGATGGGGAACCTGTGACCTTCAGGCCACATGTGGCCCTTTAGGTCCTCAAGCAGGGACTTGTTCTGCACAACTTGGACTGCACCCAAGGACCTAGAAGGCCACATGTGGCCTCGAGGCCAAGGGTTCCCCACCCCTGAAGTTAACACTTTGAGAGGAGGTATTTAAAGGGAAAAAAAATATTGTGCCTTTTTTCTATTTAGGTTGCTTTCACCTCATTTTCCACTTTTAGTCAGTTACGCTTTTGGTCATAAGTCAAGAGGCACAATTTTCCTATTACAATAACTTATCAGTTCCCATCATTGCCCTCCCTTGTATAGAGAAGTATAGTTAAGCAAAACAAACACATTGGTCTTGGATAACAATGTTTGCTGAGAGGAGGGTGGTATGTGTTTAACTGTAAGGCCTCTGAAGTCCAGATTGGTCATTGAACCGATCTGAATTCTGGTATTTTTCTGCTTATGTCATATTATTTAGTTAATTCTGATCTTAAGAAGTTTCTCTGAATTCTTCCTATTTACTGTTACATTTATATACCATGATTTGTTCAGGCGCTCCCCCAATTGATAGGCACCCATTTAGATTCCTGTTTTTTTGCTTCCATAAAAGTGCTGCTAAGAAACATGTTCGTACACATGGGACTTTTCCTTTTTGTCTTTTACCTCCTTGAGGTATAGGCCCAAGTGTTGGTATTTACTGCCTCATCTTTTTAAAGTGGCTAAAATGCTTTTTTTTAAAAAGCACTTTAACCTTTTAGCCTGAAGATTTATTTTTGACTGATGTGTTTGCGTAGTAGAAAGTTTAAAGATTATTATTTATCGCAGTTATTTGTCTTTAAGATGTTTTAATAATTTAGTTAATAGATGTGAATTTTAAAAAATTATTATTGGTTTAACCTCTTTGTTTCAGTATTTGGAATAGTTTCTCCATTTGCAAAAATGGTCATACTGTGTGCTTCTCAGGCTGGAAGAGTCAGTTTGTGAACTGCTTCCCTGGATTAAATGTTATGTCTGGAGAAACTTTAGCACCAACAATCCTTTTGTGTATTTTTTCTCCTGCCCCTTCTCTCTCCCCACCCCTTTCCTCCTTTCAGCAATATTCAGTATTTTCCTAGTATCCCTTATGCTCTGAAGTCTTAGGAGAGTCAAACTGGTTTGAATTGAGCAGTCCTATTAGCTTAAAGAGTGCTTTTATAGGGGGTAAATTGAGTCTTTTCGACCTGTAGTAGTGAAATTGCCTGTTATGCTTTGTTCCCAGGGACAGGGAGCAATCTATCCACATAATTGCTGCCCTAACTTTCTTTAAAGTATCTTTGAGTATGGTATGCCCTTGGCTGGCTAGGTACTAGCCTCAGTTTCTCACTGGAAAAACAGGAAGAAACTGAGGCCAAAGCTGCCTTGGGAGAACTCAGGAGTACTTTACCTTATAGCAGTTTTTTCCAAACCACTTGGCCATGCAAAGCTTTTGTACCTGAAATATATTGACAGACAGTTGTTTTTGTGTAACTTTGTCTTTCTTACAAACAAGCATTTGATTCTTGAGGACTGGTTGCACAGCTGTATATAATATGTCCAAAAATAACTCACATAAGAACAAAAGATAATTGATAAGACATATTTTAACAAGACATAAATTGATAGAACCTACAAGTGTTGATCCAAGAAATCTGGGATATGGAATATCCTCCTGGGACAAAGCAGAGTCAGGGAAATTGAGGGTGGAGGAAATTTAGGTCTATTTTCCTCAAGAAATTTGAGAGAGATATATATATATATACATACATACATACATAATTTAGAAGAAAAAATAATAGCTTCATAATTCTAATTTGAACCCCTACATAAATTATATTGTGAAGAACATCGTTTGGAAAACACTGCTTTTTAGTTTGTGCATTAGGTCCTGATGTTACTTCGAATAGCTTATTTATGGTTTTAAAAATATAAATGTTATTCAGTCTTGACTAGATTATATTTGTGCTAAACTTACACTTAATATAAGCTAAATTAGGCATAATATTAATTTTTAGCTTTCCTTTACTTTGACAAGGGCTGCTATCTATAGTATATATTATTTTAGAAAAATTAGAAATTTCCTTCTGGAATTACATATGATCGTATGGAAATTACATACAATCGTGTGATCGTAGGGAAAGAAGTTACTTGTTTTCTCTAGTGGATAACCATCCTGTTTCTTAAATAGTATATTCGGTCTGGAAAACATAGTAGGTGCTATATAATGTTATATAAATCCATGCACAACATGAATTTTTTTTTTATCCCCCACTGGTGACACAGTGCTTTCTTTTATAGCCAGATAGTAATAACTGACATTGATATAGTACTTTAAAGTTTCCCAAACACTTGATATTATTTCATTTGAATCTTACAATCCTGTGAGGTATGATAGGTGTTAGGATCCCGTCTAACTTGTATTTTACAAATGAGGAAACCAAGGCTTATGGGAGTGAATTGTCCATGGTTATTTAGCTAATAAATACTGGAGGTGAGATGTGAACATAAATCTTTTTGACTTCAATTCCACCACTCCGTGTACCTCACACACTGCTCTTGGGTAGAAATCAGCTTATGTGATGATGAGTCTCACTTTTTTGAGAGCTTTAATGAGGAATTCTGGCATCTAAGATGTAGATAAAGGCCATGTGAGTTGAGGAAATGAGACAGGAATTGGGTAGAGAAGTCTATTAATCAAATAAGAGAAGGAGGAATCAAAAATTGAAGAGGAGGAGGAACGTCCAGAGAATGACAACAAGGATCTCAAGACAGCCTGGAGTGAACTGTAAAAGAAAATAGATTATTGCTCCAATGGTGGTCGCGATGAAAAGAGTTTGAAGCTGGCAGTGTAGAGCAAGGAGTATGGCCAGCTCCTCCTGGCTCTGGGTGTCAGAGAGAGAGAGAGAGAGAGTGTATGTAAGAGATCTGCAGTCTTCAGGAGAAAGGTTTCAGCCAACTCCAGAAGATGGACCGAATGAAAAAAAGGGACCACAGGATCATAATGCTTTACCTGGACAGGGCCTTGAAAATCATTTCGTCTAATCCCTTCATTTTTATAGGTAAGGAAACCTTGGCATAGAGAGGTGAAGTGATGACTTGCATAAGGTGTTAACATAGGTTATGAGTGGCAGAACTAGAGGAAGGACTCAGGTATTCTTGACTCTAAATCCAGCAGTCTCACCACAAAAACAAAGAAGTTTTCAAGGGGCACAGTAGAAAGGCAAAGAAAAGGAAAGGACAGTGATTTGGAGAGAAATAGGGCTGATGGGTGTCTTTAGATGATTCTGCACTGATCTTGGCTGTTCTGAGGCCCCGGGCTAGGCAGCCTGTGTGGGGTATGGAGTGATATGATCTGCCTTGTGAAAAAGCACTCCCAGAGGAAGCCTAAAGTGGTCATGGAACTTGGAAAGAGGGCAGCTCAGCACTGGGCAAAAGAAGAAATGGAGAGCTAGTCACTTGACTGGGGCTAAGAGGGAATGGGATGAAGGGCAGGGAGGAATTGTGTCTCCTGGGATGGTGGCCCCATTTACCTCATGATTGTTGCGACTTTTTCTTCACCAGTACTCTGGGTCAGGGCTTCTTAAACTTTTTCACTCTCAGCCCTTTCCACACTTCTTAAACTGAGTTGTGGCCCCATATGGGTTTAAATTTAAGAAGCACTGCCTCGGTGCTAACGCCAAAGCTTAAATGCTTGTTTTATTTATACCTTTCTTCATTTTAAACCAGGAATGTTCTTTCTTTATTCTGCTTTTAATCAATCTATGAAATATCTGAATCTTCTTATGGAATCTTACTCTTTGATACAAAGTGACACTTAAAAGATTTCTGCCTAAAAAAGGTATGAGCTATGCCTGTGGCATGCCACATTGTAACCTGAATGTCTGTTTCTTCATCATCCCTGACTTGCTGAGATCTTTAATTTTGACTTAAAAGATCACATTATGCAAACAACCTGGGAGGGAAAATGAGAGGGAAATAAGAACAGAAGGGACTTACCTCTAGCTACTGCCTTGTCCCTCCCTTTCTCGGTAAGGGAAAAAACCATTGATGTCACAATCTCAACATTCTAAGGACATTCTCACTGTAAAAAGTAGAGGAAGAGTAAACAGAGACCTAGGAACAGCATCATTCCATTCCAATATTTCACTGTGTGTTGGATTTGGTTTTTCAAACAGTTAGAGTTTTAGCTAAAGACTATAACATTAATAAGAATAAAAATCAGGTATTTTAAAGCTTCTGATGACACCAGCCATTTCTCATAACTAGCAATGAATTTGAGAACAAGAACAATCTAGAAAACTGATAAAACCAGCAGGAGTTTTAGGTTGGCTTGGTTTGTCTTTTCAGTTTTGAACTTTCTAAAGTTTTTTAATCCCTATAAACAAGTAAGAACCAGATTATAAGAAGAGACTAATTTTTTAAAAATTGAAGCTATATTTTCAAAGGTGTTCTAATTTCATTAATTTTTAAAGTTCAAACTTTGGTTATGGTTTAAGTACTTGGAATGTTAGTAATATATATTATGTCTACTCAATACATTAAACTATATAAAGATTTATTTTTAATTTTTTAATAATTTAAATTTAGTTTTCATTTGATGCCTTTGTTTTTATCTTATACTCATTTCTAAATATATTACTTCTTCCCACCACCCCCCCTTAAATTTTTATTTGTAAACGGAGATTGAGAAAGAAAAACAATTCAGTAAAACCAACCAAAATACTGACTGTATTTGACAGTGTGTGGTATTACACATCTATAATCCTCCACCTCTTCAGTGAAGGGAAAGAAGTTCCACTTTTTCAGCTCTGCTCTGGGGCCAAGCTTGGGTCATTTATTACATGGGATTTCATTTTACCTTTTTGTTTTGTTTTCATATATCATTTTCCTGGTTTAAAAGAATTCTTATGTTTCTCAGACTTGTTCACATTTCTTATTTCCTATGGTGTACCAATTCCATTATATTCATGTACCGTAATGTGTTTAGCCATGCCTCAACCAGTTGAGACTTACTTTGTAGTTTTTTTTACTACCACTAAAAGTGCTACAGTGAATATTTTGCTTCCAAGACTTTTAATGTTGCAACTGATTGTCACATGCTTGGTGTTTTTAAAGGGTGAAGATGTTGCCAACATATTTGTGCAGTTGAGAATCCCAGTTCTGAAATTGTTTCCCTCTCTGCCCAGCCAGTTTGGGGAGATGAGATGGTCATAGAGATAATAGAATTTGAGAGTTGAAAAGCAGCATAGAGATCAAGTATTCCAAACCATTTATTTAATAGATAAAGAAACTAAGACCCAAGTATGTTCAGTTATTTTCCCGGAGGAAAACAGTATCCCCATAAGCCATTAGTTTACAGCTTTTAATTTTATACTATAGCTAAATGGGGGAAAAGTTTTGATCAACTTAAGTAAGGATTGATTTCATGTGGCACATATTATAGTATATTTGATCTGCAATCTTGCTATCTTCTGTTTTTACTTCCCTTTTATTTTCAAATACGTATGCCCCACCGCTGCCCATAGAGCTGCTATCCCTTATAAGAAAGGGGGAATAGACTTCAGCAAAACTAATGAACGCATCAGCCAAGTCTAACAGTATATGCATTATTGCACACTCATTTCTTTTCTTTGAGGCCAAGCTTGATTTTTATAGTCACAGCATTCAGGTTGGGGTTTTTGGGGGGGGGGGGGTTGGTTGCTATTCTTACCATTTTTTCATTGTTGTAGTCATTGTGTATGTTTAGTAGTTTGGATTAATTTACTTTGCATCAGTAAAATCAATCACCAATGAATTTATTGAATGCTAAATCCACTGCCGTTTGGCATTTTAGATACAAAGATAAAAATGAAAAGCTCTACTTACATTGTATTGGTGAAAACAACATGCACATATATAGTTAATGCAAAATACAAGGAAGTTTGGGGGAAGGGGTTGCCCTAGCAGCTTGTCTGTATCAGGAAAGGTAGCGCTTGAATTGAGTATTGGAGGAAATAAGGGAATCTAAGAAGTCGAGGTAAGGGAGAAGTTCATTTGAAATAAGGAAGGCACAACCAGGGCAAAAGCCAGAGATGGGAAATTAAGTACATAAGAAAAGCCAGTTTGGCTGGACATAACATGCTTGGAGGGGAGTAATGTGTAAATAAACCTGAAAAGGTAAGTTGAGGCCAGGTTTTGGAGGGCTTTACATGTCAAACAGAGGAGTATCTGTTTGTTCCCAGAGGTAATAAGGAGCCACTGGAGTGCAGATAGGAGGTGTGACATTATCAGACCTGCACTTTGACAGCCTTGTAGAGGATGAGTTGGAGTGGAAAGAAACTGGATATAGGGAGATCAACTAGGGAGCTATTTCAATAGTTTAGGTAACAGGTGATAAAGTTATCACTATAGGTAGTGGCTGTGATAAGCAGAGAGAAAGGGATCATTGAGGGATATTGAAGAACTAGAAACAAAACTTGACATGATTGTATATAAGTAGTAAAGGAGTGAGGAGTTGAAGATGATGCCAAAGGTTGTGGAACTGAATGTCTGGAAGGATGGTGTTGATAGAAATAGGGAATATGGAAGGAAATATAAGTTTTTTGGACAGGTTGAGTTTCAAATGCCTGTGAGACACACATTTTAGAATATCCAATGTGCACTTGGTGGTTCAGATGGGATTAGAGCTTGGGAAAGAAACTCTGGCTGGATATAGAAATCTGGGAGTCAGTTGTACAGTGATAATAATTAAACCCATGAAAGTTGATAAAGTCACCAAGTGAGAGTATATATAGAGAAAGGGGCATATAACTGAGCCATGGACATACCCATAGCGGATGTAATTGTAAATGATCATCTATCAAAGGAAGTGGTTGGTCAGTAGTATTTAAGTGCCTACTATGTACTGGGCACTGAGGATATAAAGAAAGGCAAAAGACAATCCATCTTTGATGAATTCACGGTCTAATGGGGGAAACAACAAAGAAACAAATATGTACAAACAAGGCAAGGTAGCAAGACAATCGAGAATACAATGTCAAGGAAGCCTAGAGACAAGATTGTCTAGGAGGAGAGAAGGGCCAGCAGTGTCAGATATTGAAGAGAAGCCAAAAAGAACGGGGATTGAGGAAAACCATTAGATTTGTCAATTAAGATATTATTGGCAAAATTAGCAAAAGAGAATGACTTGTTGGAGGGGATGCAGGAAAACAAGAACATTAATACACTGTTGGTGGAGTTGTGAATTGGTCCAGCCATTCTGGAAAGTAATTTGCAACTATGCTCAAAAAGTCACAATGGCTTTTTTTGTAGTGGCACAGAACTGGAAATTGGGGGGGAGGTACCCATTAATTGGGGAATGGCTGAAAAAATTATAGTATGTGGGTATAAAGGAATACTACTTTGTGGTAAGAAATGAAAGGGGTGGTTTCAGAAAAACCAGGAAAGACATGTCTGAATTGATGCAAAGTGAGCATGACCAGAACAGTTTATACATTAACATAGTTGTCTAGCCTTGCTTTAATAAACCTCCTGTCAAAGTTGGTTGAAATCGGTTGCTTCACTTACTCAAATTCCTGTAGTTAAATTAGAACTGAGTTCATATTATTATGACATCAGGTGCAGCATGTGTCCTAAGGTTGAGGAACTATTTTCCCTCCAATTGAAAGCTCCATGAATAAAAATCACCTTAATTTTTTTTTTAAGGAAAAAAAGTAAAGTATTCCACTTTAAAAATAGTAATATGGGACCAAAAAAAAAAGCTTTAGTAAATACAAATATTGTAAAGACAAAAAACTTTGATCAATGCACTGACCAACAATTCCAGAGAACTGTTAAAATTTGCTGCCCACCTCCTGATAGAAGTGATAGACTCAGCAGGTAGAATGGGACACGTATTTCATTTGAATGTGGCCAGTATGGGAATTTGTTTTGTTTGACTATGCATATTTATTACAAACAAATGTTATGTTTTTGTTTTGCAAGCAAAAGGGTATATGTGAGGAGAAAAAGAGATAATTGTTACCTTTATTAAAGTGAGAGCAATTTCGGTTAGGGGTCATAAGGTTGGAGGCTGGATTGCAAGAGGTTGAGAAGTTGTCATGAGGAGAGAAAATGGGAAGACTGAATGTAGACAACCTTTCCTTGAAGTTTGGCTGTGAAAGGGAAAAAGATGGAGGACAGTAGATCAAGGGGACAATAGGGTTTGTTCAGGCTTCTTTTTCAGGTTTGTAGGGAGCAGAGAAATAAAAAGACAATGAAGATGAGAGAGAGGAAAGGGACGATTGTGGGGGTAATCTGCTGGAAGAAAAGATGAGGTCATGGCTATATGTTGAGCATCCTCAGACACTTTTCATCAAGAGTATGCAGTAAAGGAGGACAAAGTAGAGGATGATGTCTAGAGGTTGTGAGATGTAAAGGGAATGGACCTCATAATGAAATGGCCTTGGTTTTCTCAGGAAAGTATGAGGTGAGAATATGGGGTAGGACCAGTATGAGAGGCTTGAGAGAAAAAGAGAAGACTTGGAAACACACTGGCTGTAGAGAGTCCGTTAAGGGAGGGGTCAAAGCTTTGCCCTGTTAAGATGAGATAATAAGCCCAGTCAACATGGTTGCCCAGTTTGCTCTTGCTCTATCCAGCAGCACATGAGTTAAAGAGGCAGATGGTAAAAGTAATCCATAGTTGGGGTTTGGTATAGATTAAGCTGCAAAATGTCAAAGGAGCAAGGAATTTGACAAGAAGTGGAGAGAGAAATGAAGTGATAGGATATTGTGAACAAGATAAAGAAATTTCAGGGTTTTTTTTTTATCACGAAAGTGAAACACTTGTGAGTCAATTGCATGATCAAAGGTGTGAGCACTCCTGTGTGTAGCTGAGGTAAAGTGGAGTTGTAGGCCATGAGAGTTGAGTAGTTTGAGGAACTGGAAAATTAGGATGTTTGAGAGAACATCAACATGTTTTGACATAAGTTCATGTAAGGCTAACTATCTGTATTCTTCATAGTCACTTATTAATAGTGTAGTAATGTTCCATTACATTCACACGCCACAGTTGACGTTCCCCAATCTGTGGCATTTTATTTTGTTTCTAGCTGAATTGTAACATTAATGACACAGTGTCTAGTAATTCAAGCTTCACCTTTTAAACTACTAAAAATTTGGGAAATGCTGGGAGGGGCTTTGTCAAATTCCCTCTTTAGTAGTAAACAGAATTTGTGGGGTCCAAGTTTGCTTTAAGCCCTTTCACCTAATCCGATTGCTGCAGTTATCTTAGTATTTATTGAATTCACATTATTATGATATCAAAGATATAGCATGTGTAACTAGGATTGGGAAAAATTTTCCCTCCAAATGAAGACCACATAAAATTCACTTAATAATTTAGAGAAAAAGAAAATATCCCACTTTTTAAATTAATAATAAGAAACCAAAAAATCTTTAGTACGTAGAACAACATTTTAAAAAATATTCAATTATTTGTTATAACCAAATAAAGGGAGAAAGACTAAGGAATAAAGGATAAAGGAGAGCCAGAAATGAACTAAAATTTCCATATTAAAGTACCAATCAAGAATTAAAGCTTGTGCTCCAAAAACTACTGAATGAAGGATTCACTATTTGACAAAAACTGTTAAGAAAACAAAAAAAAACCATTCTGGCAGAAATTAGGTATAGCACGTTTCACATCCTATACCAAGATCAGCTTCAAATAAGTACATGAATTTATGCAGCTGGGTGGTACAGCAGATAGAGTGCTTGGCATGAGGTCAGAAGACCTGAGTTCAAATGTGGCCTCAGACATTTACTAGCTGTATGACCCTCAGCAGATCAGCCCTCATCTGTGAAATGACCTGGAGAAGAAATGGCAAAACCACTCCAGTGTCTCTAGCAAAGAAAACCTCAGATGGGTTATGAAGAATCAGACATGACTGAACAGCAGCAGATATGTGAATTACATAGAAAAAGTCACGGAAAATAGGAACAAGGAGGAAAATTATTTTCCAGAACTATAGCTAGAGGAAGAAGAGTTGATCAAACAAGGGATAGAGGATCATTAGAGATACAATGGAATTTTAAATTCCTTTATCTTGTTCACAATATGCCATCACTTCATTTCTCTCTCCATCTCTTGTCAAATTCTTTGCTCCTTTGACATTTTGCAGCTCAACTTTGATTAGATAAATTGTTTAAAGCAAAACCAATGTAGTTAAAATTAGAAGAGAAACAGCTAACGGGGGGGGGGGGACGACACCTCTGTAGCAAGTTTCTCTGAAAGGTTTCATGATGAAGATAAAGTTATATATCAGATAAATATGTCTGATTCAAATATATGATTAAGAACTGTTTCCCAATAGATAGTCAAAAATTCTGAACAGGCAGTTTTCAAAGCAAAGAAACCCAAATTTTTTCGTATGAAACAACTATCTATTTCACTAATAATTTGACAAATGAAATTAATGTAACTTTAGGGCTTTACCTTACACCTATCATATTGACACAGATGATAAAAAAGGAAAAGAACAATTGTTGACTGCAGAAAATAAGTACATTAATCAGTGAGGTGACCAGTCACAGTTCCAGTGGACTATTGGAGCATCTATGTGTACATCTCCCTGCAGAAGGGGATGTGGACTCCAGTTATAGAATGAGACATATTTTTGGATATAGGCAACATGGGAATTTATTTTACTTGACTGAGCCTATTTGTTAAGAAAGTTTTGGATGATTTTGTTTTGTTTTCTTCAGTTGGAGGGGAAGGAGGAAAAAAAAACAAATGCTTGCTAATTGATTTTTCTGAGTCATTACTGCACTGCTTGTGGTGCTGGTCCAGTAGTTCTGTGCCCCAAAAGTTGCAAATTGGGTTTACCCATTGACTCAGGTTTACCATTACTAGTTCTGTATCCCCAAAGAAACAAAAGGAAAAGGACCTATATGTACAAGCTCCTTTTTTTTTTTTCTTTTTGGCAAGGCAGTCGGATAAGGCAATTTAATCCAAAGCTTAAAAAAAATCAAGTATAATTCTTGGATTTATAGGTGTAATTTGTAAGGTAATTGCCCAGGGTCACACAGCTAGTAAGTGTCAAGTGTCTGGGGCCAGATTTGAACTCAGGTCCTCCTGACTCCAAGGCCGGCTCTCTATCCAGTGCACCACCTAGCTGCCCCACAAGCTCCTTTTTGTAGTGGGGGGAAAAAACCCTGAAAACTAAGATTCATTCCCCATCAATTGGGGAATTGAATAACTGAACAAATCATACTACTTGTACTATAAGGAATGATGAATAGGATAGTTTTGGAGAAACCTGAAAATTTCTATGATCTGGTAAGGAGCAAAATGAGCAGAAACAGGAAAACAGTTCCACTAAGACTGTAAAGACAGCTTTGAAAGACTTTTTAAAATGCTGATCAGTGAAAAAGACCTACCATCACTCCACAGCATCGATGATGAATGAAGCATGTTACCCATCTCCAAACACATGATAGACTCAAGATGCAAGCAAGACAGATATTTTGGGGCGTGGCCAATGTAGGAATTTGTTTTACTGTGCTATTTTGTTAGATGTCTTCCAGTTTTTTCTTTTTCCTTTCCTTTTTTTGTTGGAGATGGGAAGGCTGTCTACTATCCCCCTCCAAAAAGAGAAAGAGAATAGAACCAAAACAAGACCAAAAGGAATCACAGACAACAAGCAGGACAGATTTGAAGTTACGTGATTATACTTTATCTACATGATAAAGATCCACAGGTTTCATGTCCAGTATTCTTCTATGGAAATGTTCATTTTTTGGTTTTTAAATTCATAATTTTAAAAATTAATCCAAAGCTTAAAAAAAAGGTATAATTCTTGGATTTATAGGTGTAATTTGAATTTCCCTTAATGCTAGAAAAGGTCTCCTTTTTGTTTTTTAATCCTTCCCTACCACTGCCTCCTCCTTGAGAGCAGGGACTGTGGTGGTTTAATAAAATGCTTGTTGATTTGACTTAACATTCTCCCTTTCCCCCCTTCCTTGTCCCCCCTCCCAGTCTCCTTATAGAATAATTAGCGTCACTTTCCCCCACTCCCCCAAGAAAAGGAATCCACAATATGCGCAGTCCAGTACATTTATATACCATAATTTGTTGGGCTAATAGGTGGACTCCTCCTCAGTTTCCAGTTTAGGGCTACTATGAAAAGTTATTATAAATATTTTTGTATATATGAGTGCTTGTCTTCTTCCTTTCATCTTTTTGGGATGTAGGCATCATAGTGGTATAGTTGAGTTAAAGGAGTATGTATGCATAATTTAGTGCCTTTTTCCAAATTGCTCTCCAAAAAGGCTATACCAATTTAACTTGTAAAAAATACTAATATACCAACAGTGCATTAGTGTGCTGTTTTTTATGCAGCTTCTCCAGCATGTCATTTTCCTCATTGGTCACCTTTGCCAATCTGATAGGTATAAGATGTAATTTCAAGAATCATTTTAATTTGCATTTCTCTAATTATTGATGATTTGGAGCATTTTACTACCTATTCATGTCTTTTGACTATTTATTAGGAAATGGCTTTTAGCCTTATGAATTTGAATGAATTACTTACATATCCTGATTGAGACCTTTATCAGAGAAACTTGCTGTAAAGATTTTTTTCCCCAGTTGCCAAACTCTTTCCACAGTTACCTGTTTTTATTAAAAGGGTCTCTTTTTTTTTTAAAGGGTCTCCTTTCTAACTGATAATAATGAAGTCCTATTCTGTAAACTTGAGGATATAAATTATGATCTCACATTTCAGTAGTTTGCATTTTTCTTCATATCTGTTGCTCACATGTTATTTGCAAAGGATTCTTTTTCGCAGTTCAGCCTCTAAGATTCTCTATTGTTTTACCATAAAGGTATCATGAAAATAACTTGTCAGGTGTTGATGGACATTAAACTTTAATCACAGTTTCAGGGTGGTAAAGACAAACTTTGGAGCAGCCAGTCTTTGTATAAACATTTGTTTCTGGCAGGAACGCATGAAATGAGTTACGAAATTTGTATGTTGATCGGAATATTATTTTGTGGACATCTACCTAGAATCACTTTGCTCTTGAAGTTTAGGGGATTTGTGTGCTATACTTTATGACTTTTAGAAGAAATCATGTGTGCTACCACAAGACTAAAAGTAAGAAAACGGCTTGTGACCTGTTAATCAGGTAGTGGTGAGTATATTTTTGAGATTCTCAATATGATTGCTTTGGTCTCTTAAATAATATTAATACACAGTTACATAGAAATCACCCTTTCTCTTTGGAAGAAGGAGTAAACTTCCCATGAGAACAAAGTATAGAGTGAAAAACTTTTACATGACCTAATGGTTTTTAGATTGTGATAGAAATTTAGGAACTTATTGCTGGTTAGCTCTTGAAATTCCTTTCTTCCAGACCCAGCAATACTAATATTAGGTCTGTTTCCCTAGGTGATCAGGAAAAAAGGAAAAGAACCTGTATGTTCTAAAATATATCAGCTCTCTTTGTGGTGGCAAAGAACTGGAAATTGAAGGGATGCCCATCAGTTGGGGTATGGCTAAACAAGTTGTGGTATATGATTGTGATGGAATACTACTGTGCTATAAGAAATGATGAGCTGATTGATTTTAGAAAAACATGAAAAGATTTGCGTGAAATAGTGAAGATTGGGATGTGCAGAATCTATAGTAACAGCAATATTGTTCAAAGAATAACTGAGCCACTAAGTTATTGAGTATTATAAATACTCAAATCAACTACAAAGGACTATGAAAGAAGATGCTATTCACCTCCAGAGAAAAAACTGATAAATAGAAGTGTATATACATATATATACACATGGTTACATATATAGACATATATGTGTCAAATGATGGCCTCTAATGTGGATTGGGATGGGGGGGAGACAGCTCAGAACATAAAATGTAACAAAAAAAGTTAATTAAAAGAAGATTTTAAATCTCTTCCTTCCCTTTAGACCGTTAGAATTCAGTTTCATGCTTTAGGAGATCTGTTCAGCAAACCTTGAGGCCTAGTCAAGTACTGTGTTGGGTGCTTGGGATACAGAGATGAAAAGAGTGACTCCTTCCTCAAGGAGCTGACTTTCTAAGGGGGGAGGGGGTGATTAATATATAGACACGTAAGTAAATACAAGGTAATTTGAAGACTGAGAGAACTAACAACTTGGAGACATCGGGAAGAACATCATAAATGATGGAAGGAGGCGCCTGTAGGTAAGTAAGTATCCCGACATGGATTACTGAGTTCAGAAATGGCTAGTTGGCCAGTTTGCCTGGAACATAGAACACATGATGCGTAAGTCTGCCATGTTCTCTCTATTGTTCTCCCGTCTCCCCCTGATGAAATGTACTCCGTTGGTAGCTCTAAGTATTGAGGTGACCTTGATAGCTTTTACACAACAGGTATATCATCAGAACTGAGAAATAAAGTAAAACTGATTTTTCAGTATCTTCACTTAGACTTGTCCCTTCCCTCTGGTCATTGAAGTGTTCCTGATCTTCATTTAAAGATTCATGTCTGCCTCTGTCCTTGAATTCCTGTGTCTAGGACCTTCCTTCAACAGTCATCTTTTCTCTCTCCTTTACTTCTGCCTCAGTACTGGCTCTTCTCCACATACCTACAATAACCATCAACCACCTTGAATGAACAAGAAAAAACTTTATCGATCTGTTTACCCCAGCCACTTACTGTCCCAAATCTTTTCCCTTTCACTGCTAAATTTTTTAAAAGTTGTCCACATCCCAGTACTTTCATATATTCCCTGACTTACTCTCTATCCATTGTCATCTATCTTCTGCCTTCACTAATCCACAGAAGCTATTTTCTACCATTATGTAGTTGTAAAATCCATAGCCTTTTTTCAGTCTTCATACCCTTTGACGCTATTGATTATCTTTTGATTGCAGAGACACTACTCTTTTCTAGTTCTCCTACCTCTGTCTCTGCTTCTGTTTCTCTTTTTCCCTTAATATATGTAGTTGTTTTTTTTTTTTTTTTCTGAATGTCTGTCTTTGGTCCTCTCAATTCCCTCATGCTCTTGGAACCTCCAACAGAGGAGCTTTTATAAAATATCTTGCCTGTAATTGTTATGTAATCTCAGTCACTCAGTCACTGCTTCCCTGCAAATCACTCTTAAGCCTCATATGTCTTGTCCTGACCTCTCTGACCTTCAGATCTACATTCCCAATTGCAAGGTCATTTGTCAGCA
Source organism: Vombatus ursinus (assembly GCF_900497805.2). Taxonomy (NCBI): domain Eukaryota; kingdom Metazoa; phylum Chordata; class Mammalia; order Diprotodontia; family Vombatidae; genus Vombatus; species Vombatus ursinus. The sequence goes on from NW_020954579.1 coordinate 18,213,769, forward strand.
CCTCACACTCGGAGTGTGAAATGGAAAAAGTACTAGATGTGAGATCAGAAGACCTTGGGCAAGTCATTCAACTCTGAGTCTGTTTCTCCATCTATAAAATGAAGAGATTTTTAGAATCCCTGGCCTACTTCAAAGGTCACTTCAAGTAGCTATGAATCCTTTCCCAACTATTAGTGTCTCCCCAATTAACTCGTATTTACTTTTATGTATTTTGGATCTATTTATATGTGTGCATAGTGTTTTCCCTGGTAGAATGTAAGCTCCTTGGGGAAAAGGGAATATTTTATATTTTCATTTGTATTCCCAATGCTATTAATAAGCGTTTGCTGATTGCACAGACTAGGTGACCTCTTAAGTTCATTTCATCTCTAAATGTGTGATCTTAGATCCTGCACAGAGTTTGTTTTCCCTTAAACTTTTCATTCATTCATTAATTTCAGTCAGTAGCTCCTTTCTCGTACTTAACCATTTTGTTCTGTGACAGACACTACCGTTCTGCCTAATTCTGTTCTGTTTGAACCTTTGGGGGTGAGGAGTGGAATAATCTTTTTAGTCTTCATTCCCTGTCATGGCTGATTATTTAATAATTAATATTTAATCATTTATATAAGTGCTTGATCTCTTTTGATTGTCCCAACATTGAGGTATAGGTATTATTATCCCTTATAGATGAGGAAACTGAAGCTGAGATAGGTTAAGTGACTTGCCTAGGGTCACACAGCTAGCAAGTGGCAGAATTTGAACTCAAGTCTTTCTGACTCCAGGACTGTATTCACTGCATCACCTAGCTGCCATGACATTTGCCATGTTGTGACAATTTTACCTTCTCAACATCTTTCTCACATAGTATGTCCTTTCCTTTTTGTTTCTGCAGCCATCAATATCATTACCACCTACATGGACTAGTATAACTTCCCTCCTCTGCTTTTTTCCATCCTTACTGCCAGAAAATCTTTCTCATACCTAGGTCATGTCATTCTATTAGTCATTAACTCTAAATTGCCTACAAAGTAAAATCTTGTGCCTTTCGGGTGTTTAACCTTACCTTTCAAGCCTTATCTCATTCATTGACTTGTACTCTGTGCTCCAAGCAAACTGGGTGGATACTCTCTGTTCTTCTGTTCTTTCCACCTCCATACACTTGTTCAGGATATTCTCTTTGTCCAGAATGTTTAGCTTCCCTTACCTTCTACTTACTTATTATTTCTACTTATTCTTTAAAATCCAATTCATGTGGTATTGCCTTTATTCACTAAGCCTTTCTTGCATGTGTTTTCATTAAATGTCACTTGCTTTTGCCCTTTAATGCACATGTTGCCTCATACTGTGTTTTATAGTTGGATTTGTCTTATAAACTGCATGATAGTGACCCATTTTCCATAGCATGGCACTTTGCATATTGTGGATCCTTAATAAATAAATGTTTGTTGATTTGTATCAATTTGGGGTTAAAGACAATTCTGAATTAGTAAAAATTCAGAACTATATTGCACATTCCACGTAAATCTTAATTGGTTCCAGGAAAATAGAAGATAGATGAAGTAACATTATGCTTAGTTCCTCCACAGGAACAGTGTTACAAATGGTTGGTTGAATTTGGCTTTAATGTATAATATAATTTAATAGTGAAACAGCATTTCTTGGACAACTATGGGGGTAGGATATGCTTGTATAGGATATTTTTAAAGGAATGACAAAAGGTTTCCTAGGATTCATAGAAATCTTAGAAATAATTCTATCTAAATGTAGTTTTATTACTTTCACATAATCCCTGTAGGTGATGGTTATCAAGTAGACGATACTATACAGGCCTTTGTTTTCATAGATAAAAAATATTAATTAGATGCATTCATTTGTATATAGTGCACCTCCAAAATGCTTTTAGAAATTGAGAAGTTTGAAAGATTAAATGTTCTCCCTAATCTTATTTATGCTATTGTAATAAATGGAGTTTTTTGATAGCTTAGGGACCATGTTATATAAATACATAAATGTAAAAACTATTTAGGTGATCAAAATTAATGAGATCTTTTGTCATGGAGTATTTTCAGTGGTGCTCAAGTGTTGTATGACTTGAATTTGGGTTGAAGTTTACTTTATTCAGGGGTATTTTGTTTTTACTTACTCAAATCTTTCTTTTACAATTATGAAATAGGTTTTGCCATTTCACCAAGAATTACCAAATTTGTCATTACAATTGTAGACTTTGATATATTATAATTTAAGATGAAAGCTTGATTAGAAACTGATTATAGTTCTCACCTTAATTTTCAGACAGCACCCGTAACGAAAAACAGTAAAGAAAACAGACTAAGAGGAAACAAAGTGTTCTGTGCGGTGGGTTTCTTATCCAGTGTAGCAAACTTACTTTGTGACTACTATTCATTAACCCCAGAGGGCCTGTTCAAATGGAGTCTTTAGTAGACATAGTCTAGGATATATATATATATATTCCTGTAGTGAAAATATTGTCTTATTTTGACTTGATAATTTTTAAGTTATGTGTAAAGTCCACATGTGTATGAACTTCATTTTTACAGCTAACATTATCTTATGGTGGATAAATTCTTCAACCTGTCTTCAGATGGCTTAATAATTACTTTCTTGAGCTTAAAAAAGAACTTTATCTTCATCTTTCTGAATTTGCTTAGCTTCTTGTAGTAAAAATTGGTATAACACATGTTGAAAAGGCACAGGTGACCGGTGGAACATGAGTTTTGTTCTGTTATTAGGATGTCACTTTTCCTAATATTGTCATCCATTCTCTTACAAATGGTCATGCGTATATGTTGAACTTGACATGATTAAAAGTTATTTTTGTTTTAATTATACATCCATAGTTGACATTTCAAATTTAAATGGCAGGTAGCCATTATTTACCAACTCTTATGAAAGAGCAGCAAAACAAGGGTTTCTTTAAATATCTTCATTTCTGCCTATCTTTCAAGGAACTCAAAGGAATACAAATTGAAAGGGGGTCATAAATTTAAATTTTCATTGTGTATAAGATCATTACTAAAACTAAATATCTTAAATTTTCTTCCCTTGCTGTGTTAATGGTATTGACATATTTAAAGTTTTTGATATTGGTTTGTTAAATTTTGAATCTTAGGAATGGAATAAATGCTCCTAACCTAGTTACTTGGGGTTATTTAAGAAGTATAATAACCTAATTTTGAAATGAGTTCTGTTGGAAGACTTCTTTTTAGAGACTTAATATTGAGAATAAAATCTGATACTGAATGTCCGGATATTGTTCCATATGACAGCAGGAGGCACAGAGTCAGCTGAGTTTAGTTAAAAAGGTGAGAAGGGAGGAAGCAGGTAGCAAAATTAATGCCAAACAAGAATGCCAATTTTTTACCGACTTCTATTAAAGATTGAGCAAAATACACTTCTTGCATTATCATAGTAGTACAGTGTAGTTCACGATCAGGTAAGAACTACAAAATCGTAACAAAAGTTGCTTTTTTACTTTCACTCACTTTTTTTTTTTTGCCTCTTTCCCTTTCTTCCTTCCTTTCATTCTTCCTTTCTTTTTTTGATGGTGGTTAGAATATTACCGAATACTATAGCCTGGTCCCAATGATTGACATGTTCCCTGGAGGTCCAGAATTTCCTTCTACACAGAAGTTGTTGGAATGGGTGGTAAAAGTAGTATGTCATAAGTGTTAAGGGGAATAATATGGGTTCTTCTATATGTTCTGAGTATAAGAGAACAAGCAGAGTTAATATTATTGCCATTAACTTTCTTCTCTCTTTTCTCTTGTTTTCTAGTCTTCAAGCAGTGACAGTGGTGGTAGCAGCAGCAGCAGTAGTACCAGCAGCAGCATCAATAGCCCAGACAGGGGAAGTGTTCAAGAAAGCAGCTTAAACCAGATAATTACCGGATCCAGCCCTAATACCCCTCAGACCTTACAGGAGCAGTCTGCACTATGCCAAGGCCCTTACTTCCACATCAACCAGATTCTGAAGGAGGCACACTTTTATAGCCTACAGCACCGAGGACGACCTCCTACATGATGAACTAGCAGTTCCTTGCCTTCTGTGAAGGGACAGCACTGTGCAGATTTGATATTTCAACTTAAAAAGTTTGTTAAAAAATTGCACAAAATATGCCTGTTGACTTTTCAGTCTATATTTGAAATAACAGGTTAGCAGGCATTGTTTACTTGTGGTTTTGCTGCACTATTGCAATTTCAGAGGGGCTTTGAAGCCATTTTTATGGGATTCTTTTCAGGGTGGGTGTCATCTCAGTGAAGGTGACAGTAGGAGGAAACCACATCTGCATGTTAAGAGTCCATACTGGCTCCATTTCAAATTTGGAAACCAATTGGAGACTAACTGCTTTGTGCAAGGAGTCCTTTTAAAACATGGGGTCCTCAAATTTTAAAGATTTTTTAAAAAAATTCGGTAAACTAGTAAAGACTAGTTTGCATGAAAAACATTAGTTTTCTTTCCCAAAGTATAAAAGAGCTTGCTTCTGTCTGGGACTGAAGCTGGCTACCATACTACCTCTCAGTATGCAGATGTCCTATTGAAATTAATTTCCCCTGTTACAGGGGGAGAAAAATTAGACCACGCTTATTAGATTAGACTTTGTAAGATGGAAACACCCTCCCTACAACCTGTCTTCTCTTCCCTATGTAAAGTGTTTGCATTCCAAGGAGATTGTCTTTTAGATACTTCCTTGAACCCTAATTATTTCTATGATATCATTAATCCTCCAAAGGCTAGATTTCAAGCTTCTTAGCAAACACTGCACAGTTTTGAAAGACAAGAAGTTGTACTGTATTTGTAACTTTTGTCTCGGACACAAATGTATGTTAGCAGCTTAAATGATTTTGTGATAATTCCACCTGTTGTGTCTAGCAAGGCACAGATGACTAATGGTAAAGACTAAGCAACCTGAGCTGGTGTTTAAGGTAACAGGTACTGTAGAACTATGTGTTAGCTTAGGTTCAATTTAATATTTGAAGTACCTTCTAATAGTCACTGGGGAGCCACACTCCCTCATTGAAACCACAAAAATCGGTGGAACTTAGAAACAAATTAGCAGAGGCACTAATAAATACATGGTAATATTTATTTAGAAAAGGAGAGGTATGTCCTGATAAATTGCTTCATTTTATTTAGTCATACTAGAGAGCCAACTAAGTTTGAAAAGAGATGGTGTAGATGTGTCTTCCTCCTCTGTGACAAGCTGTCTGAACAAGGAACCAGGACGCATCATGTCATCTTCTGTTCTGGAGAGTGTTGGAAGTACAACCTGCCATTAGATTGAAAGGAAAGTGCCTTAGATTCTACCAGGATTCTCTTACCTGCTCACCCACTCCAGTCTTCAGTTCTGAAAGCCACCCAGCACATAGAAGCAGATCTTAAAAACTATTGGGATTGCTAGTGAGAGGACCTTCCCTTCTAGGTAAGGTTAGAAAAAGACTGGATTTGAAGGAACTACTTCTCTTGACTGGTATTAACTTTTACTTGTGTGACAAACAAAACTACTATATCAGATTTTTAAGGAAAAGGACAAGCTTTAAATACACTTCCTTCCCACTGCTAGCTTCTTGAGTGTGAATACGATTTGCCAGAGATAAAACATCTTTGGAATGGGCATAATTTTGTTTAAATCGAAGTCTAATTATTCTTGGGGGGAAACTGTAAATTTTCTCTGTTCCTCTCACCACTTTTTAAAAACATGTAAGATCTAAAAGTTTTTAGGAAGAAGGTCCTAACAAAGTGGTTTGCAGAGAATGAGAAAAGAATATAAAACATCTAGAATAAAGAATACTAACATCTGCTTTTCAGTTATACAGGGCAAACAGATACTAAGGGGAGAGAACTGGTTTGAGTTTTGAAATACCCCAGTAAGATTGCTGCAGGCTTTACTGGATGGCAAACAGCTTGAAAAAGCAGTAAGTTTCCTGTTTCTTCCTAACAAATATGTTGTGGAGGATGAAACCATGACTAGGACAAAACAGTTTTTTCTGTTTTCCAAGTGAGTACAACCATTTTCTGGGGCTGGGTATGTAACTACAGCCCCCTCCCTAGTATTGCTAAATAAAATTCCATCCTATCTTTTGCAGAATTTTCTATAGTATTAGCAGCCTAAAATACTATCTCCACAGTGAGGCTGCTTAATGTCTAAACATGATCATCTTTTTAAACATCTATCAGCTCAGTCTAGTAAGATCTTGTACTTGTATTGCACCACCATTAAATGCAGCATTAGTGAATGTTGTCACTTAGTTCTTTCTTAGTATTTAAGAGAGAGATTCCCCCAAAGGTTCTATGGAAAGTGGGGCGGGAGAGCTATTGGATGTAGGTTTCAGATGCTGTGCTTACTAACCTGGTCTTTGGGTTCTGTGCTTCGGCTAGTGGACTTAGCCTTTCTTGAGCTAGTTGTGCTAAGTGGAAGAAGTCCAAACCTGAAAGGTAGAATTAAGACAGGTTTCAGAAGAGTCATCAGAAAACTTCAGAGCTTAGATGAAGTCCCATGTGAAAGTTTACCTGATCTGACTTGATGCCAGTGGTAGTATATTATGGGGCTCTTGGGAGTTGAAGGTGCTGCTCCGGGCAGAAAACTGATTATCCGTACCAGTTAGCAATCCAAATAGAACCTGGGAAATTTTTTAAAAAGGGCAAATTAAGATGGGGATCTTTTATTTATTGCCTTCTTAAAGTATGGAAGTGTTCTGTTAGGTTAAATATTGCCTCTGATCAAAAAGAATACTAAATCTACTCTAAAAGTGATTTTCTTTTCTTACCACTGATCACAGGAAGCTATTTGTATTTTGTTAAGCTTTCCCTGCTGCAGTTTTTAAAGGTCAGTCTTTATCCAACCACTTGGGGTGGATTTTTTTTGTAATCATCATCTGAGTTAAGGTTTAACTTTACCTGCCCTGAGCTTATTACTACCCACTATAACGTGGAACTCAACGTTTAACTAGAACAACAACTTGCTTGGCTTTTCCTCCACAATCTCCAGCTGAGAGGCAGCTGCTAATGTACTGCCAATGCTTTGATTTGTTTATTTTGCAACCTGAGCTCCCTCACACTAAGCTTACAACTCAGAAAGAAGCCTGTTCCCATCTTGACTTACCGAGGTTCGTTGCACCAGGCGATTAAGGTTGCTATTTAGGTGTGGTGTAAAAACATCTAGGTCAAAAGGATCTATGAGACCTTCTAAGAAGTCTGTTACTTTTTCGATTCTGGAAAAGAAATTGGAATGGGAATTGCTTTTCAGTATCCTGAAAAGAAAGCTATTATAAAAACCTATACATGTCCTCGAAAAAACCCAGTACTGGGATTTGTTCTATTTGTTTGTTTTTGCTTTTTAAATGGTAGCTCACCTTTTTCCCACAGGTGTATGCAGAGTAGCCTCCACAATTTTAATTAACCTCAGACTTGGACTAGAGTGTTCAGGTCAGACCACATTCCATATTGTTAATTTTGGGGGAAGAGGGCCAGATTACACTCTTAAGGTTTGCAGACTTGTGATAGATGAGATTCAGATAACTTATTTTCTCTATATACCTACAATTTAGCAGCCTCCACATGACTACTATTTTATTAGCAATGGGGGCACTTAGTTTTCAAATCAAAAATAATTAACTTCCAACGTGATCCTTAACCCCACCCCCAAAATGGTCTTTTAGGGGAATAAGTAAGGTACAATACCTGGAGTCCTGTTTACTTCGACTACTTTTCATCTCTTCACTTTTGACTGTCAACACAATATTGAGATAACGAAGATCATAAAGTAGCTGCAGCGCCCTGTTCTGGGTCATTGGGAATGTACCTTCTTTCTGCAAATTGTTTTCCCCAAACACAAAGAGGAATTATATGGGCATACTGAGCAGTCATTCATTAACCTAGTGGTCTCCAAAGTGGGAAGGCAGGCGTCACCTCAGACGCACTAGGCCTGACCCCAAGGGGGTGTGTGGTAGTCAAACCGCAGCATGGGAGATATATTGCAGCCCTGCCCTGCCCAGTTGGAGGGCTAGTTTGTTCCCAACACCATGTCCCTCTACTGAGCCAGGTGTCATCTCTGAAGGAAAATGAGATCTGAATCCCCACAGCAGCAGCTACATGGATGCTAATAGGAAAATGCCATAACCCCTTCACCCTATATCTAGGGCAGTGATTGGTGAATAACAGGAGCCTAACCACCTCTGCCACTTGATTTTAGAAGGGACAGTGAACGACACAGAATAAGCCAAAACGTATGAGTTGTGAAAGAGCAAAGATGTCGTTGCTTTTTCTTTCTTCCATATTTCCCAATTACTGTCCACGCCACCTTCCTTCACAACCTATCATCCTTGATGCTTCAGATTTCCCTCCCCCAACACAGTCATTTACATCCCACCCTTCTAAGATTTCTATTTTTGTGTAAGTTTTACAATGTACATAATTAGTGCAGTAGCACATGTATATACTTCTATTTACAATAAGTAAATTACATATACTAGGAATGTGTACTCAACAATTTTTTACCAATAGATATGTTTAATTAAAAATGTTTGTCGATTACTGTACTAACCAATCCAGAATTAGTCTTGGGCAAGTTAAATTTTGGTATTTCAAGAGAAGACTTTTACAAATGAAATTCCAAGTTTCTAGATAAAAGAACTCTAATTACTTAATTAGTTCAAGTTCAGGTTAGACCTTGGTCTAAAAGTTAAAGCCTCCAATTTGTAACAGACTGAAGACTTACACCCTGTACTGGCAGGTCAAATGAGTCCTGTGTGACAATTTAGGAACTAAGGTGAGGAAAAGAGGAACTTCTCTGCTATAAAACACAGGCATAAATTAAGAGGAAAGGAAGCTGGATGCTCTTGCTATCAATGGGAATTACGTAGTCTTAGTAGGAAAGACAGCCAAGAGCTGAATTTGATCAGCATTAAACTTGGGTATGCACAGGCTTAGGAATGATGAATACATGGAGAATGGTTTCACATTTTAAGAAATGCAAACTAGTTAGAAACCAATGGTTGCGGAAAGGTATAATTTAACTGGGTGAGAGAAAGGCATTTGGATATCCTGTAGTAATCGGTACCTGACCCAAGTGTTCCTAAAGGCATTGCCAAGTATGTCTGAATGCTATGACTTATATGTCTGAACTCCCCATCAAAGCTACTACAACACAAGACATGTTTTAGGCAGAGATGAGCCCCTCCAACATACCTTTGTTGTCTTCTCTTCAGAAAGCTTTTCATAGCCTGCTAATACTTGAACCAGGCACCCCTTTAGCATCTCCTGCAGCGTTGCCTTTGGCAAGGCGTGGCCTCCAACCTGATTTATTTCCTGACACAGGCTGAAGAGGAAGGATTGTACATACCAGGATGGCTACAAGAATCAAATATTGTCATTTAGAAAGGAGTTGGCAGGTGACCAGAATGGGTCCTGGGGAAAGTAGGATGGGTTTGGCTATATAAGGCTTCTTTGAACGTGGCTGGGACTTGACCTCTCATATCAGCCACCTCTGCCCCACACACCACTCCAGGACTCTGTGCTTCACACACAGCACAGACTTCAGGAGGAGAACCATGAGAGTAAAAGGAAAGCTTTCACCCAGGCACTTGCACAAAAGCACTTCGTATGAGGGTGCTGTCATTTTCATGGCCCACAGGTAAAAAAATTCATAGACAAGGTAGAATCTGGCTTGTTTGGGAAGCCGTGCTTTATGGGAGTGTGGGAAAATTAACAACTGGGAAATGCAATCACTAAACTTTTGAAGTGCTAATCCTTAACTGATGTAAGGGTCCTAACTTATTGTCTACATGATACTATTTTAGCTCCTACTAAAGGAAAGGCATCAGGAAACCGGATACCCAGTCTCTCAATTCCCACTAGTTAACTGTGTGCCCTGGCACACTCATTGTGCCTTACCAGTAAACTACAACAAACCACTTTGTAATATGATTAATTACATTTTAGCACTTTAAAATAAACAAAGTGCTTTCATATACTTAATTTATTCCTACAACTTTATAAGGTAGTGGTGCAAGAAATTCTACTTTAGGGAAGAGAAAACTAAGTAAGGCTCAGAAAGGTGCACTAGAACTCGAATCCAGATTTGTCCAGCTTTTTCCAAAACTATGCCTCTCAGGAAGCAGTTCTTTCTAACTAAGGCTCACATAAAAGGGACTCCACCTCACCTGTACTGGTAGCCGAATCTTGGATGTTACGCTGCTCCCAGTTTCTGTCTCCTCCTGGATTTCTAACTCATCCCAGTTGGTGGCCATAGCTAGGATGGAACCAGCATTATCAAGAAGTAATGACTGGGTGAAATCACGAGCCAGGACCTGGCAATCAAAGAAAGAGACTCAATGGAACACCTCACAGATACATCCAGGGTGGGTATAAACAAGTGAATATTCCATGGAAAGGGCATCTTGTAATGTGCGGAGCCTTTTGAGTAAATGATAACCATTCCCCTTGTTGCTAAGTTCTCAAAAGCAGCACATGGGATGTTCCTGTTAACTTAGAGGACAGCAGCATAGCTTTTCAATTAAAAGCTGGCACTTGAATACTAGTCCAAAACGATGTAGATATTTTGGAAAAGAACAGATTCTTTCCAGGGAGGAGAATGGATGATGAAACCACCCAATCTCCAGAAGGGATCCCACATTTTCAGCTGATGAAGCTGATTTCCAGTTCTTAAGGTCATGACACTGAATAGAAAAAATATACCAGGGAAAACAGGAAATAGGTCTTGCATTGCAGAGGTCTGGTAAGAAAAATTCTAGTGATGGTAAGCTTTTTCTAGTCCCCTCGAAGCCCCCACATTCACTTTCCACATGGAAGGCTTCCCACTAGGAACAATGAAGTCATTCAACAGGAGCTCCTTCTGCACTTGAACATCATCATCTTGTCTCAGAGAATGAGGCAGCCTCTTTAAGGCTAATCTTTCTATCTGTGCTTTTTGATCCCATCCCTTCCCATTTTCAGGACCTTGCTCCATCAATCACCCCAATGTCCTTCATCCAGTTAATCCTCAATACTCTCCTCCACTAGCTCATTCCCCTTCTCTACACAGTCTTTCCTATCCCAGCCCTACCCCAAAACACTACCATCTCCTCCTCTCCACTGCTTAACTACTAGCACGAGTAGGCTATACTGGATGCTTCCTCTCCACCACTAGCTCATGCCTCAACTAGCAGTGATGCTTCTAACACTGGTAACTGTTCCCTCCTTGATACTCTCTCCCCTCTTAGCACCTGAGGAGGTAGGAGAATCAGGGGAGCACAGTGTGGCAGAAGCTATTTCTGCTGTAACCTCACGAAGTTCCCTAAATGCAAGCATTTTCCAAGGCTCTTGTCTTTAGCTTTCTTTTTCCTCTTCTATATTTTCCTTTAGCACACTCCTCTACTGCCACAGTTTAAACTATCACCTTCCAAACCAACAACCCCAAATCTATTATTGACAGCCCTGCTTTTTAGGCAATTAGGGAGGTTCACAACCCTACCACCACTGGGAAGATTCAGCTAGAGATAGTGTATAGGATGGATTGGATGGAGAGAGGTTGGAGGCAAGGGGACCAATTAGACTATTGCAGTAGTCCTAGGAGAGGTACAATCTGAAGAAGAGAATTGCAAGGTAGACTCAAGGATTTGGTATCTGATACAAGGAGCGACAAGGACAAGAACAGGTCAAGCCTTGGCAACTGAAATGTTAGTGCCAGAACTGAACAGCTTTAGAGACCTGGCGAGGTGATAACCTGAATGTCTCACAGGCAGTTCATTCAGCATATCCCAAACTAAATTGAACTAAGCCAGGCTTAAAACCTTGAAGTCACCTTTGACCTCTCTCTTCTTCATCTACATCCGTACATACAGCTACCAAGTCTTTTAAATCTACCTTGAAATCTCTTACAGTTGTCCCCAACCCTTCATCTCTATGGCCACTTCCATGCAGTTCTCACTATGTCTGCCCTGGACTAGTGTGGGAGTCTGGTCTTATTTGCAATCTCTCCTCACTACTCCAATCCACACTAAACACTACTGCTAGATTAATCAACATGTGTCTGAAGACATTAATCCCTGGCTAAAAAACATACAGTAGCTCCCCAATGCCTAACAAAGACAACTTGAGCTCTGTATTCAAAGGATCGCCCCCACCCCAAACCTGGTTCCAATGGAAGAACCCACAGACCTTAATTCTCTAGCCAAATTGCATCAGTTAACAATCCCTTAACACCTCTGAAGTTTTCTGTTTTGTTATATCCACCTTCACCCGCTGAAACCCTAAGGCCTAGTTCAAGTGCCACCTCTTCCATGTAGTCTTCCCTGATAATTCCAGCTGGAAGTGAATTTTGGTCACATTTTGTGCTTCTCCTTTGTATTTGTATATATCTTATTTGTATATGTCTTATTTCCTCAGGTTCCTATCTTCCTTCCCTCCTCCTCTCTTTACCCCCACCACCCCCACCCCCCTCCACATACATTTGTGATGGCCGTGCTCCACAGCCGGTATCCCAGCAGACTCTGCTCCAGGAGCTGCTCTTTCACTTCTTGCCATTTTGCTAGAACAGGATTCACTTCCTGAGCTTTTCCTTTCATCTGTTTCTTTGTAGACCGAGGCTCCCTCGTGGGTTTCTCTGAACTGCCCGATTTGCCCAAAATACATCGCTTTAGATGGGGACACAGTTCTCCAAGGGATTGGCAGAGCCTGGCCATAAACAGGACCGAGGAGAGCTTGGAACGACTGAGGGTGTGGGCCGGCCCTCGTAGCACAGCCTCGGCCCCTTGCAGCTCAGTACGCACACGTGCCACAATCTGCTCGGTGCAGGTCGCACAGTAGTTTCGGAGCATTCCCTCCACAGTGCCAGCATCCGAGTACCTATCAAAAGCAGAATTCTTGATCTGCATGCCTGAAGCCTCCTTGGGTGCATCTGAGGGAAGGTATGACAAGAGGTCATCCAGTTTGACCTTCAGTTTGGAGTCTAGGGCGAGACAAAAGCTCTGTACGTAGGGGCTGAGGGCCTGGGCTTTCATGGAGAGGCCGCTGCTGACACACTGGTTCCGGTTTGCCACATTGACCCATGCGGCATCTGAGGGCAAGTCGGAAGGACTCTCTGACCAGAGAAAGAGAGACATATTGTGTTCAAACTGAACCTGCTTATTGGGGGAGGCGCTGGAACTGGCTTCGAGCTCCTGCAGAGCTGAAGCCAGAAGCTGTTTGGAGCTGCTGGAGATGGAGTCAAAGCCTTCTCTTGTCAGTGTCTAGGAGAGAATGAAAAAGAATACCAGTCAGATTCCTGAGAGGAGACCTCAGAAACATCCACCACAACCCCCAGCTCCCTTGGCACCTTTCATTCACCTCCAGCTTCCAGTCCAACGATCCCAGTTCTGTTCCCCTAGCATGACATGCTCTTCCTTCCCCACTTCCCTCCCTTAGAAGCCTTGGTTTTGTCCAGGCCTTTGCACAAAGCCTTTACTGGCTCCTCCAGTTATCAGCATTCTCTCCCACCTCAAACACTTAACCTTGTCTTTATTTATCTATGGCACAGGTTGTATCAGTCAAAAAATTATAAGCTTGGGGCAGTTAGGTGGCGCAGTGGATAGAGCACCGGCCTTGAAGTCAGGAGGACCTGAGTTCAAATGCGGCCTCAGACCAAACACTTGACATGTACTAGCTGTGTGACCTTGAGCAAGTCACTTAACCCCAATTGCCTCACCAAAAACAAAAAAAGCTCTTTGAGGGCAGGGACCATTTTCCATTCTGTCTTTGTATCTGCCAGGCCTACCACAGTGCCTTACATGTAGCAGGCATTTAATTCAATTCCATGAGTGTTTTCTATATTGATGTCATTTTTTCCAAGTTAAGGAAAAAAAAATTCTCTTAGTTGTGGGCTTTTTAAAGCCTAGTCTCATTTTTTCTACTCTGGCATCTGCTAATTTGTAAGACTTATTTACCCACAGAGTAAGCTGCTAAGCAACCCTGATGAGACATGAAAGCTAACAGGAAAATGCCCTGAGCCAAGCAGAGATGGTGAGGGGCAAACACCTCACCAAGGGTGACCAGGCACTATCTGAGACGACAGTACCTACACCTGCCCTCCCTTCACCTGTAATCGGTCCAGGAACAGCTGCTGCAGCAGGTCCTCCCAGAAGGAGATGCGCTTATCCAGGAGGCACCGGCACACCACCTCCCAGCTGTGGCTCATGGAGTCGCTGGTGAGCAGCTCCCACACGGCATCTCGGATCCCTGCAAGGCCTTTCAGGCTCTTCACGTAAACCAGCAAATTGGTGATCCCGGTTTTGATATCTTCATTACACCTGCAACGCAATCATTTTCTTTTGAGTCCCCCATCAATCCCATACCACCCCTCATAGATGTGCTGCTTTTTTCCCCTTAGGCTAAGGACGGTGACATGTTTCTGAGTCGGTCACAGGCCTCAGGAGCGCAGTGCAGTGGCACTCAGCAGATCCACCAGCACACACTCTACCTCATAGAACCATGAAAAGCAGCCACTGCCACCTCTCCCTCAAGGCTTACATGCTGATCCATTTCTGTAGAGCGTCTTTCAGGTACTCCTCATTGATGGGGTGTGCAAGAGTCCGAAGAGTTGGCTGGAACTCCACAATGGAGGCTGGGAGGTACTTGAACCAGCTACACAACTTCATCTCTTGCAAGACACTGATGATGCCTTTCCCTAAACAGATGAAGCCTACTGGTCAACAATAGTTTAAACAGAATAAATAGGAGTCTTAAGTCTTCCCCCTCCTCCAGGCAGGTATGAAAGGAATTACAGAGGGTGAATGAAATCTTCATCCCTGGGGCCAATACTTGAAGTGGGAAAAATAAAGGTACCAGAATGAGTTACAGGCCTCCCCACCACACACACACACACACACACACACACACACACACACACACACACAC
>NW_020954579.1:18228667-18253744 GCF_900497805.2 Vombatus ursinus
TCTCTCTCTCTCTCTCTCTCTCTCTCTCTCTCTCTCTCTCTCTCTCTGTGTGTGTGTGTGTCTGATACACTCCAGGCTAACCCTTCCACAATTCCCTACTACTGTGAGAAGCTGGGAACCAGTAAAGTGGGGAACAGGAAAAGAAAAGGGAAATTTAGGAAGAGAATATTAGAGTGGTAGAAATTAATTCAAATATGAAAAATCAGAATTAAACCTGATTTTTAAAAACATGGAAACTGGGAAAATGTTCCCACTCCTATGTGCTTGACTCTTCGGAGATAGCAGACAACTCCTTCCTCTGGATTTAAATCATACCTAGCGGTAGGGAAATAGACCAAATGACATCATAAAGTCCCTTCTGGCTTTATGATTTCTAATGCCCTTGAAAAAGAAGGAGGAGCCATCATACTTAAAAGTGTATTGGAAACAGATATAATATGGAGGCAGTGCCTGAGTTTGAAGGAGAAGGAAATCAGACTTGAAATGGAATGACATCATATTATACCATTGTCTTAAGGAAGCTGGTCAGGGGGCTCACCTGCGAGCCGCTGGCTTGTGACGGAGTCCAGGGTAGAGAAGAGTATGCCGCATGGAAGGGACGGATCAGGCAGCACACCTTCAGGCAAAGTGTAGAAGAGGGCATGGGCCTGGAACAGAGTAGTGACCAGCAGCTCCACTAATGAACAAATCTGAGCTTTAATACCAGGACCTACAAGAAGAAAACATCTCCTTTTACTGAAATGGACAGGAATTTCATTTTAAGTATATGTCTATGAAAGTCTATGGTCAAAAATAATCTCAAAGAAACAATTCTCTCTCAGCTTATGAGGATCAAATCTTGAAGGAAAATCAGCTCTGCCTACCGTGGTGCGGCTGATTGAGAAGCTGCTGAACGGCGGCCTTTCTGGCTAACAGGAAATCTGCAAGGGCCTGGCGAGGAGAACTGTCTTCTAGGAGCATGACTGAAGACAAGGCCTCTGCAACAGCCTGGTCAGACACAGTCTGGCATCTGAGTATCATCTTGGTTTCATGCAGAATGGTTGACCTAGGAAGAAATAAAACAAAACGGCAAGGGAGATGACAAAGGTAAATGGGATTTCAAACCAGTCCAAGGGAATGGAAGAACCCCAAGAAACAACTGGGAAGAATCTTAAATGGCAGAACAGGAGGAAAGGAATAACCCACCAATTGTGAGCCTCCAGAATCAGCCCAAGAAATGATCTTCTGCATCAATGACTCACCGGAAGTGGCTGGCTGCCGCCACCTGACGCACGAGGATTGGGAAACGGGCGAGAACGGGGCTATAGCAGCCACTGTTGGAGTCCAGCCGGAGCAGGCTGTGGAGGTAGCAGCAGAGCAGGTAAAGCTGGGTGGCATGCAGGTACTGAGAGGCTTCCATGGAGCTCCAGATTTTCTCAGGAATCTCCAAGAGTAGCTTGATCTGGGCAGCCATGCTGTAGAACTTCTCCTGGGAGGGCTGTAGGGGCTATAGGAAAAATCAAGGACATGGAAGAGCCCAAACTTTTGTCACTCATCACTCAGTGGGAAGGCTTGAGGACTAACTTTGGGCAACAAACCTAATTATGCAGGCTACGTTCTTATCTACTCTGAGGGGCATGGAAGCTTGGCTCTATGGAATGTCAGCAGACAAATGACCCTGTGTTCCGCTATGCAGCACCTGCCCTCACTCAGTTCTATGAACCCGCACGTGTGCAAACATACCAATGGAAAAGTAGAGCCCCTCTCTCATCTATCTTCATGTCAAATTTCCATCATTCTCCTTGACTTCTCTTCAGCATTTCAATTCAACAAATACTGATCAAGCCCCCACGTGTGCCAGGCACTGTGCTAGATGCTGGAGTCATGGAGACAAAAATAAATCAGCCCTTGCCCTCAAGAAACTGACAGTGTACTGAGGAAAACCAAAATGTACACTTCTAAGCAAATGCAAGGTAGAACTAGTTAAGTGTAAATGTGAGGTTAGGCATTGTAGGGGAGAGGGCATTTGATCTGTGCTCTGAAGGAATCTAGGGATTCTACCATTTGGAGGTGAAAAGAACAATCCAGATATGGGGAAAGCAAAGGTGAGAGACGGAATGACATGTGGCTAGCAGGCTAGTTTGACTGAAGAAAAGGCAATCAATGAAATAAGAATGGAGAGGTAGGTAGAAGGTTTTAAAAAGTCAGGCTGACCCTGGCTACCTCAGGCACTAACTTGGGAGGTATAGAATGGGACTCATTATGGTGTAATTTCCTCCTTTGTCTGAAGGATAGTAATCCAGATCTCTGGCGCTGTCTCAGAAGAAACGTCATTCTCTATTCTCGAAATCAGATCCTTTCTTTTCAGAGTAAAAAGGATACAGTGCTGCTTCTTACTGAAGTGCCTTGAAATGCTTGAGAATCACCTTTTTTGGCGATTCTAGAACCTCTAATTTACCTGCAGTTTCAACTTTTAAATTACCTTTGACTCACAGCATTGCACTTCTGTGCCACTTCATTCTAGGGGACACTAAATTGCTTTTAACATGATTTAAAATATTTTAAAGCATTTAAATGTTAGATCACTTGTGTAAAATTTTCAAAAACAACAAAAGTCACCCTATCTTTCTGGTGCTGCTAATCTAATAATAGTACAAGATGTTATATGTTGCTACATTTTTGCTCCTAAACCACAACTGTCTTATGGAAATCCATGGAAATCCCTATGGTCACTTAACACTAAGTGCTCCATAAAAATTCCCTATGCCCTTCTTGCAACAATGATTAGATTATAGCACTCATGTGCTATATACTGTATATATACTATATACTATACTCGTGATTTCTTCCATATACCACATGCCACTAAGTAGTTGGGAATTTGCCAGGCATTACAGTTAACTTAGAAAAATATAAAATAAAGGGGACAGCTAGGTGGCACAGTGGATAGAGCACTGGCCCTAGAGTCTAGAGGACCTGAGTTCAAATCCAGCCTCAGACACATAACCACTCACTAGCTGTGTGACTCTGGGCAAGTCACTTAACCCCAATTGCCTCACCAAAAGGGGAAAAAAAAAAAGAATGAAGGAAAAATATAAAATAAAAGCAGAAACAACTGAAAAAATAATAAAATAAAAAGTCAGGCTGAGGATTTTATATTTTATCCTAGAGGCAATCAAGGGCCACCAAAAATTTCTGAGTAGGAAATTAAACCTGTACGTTAGGAATATCGGTTTGGCTGCTGTGTATCAACATTCTTCCTCCCTTGGGTCCCTTGGGAAATCTCTTGGTTCTTTTTCTACCTCTGAATATTCTGGTCTTCCTCAATAGTTTCTTTTCCTCCTCCTATCCCTTAAATGTGGATGACCCCCAAGGGTCAGGCCACTTCTCTTTCTTTGTTCTCAGGTCTCATCTAATCTCAGTTTCAACTATCACAGCTTATGCAGAGGATGCCCAAATCTACAGGCCTACCCTCTCTTGTCATGTTCTAGCCTCATATTTCCAATTGGATATCCTCATGTCACCTCTGATATTTCTAAAACTGAACTCATTTCTCAAAAAGAAAAACTAGCTCCCTATATCCCATGCTGTGTTTCTTAATTATTTTTCCCATGTCAACACATTTAGCAAAATGTTATTTGTTACATAAGATGGATCCTTGGGTGAGTGGAGAGGGAGGGATGCTGGGAGAAATTTTGGTGATATAAAAAAAGACATCAATAAAAATCTATTTTGAAAAATAATTAGCAGTATGCCATAAATGAACCATTTCTTGGATACTGAAGTCCCACAATATAAACTGTTATCTTGCTTATGGGTAAGCTAAGCAGGACACCTCCCCTCTATGGTGTCGGGGCTAATGCCTTGACATACTGCCTGCTAGCTCCACCACTTACATTTCCTTACTCCCCTCCTTTGGATCTGGTGGTCTGATGAACTTTGGCTTAAACCTATGATTTCCCAGGAGGGTTCATTCCTCTGCCCTGAGGATTGCCTTTAATCAATACCAGTCTGTCCTATCTCAACTAAGAGCTGGGGATGTTACATGAATGGTCAGCTTTGACTCCCTCATTCTTGGCTTCCATATTCAGCTGGTCACTAAATCCTGTCAATTCTTCTAAGCTTTCTCATATCTATCCTTCCATTCCCATTGCCACCAATGAGTTCAGGTCACAATCACCTCAGCCTACTACAACCACCTTTTAAAATGAACTCCTTGCCTCTGGTCCCTGTCTCCTCTACCACAGCTGCCAGACTACGCATCTTCAGATACAGCTTTGTTCGTATCAGTGTCTTGTTCAAAACCTCGTAAAAGGCCCCGGGATAACCTGGCATTCAAGCCCTGAACTTTCTATCTAGCCTTAGCTCAGACTAAACCTAAATGTGAATCCTCCGTTCCAGATATCACTTCCTCACCTACTTCACTAGGTTCCTCACGATCCTCAGAATAGACTTTATCCTTTCCCACAATTCTTAGCTTTTACTCTCCTCATTCTACCCTCTTGTTTTGTTCTCTCTCCTCCTCTTCTATAACCAATCTTTATGACTCTGCTTAAATCTCACCTCTAATGAACACCTCCCTGACCAGCTCCAGCCTGTGGGGTTCTCTCCTCTGAATTCCTGAAGCAATTATTTTGCCAACTAATCATGTACCCATGGGACATTTCTCCTACTGAGTTCTTCAACTGCCATTCAAATTTTTTATTGTTATTTAGCTTTTCACCTGTTTATATATTCCACAGTCAGACTACAGACTGCTTGAGGGCAGGTTTTTTGCTTTTTTTGTATTCCCCACAGAGCACTTCACTGTAGGCACTCAAAAATATGTGAGATGATTTTGATTTTGGAATAAGAATCTTACACAATAAGCTTCTATACAGCTACTATGAAAATAAGCCCATTTCTAGAATCTCAAGGTAAAAATTCAAATTTTCAGTATTTTGTCATTTAACTCTAGTATACTAAATTCATCATTATTATGATGTCGTCAAGTGATGCTACGGCTAAGTATACTCTCTAAACCATGGATAAAGCTCTATACATATTAGTATGCACTAACTACAGAACTCATGTTTGACAATAAAAGTCCTTCATTTCAAGGGAATACTTCCAACTTTCCAAGGCTCTGCAAGAAGCTCAACTTCTTAAATCAGATTTATCAGAAAAATGGCGATAAAAGCCTTGGTGTTCCTGCAGCGTTATTGTTGTTCATTCTTTGTTCTCCAGAGGACCAATGACATCAGGAGGGTGATGTCTTGCCTTGTAAGTGAATTGGACTTAAGAGAGGCAAGGCTGTGCAAAGTCATCAGCCTCACTGTCTCCTCCACAGTCACTGGAGTCCAGTGGCTAGACACAGGTCAGGACAACTGGGGATGGCCACGGATGCTGTAGATAACCCTGGCTTTTTTAAGCTAAAGTCTTTCCCAAGTCTCAGTTGTCTGAGACAACACCCATTCAAGTAGTTAAAGGCTAGGTAAGAACTGCGGCAAAAGATGGCCTAGTTTGTCTTCACAAAAGACTCCCCTGGAAGGGGCCAGAACAAAACAAGGTCTATTTACACCCAAACAATGAGCAAGTGAGGCTTAGGCTGGGACCTATTGGCCAATCAGTGAGAGCCAAAGTGACTTGAGTTTAAAGGTATAGTCAAGTAGCTCCATTTGAATCCCAATGGGCTTTATCAAAGCCTGGTTTTTCAGAGCTATATTTCAGAGAATTCAAGTCAACAAACATTTCTTAAGCACTGAGTTAGGGGACTGAAATACCAATACTAAAAAAAAGTCCTTGCCCTCAAGAAGTTTAAATTCTGTGGGGAAATACAACAGTAAACCAGTAAATAAAAAGTAATTTTAAGAGGGAGAGTGCTAATCAGCTCTAATCCTTGGCTCCCTCACACAATTACCCTAGGCTTTACAAATCCCAACCCCGAATTACTACCACCTGCCAGTTCCATTCCACTCAACTCACCTGCAGCAGAACTAAGGTAGAGGAAATTGAGGAAATCGTGTAGCTTGCGTCCTGTACAAATTTGTCATCTAATCTCAACTGGGTGTTCACCCCCAGCAAGACAGTCGTTTTATTACTCCCCAGCTGATGACCTATCTCACTCTCCCCCAGCTGTTCCAAACCTCTCCTCAAGATCCCCTCTCTGTCCCACTCAGCTGAGGCTTATACTTTATCGAGAGAAATCAAGATTATTCTCAAGGAGCCCACCCTTCTCATCTCGATATCACCCCCCACTGTTTCTTCTCTTACAGTAGTATCTGAGGAAGAGGATAACCTCACCAAGGACAACCCTTCTACATATGCCTTTAATCTGTCTTCTCATCTTTTCCAGTAGACTGCCCTCACTATCATTCCTTATCTCTCACACCCTTAAAAAAGCCTCACTAAATTCCACCATCCCTGCTAGCTCTCATCGTTCCTCACCTTCTCAGCCAAACTACTTGAAAGAACTCAAAAGTTTATGCTGGTTACCTTCACTTCCTCTCCTCCCACTTATTCTCAGTCCTTTGCAATGTGGTTTCTGGCCTCACTACTCCACTGAGACTGCCCTCTCCAAAGTTGTCAATCATCCCTTAATTGCCAAATCTAATGGCATTTTCTCAATCCTCATGCCCCTTGATCCCTTTTCAGCGTCTGACATTGCTGGCCATCTTCTCCTTCCTGTACACTGTCCTCCCCGGGTTTCTGTGACATTATTTTCTTCAGGTTATTCTCCTATCTGACTGACTGCTCCATCTTGGTCTCCTTTACTGGTTCATCACCCAAGTCATGCCTATGAACTGTGTCTCTACTCTAAAACTCTTCTCTCTTTTCTCTCTATATTCTCTCACTTCATGACCTCATCTGCTCCCAAGGATTCAATTAACATATAAAGATAATTAATAACATAAAGATAATTATATCCTGGCCCATTCTCTCTCCTAAGCTATAAGTCTAACATCAGCAATGACTTACTGGACATTTCCAACTGAATGACTCAAAGACATCACAAACTCAAGCAGCAAATTCCATTAGTTATCCTCTCAAACCCACCCCTCTTCTGAATGAACTTCTAAATTATCGTGCTGGGCATCACCATCTCTCCAGTCACCCAGGTGCTCAACCTTGAGGTCTGCCTAGACCAGGGATGGGGAACCTGCAGCCTCGAGACCACATGTGACCTTCTAGGTCTTCAAGTGCAGCCTTTCGTCCAGTAGGTCATTGCTGATGTTCTCCACACTGCTGATACATTGAGATTCCTGAAACAGATCTGCCCATGTCACTCCCCTACTCAAAAATCTTTGTGTGGCTTCCAAGTGCTTCTAGGATAGCATATAAACTCCCCTGCTTGGCATTTAAAGTGCTCCACAAGGACCCCCACCTCCTTCCTCCAGGCTTATTGCATATGACTTCTTTTCACACAACTCTCCATCCAGTTAAATTATCCCACATGCCCTCTGGCTTTCTGGAAACATTTGCTCCTCAGCTCTGGCTCCAGGAATTCCACGCTTCCACCAGGCCACCTCCTACCAGGTCTTTCCTGAACCTCTGGCTTATTAGTCCTCTGTCCTTTGTGTTTACTTGTCTGTGTAGATTGGCTCCTCAGTTAAGTTGGTGTAGTGTAGACAGAGCACTGGACCTAGAGTCTGGAGGACCTGAGTTCAAATGCAGCCTCCAACACTTTAGCTGGGTGTCCCTGGGTCAACCCATTTAACATGTGCCAGTCTTCTCACTCATAAAATGAGAATAATAGCACCTACCTCCCAGGGGTGTGGTGGGAGTAAGATAACATTTGCAAAGTGCTTTGTAAACCTTATAGCACTCTAAAAACGCTGGCTATTGGTAATCCCTCAGCAGGAGGTAAACTTCCTGAAGGCTGGGCAGTCCTTCCATATTATTTCTCTTCATTCTCTAACCCTAACCCAATGCCTTAGACTTTTTTTTGTGGCCCAGACCCGTAATTTCAATATGTTGGGAATCCCCCTCAAAGGAAACCCCTTCCTTCCACCCTTGCAGACTGGCAGCTGTCCTGGGATTTATAATCTTGGAGCCCAACGACTAAGGTTGGCCCTCCCTGCACTATCCCTCAAGCTGCCTCTTCCTCTGCCTGGCACAGAGCAGGTGTTGGCGGAATAGAATGGAATTCCTCGATGAAAAGTGCTCCCCATTAAGGAGCCCAGCGGAGTGGTCCCTCCGCAGGCTGGGAGGTCACCGGATTCGCAGGGAGGAAGCCCCGGAGGGGAGGGGGGGGGGGAAGGGTGCCCTGTGTGGTTCAGTTGCAGGGAGGTAGGCAGAGATACTAGGGGGCGGGGCTTGCGAAAGGGGGCGAGACCTGAGGGGTGCGCGCGGGGCGCGACGTTGCCGTAGCCGCAGCCGTAGCGTGGCTCTGCTGGCGGAGGCGCGCGCAGCACTGGTCCGTGGCCCTCACGGCGTCCAGCAGTCCGTCGGCACAGCAGCGCATCTGCCCGATGGTGTCGGCCGCCTCGATCAGGTCCCGGTAGCGTTCGCCCACCATCTGCCGCAGCTCCTCCTTCTTGTGTTCGATCTCTGCTCGTACCTGTCGCTCCAACCCGCGGATCTCCTCCGCTCCATGGGCCTCGAACAACGCTGCAGCGTCCCGCAGCTCCGGCCGCTTCAGAGCCTGCGGACCGGCCGTCGCGGCCGCCATCTTGGCGCTGTCTCCGCTGCGGGATGGGGCGGGGCGGGTGGGTGGGAGGTAACTTCCGCCAGGCTCCTGGACTGTCCCCGCCATCTTTGTTTGGGGCTGGCCGCTTCCGCTCTTCACAGAGGCCATGTTTGCTAGGGGTCGTTACGTGGCTTGGCCTGAGGCGCCATATTTGTTAGGGGCAGACTTGCCCTTTTGAAAATTACAGTTTATTGTGGAAGAGTAATTAAATAGGCCGAGATTACTGCATGTTTATTAACTGACTCATCTCACCAAATACCCTGAAGCTAAAAGGATCATTTACGAGGCCTCTACCCCAGTTCAGAACCTGTCAGTCAAGCAGCATTTATTAAACACCTACTATGTGCTGAATGAGCAGCTAGGTGGCGCAGTGGATAGAATGCCGGGCCTGAGGTCAGGAATATGAGTCTTCCCAAGTTCAAATTTGGTCTCAGACACTTACTAGCTGTGTGGCCCTAGGCAAGTCAAGTAACCCTGTTTGCCTTAGTTTCCTCATCTGTAAAATGAGCTGGAGAAGGAAATAACAGATCATTTCTTTGTCAAGAAAACTCCAAAATGGGTCAGGAAGAGTTGGACACCACTCAACAAAAGGACAACATATGCCAAATACTGTGTTAAGCTGAGGATACAAAGAAAGGCAAAAACAGTTCCTATTCTAAAGGAGCTCACAGTCCAACCATGGGGACAATGTGCAGACAAGACACAAACATAGGCATATATGCATATATAATGTGCAAATATATATACATATACACACATATATATGCACGCATACGAACATGCACGTGCTTATATAACGTGCAAATAAGACAAACATAACAGAAAGCATATGTATATACAGCATGCAAACAAGACATACATATATACATGTACGATGTACCAAGACATATATGTACCTGTGTATATATAATAATAGCATTTACATAGTATTTTAAGGTTTTCAAAGCACCTAATATCATTTTATCTTCACAACAACCCTGGGAGGTAGATGCTATTGTCATCATTTTACAGATGAGGAAACTGAGGGAGACAGGTGGATTTGTTTTGTTCCACTGTGCCACCTAGCTGCCTCTACTTGTGTACATGCAAGATAAATACAGGGTAAATTGGAGATAATCTAAATGGAAGGCACTAACATTAAAGCTTTTTTATTTGTTTCTTTTTAAAATTTGTTTCTTTTTATTTATTTTTAGTTTTCAACATTCAACAAGATTTTGAGTTCCAAATTTTCTCCCCATCTCACCCCTCCCCCCCACCCCAAGATGGAGTGCATTCTGAATACCTCTTCCCTTAATCTGCCCTCCCTTCTATCACCCCACCCTTCTGTTATCCCCTTCCCCTTCTATTTTCCTGTAGGGCAGGATAGATTTCTATACCCCATTGCCTGTATATCTTATTTCCCAGTTGCATGTGAAAACAATTTTTAACATTTGTTTTCAAAACTTTGGGTTCCAAATTTTCTCCCTCCCTCCCCACCCACCCTCATTGAGAAGGCAAGCAACTCGATGCAGATTATACATGTGCAGTCATGCAAAATGCTTCCATAGTAGTCACGTTGTGAAAAGCTAGCTATTTCCCTTCATCCTATCCCACCCTTCATTCATTCTATTCTCTCTTTTGACCCTGTCCCTCAGAAGTGTTTGCTTCTGATTGCCCCCTTCCCTCTATATCCGCCCTCCCCCACTCTCTTATCCCTTTTCCCCCTATTTTCCTGTAGGGTAAGATAGATTTACAAACTGAGTTGAGTGTGTATAACATTAAAGCTTCTTGCAGAAGATGGAATGTTAGCTGAAAAGCTGTTCGGCTTTTGTTCTCAAGAGGACCAATGACATCACAAGGGTGATGTCCTGACTCAAAAGTGAGTTGGATTTAAGTGAGGCAGAGCTGCACAAAGCCATCAGTGTCACTCTCTTGTCCAGAGTCATTGGAGTCCAGTGGCAAGACAAAACTCAGGAATACTGGCCGTGGCCCAGTGCTGAAAGTTGAAGGAAGCCAAGGACATTTATCCCTTTTTGCCATAACGTGACAAGAGCCTGCTTAATTGGCCTCAAGGCTTTCTTCTCCAACCCACTCTCCTCAGTTGCCAGCTTGATTCTCTTTAAGCCTAGGAGACACTCAGCTGATGAAGCTCCAGGGCTGGGATTCATAAACATCTTTTGTGTCATGGACCCTTTTTGACAGTCTGGTGAAGCCTCGGGACCTCTACAGAAAAAATAAATAGAATTACAAAGGAAATCAACTAGATTAAAATATAGTTATCAAAATATTAAGGAAACAAATTCAGGGACCCCAGAATGAAGAATTCCTGCTTAAACAGTAGCTTAAATACAGCTTCATAAAGCCCTTCAAAATCAGCTCCAGCCTATCTTTTCAGCTTATTGCATATTACTCTTCCTCTAGTTCTGAGTATTCCAACCAAATTAACCTAGTTGTAGGATCTCTGTATATGACTAGAGGACATTCTACTCCCTTTTTTGCAAACATACCAGGCTGTCCTCTATATTGTTATAAGTCATACATTCCTTAAAAGTTCAATTCAAATGCCATGAGCTATATGAATTCTTACAGGAATGAGTCCCACCCCCGATTACTAGTGTGCTGCCCCCAACATTCACCATTACTTTGTGAATGTGATAGCATCCTATAAAAATAGTATCAGGAATGCTAAAACTCAGAGTGAACTGAGGTTGACAGAGGAAGCTAAAGATGACAAAAAAGTGGTTTGTTTGTTTTCCTTCCTCTTATTAAAAGGTATGTTGAGGGGAAAAGGAGGATCCAAGAAAGGATGGGGCCTTTGTTTGGGATGGATGGGACAGTGATTATTGATGACACCCTGCAGCCCTTTCCAGAGAAGGGTTCCTATCTCTGGCTCCTATAGGTCAGGTTTAGTCCTGAGTGGAACCTGACCTCAAAGGGGATTCGGGCTTTTTTTTTTTTTTCTCTTGCTCATGTCCCTTACTAGAGAGTCTTGGGGAAAATATCTTAAATAAAACTGAGGTGTAGTTCATGTCTAGAGTCTCCCCAAAAGGGTTTAATAGGGTCCCTTCTGAAAAAGTTGCTCAATATACAACGTAGTAGATAAGTATAAGACAGTTATTATCTCTACCACAAAAAAAAAATGCTTAAAACACAAAACACTTCTATGTATGCATTAACACATACTCAAAACATAAACTATAACCTACCACACATACTCAAAACATAAACTATAATCTACCACATTTTTCATGCTCTACTAGGAGTTAAGAAAACTCTGGAGAGACTTATGGGACTGCTAAACAGATTTGATTTTCCTCTCAATCTTCGGTCTGAGGTCCTTATATTCTGGCCAACCAGGAATGCAAGGCTCATCCTCCTGACTTTGGTCAGCTTTTCCAAGAAGGAGGTAGCTGGAAAGAGTGTCTCCCACAGAGCAACTAACACCTGATTCAATGACTCCCAATCCTTTGAAATGATGAGGTAGCCACAACATTAGAAATATCTTTCTCAGAATCTGTATCCAGTGACCTGTGCTCAAGACAAGAAATACAAATGAGAAAAGTAGAAAAGAACCAGAGACTTAAGGCCCTCTCAGTCACATGCTCAGCGAGCATATGTTCTCACTCCTGTGCCAAAATGTAGGGGCCTTTGCTTGAATGGAGGAGTCAATGATAACTGATAACAATGTGAAAACACAGCTACTCTGTTTTTATTTGGCTTTGGTTTGATCTGCTAAGGAGAATGACCTTTGCATGGGGGAAAGGGAATAAGCCTTTAAGTAGTACCTACTACGTGTCAGGCACTGTACTAAATACTTTAATAATAATACCTAATATTTCTATAGCATCTACAACTTGCCAGCCACTTTACAAATATTATTTCAATAGATCCTCACAACAACCCTGGGAGGTAGCTGTTTTCATCATCCTTACTTTATAGTTGAGGAAAGAGAGATTGATTTGTCCAAGATCACTCAGCTAGTAAGTATCTGAAGCTGGATTTGAACACAGATCCTCCTGACTCCAGGCCAAGTGCTCTAACCACTTCACCATCTCTTTGCCCCTATACAGAGGAAATAAAACAAAAATGACTAACCAGAAGTTGATGGAGAAAGTAGAACACCTAATTGCCCGCAATGAATTCAAGTCTGCTGGTCCAAAGGATCTAAATCCTTGAGTAATGTAAGAACTGGGAAATGTGCTTGCTGAGCCCCTGTCAAGGATATTTCAAAGATCATGGAAAATGGGAGAGGTGCCACAAGATTGGAAAAGGGCAAATGTCCCTATTTTCCAAAAAAGGAAAGAGACCCAAATCTGCAAACTCTATCAGTGAGCTTGATTTTGATTCCTGGGAATAGATCATTAAACAGATGGCTAGCGAATACACATAAAGATAAGCAGCAATTACAAAGAGCCAGCATGACTCCATCAAGAACAGCTCAGAAGATTCACTTCCAATTCATAGATAACACAAAGCTGGGGGAAATAACTAACACACTGCTGAGATGTAGTCAGTGTCCAAAAAGATCTTAGCTAACTTAGTATTGGGTCAAATCTAAGAAGATGAAATTCAGTAGGAATAAATGGGAAAATTTTACACTTGGGTACAAAAAATCAACTTCACAAATACAAGATGGAGAAGAAAAAGTTTGACAGCAATTCTTCTGAAAAAGACCTGGAGGGCCTTAGGGGACTACTGATGCGGTTTAGGGGTTCAGTGGTGCTAGGACCCCAAAATCACAACATGCGGGTCCTGCCCAAAAGAATTCGACCCAAGCCTTCTTTCAGCCAAAGACAAGGTTTATTAGAACATCCATCATATTGGGCAGACTCTTCAGGAGTCTGAACATGAGTAAGCAGTGGCTAGATTTTAGGAATCTTCTAAGCAGTGGCTAGATTATAAGAATCTAAGCATCTTAATGGAGACAAGATGGACCTTATATATAGAAAGACTATGGGAGGGATCTAGGAGTGGCCAAGTAGTCTATGAGGTAATGGAATTCCAGGGACCTGGACCACTTGGCCAAGGGAGAATGGAGAAATGGCCTGGGGCCATAGGGAGGTCCACAATGAAAGGCCAGTTGATGGGATTATAGCCTCAGGGGAACCATAGATTTGGCCATGTGGGAAAGTCCAGGGTTTTTCCTTTCTGGGGCCCAGATCCCAACCCCATCACTACCACCTCAACATGAATGAGTAGTGTGGTATTGCAGCAAAAATGCTAATGTGGTCTTGGACTACATTAAAAGAGGCATAGCTCCTGGGAGCAAGGTGCTAGACCCCTTGTACTCTGCTCTCAGAGGTGGATAAAAAAGTTTGAGAGACATAATTTCTGGGTAATTCATCATTTTATTACTTATGGCCAGCAAATAATTAATAAAAGGATTGGTTATTTGGCCATCTCTTGTGAACCAAAGAAGGATCATAGAGGCCTATTGATGCTTCTATACCCCAGGAAGAGTAAGTATTCCTGACAAATGGCAATCAACTTTGTTTAACAATAAGAAGAATTAATATTATAATGAGAGGTGAACCTATTCTAATGAGGGGCTAGGGGATGTGATTGATTCCCACTCTTAAGTCTCAGACCATCCCCAGCCTTGGGCAATCTACAAAGGATCTACCTCACCCCCGCCCAAGCCTGAGTAAAACACAATGGGCTACCCCACTTGGGTGGGGTCTGAACAAAATTGAGGAGAAAGTCAATCCAATCTCAATATCAGCAATGTCCTTCAAATGCTGACTGAATAACCTACAAGGTCAGACTTGACCTAGTAGAGAATGAGGAAACAGGAAGGGAAAAAAACCTTAGTCCTAATTCAGTAATTGGTTATTAATATGAGAGAAATAATCATTTCTCATTTCTCTCATCTCCTAAGACTTTATCTGGAGAATTGTGTTCAGTTTTGACTGCCACAATTTAAGGAAAACATTATTAAGCTAGAAAGTGTTCTGAGAAAGGCAGCTAGGACAGTGAAGGGCCTTGAGTCCTTCTCAAGGATCTTAAGGATCTGTTAAAAAAAACTTAGAGATATTTAGCCTGAAGAATCAATCAATCAACGAACATTTATTAAGCACCTACTAACTATGTGTCAGGCATTGTACTTTTCATCTTTGGGAGGAATACCTCTCTAGATCAACAAAGAGAGTGCCTGCTAGTAACCTTGTGATCATAGGCATCTTGAGCAAACTATATTCTGTGGTTTTGTACTGTTATCATGTTAGTTACTTTTTGAGTACAAGTCAAATAACTGACAAACCTTCCTAGTTTCTTCTGTAAACATTTGTGTGCCTTGTAGTATTCAGATTTTGCTACAATATAGCATAGATGGGATGCATTTCGGAGCAATAAAACAGGTAAGGGCGACCTGGGGGCAAGATTGGAATGATTCCTCTCCAGGTCATCTGCACAGCCCTCCTTAGAAGTTCTTATATTTAAGGACAAAGTGGCAAAAAGCTGTCACAGTCTCTCTGCTCCCTGGGCTAAATGGAATGACAGGAAGTATCTCTAAGGCTAAAGAAAAGGGGAATTCTGGGAGCCTTCCTTAGCTCTGCCACTTCCCCAGTGGCTCACCGGTCAGACTTCATTGCCTTCATTGTCAGACTTCTGATAAAGTGGAGGTGGGAAGGCAACCTTGAGAACCTGCATTATCTCTCCTTAAATCATTATTATAACTCCTGAGTCCATGGGGAAAACAGGGACAAAGACCAGATCTATGATTTCATTGGTATAAGGAGCCTTCCAGTGAGCATCCTAGAGAGTTGCTTGGAACATTGGGAGATTAAGTGACTGACCCAGAGTCACACAGCCAGTATGTATCAGAGATAGGATTTGAACCCAGGTCCTCCTTGCTTCAAGTTCACTTTAAGTTCACTGTCTTACATGGGCATGGTTCGTGGTGTCCCCGGACAATTACAATAGTAACATAAAAGATCTCTGATCGCAAATCACCATAACTGACACAATAATAATGAAAAAGTTTGAAATATTGTGAAATATTTGAAATATTGTGAGACTCACCCAAATGTGACACAGAGACACGATGTGAGCTCATGCCATTGGGGAAATGGCACCTATAGACTTGCTTGATGCAGGGTTGCAAACAAACCTTCAATTTGTAAAAAACCACAATATCTTTGAAGTATAATAAAATGAGATATGCCTCTGCTTTCTTCTGTTCTATGTCAAGAGGTATCAAATCCTCTGACCACTGGCTGAGCTTGACCAGAACCAGATTAAAATGTAATTAGAAAATATTTAACAGAATAAATAAAAATACCACAAAATGTACACAATATTACATTTTGAAACTAAGTCAATATTTAGCCCTGAGGTACCTTTATGTAAAGTTTGGTGGTCCCTATTTCCACTTGAGTTTGATACCACAGCTGTAAGTCATTTTTTTTTTGTCCCCCTCAAGCCTTGATTTGGTAAAAGGAGCTTCACTGATGCAGGAACTGTGTTAAGACTATATTTTTTCTCATTTGGGGGAAGTGCTATCTGGGATGTTGCTTGGATTCAAACTTATCTCTTTTTAATTTCACAATGTTTCCATCATTTTATACACGAAGAAAACTGAAGCCTTGGAAAGTGAAGTGACCTTCCTACCCAAAGTCATAAAGAGCATCACTTATGGTCAGGATGAAAATCTCTTTCTGGGGCTTAGGATCTATCCTTTTGCTCTTTTATGTCATAGACATGGTCATTCTTTTCAGGCCTCCTCTCTTCCTGATGGTTTCAACAAAGCTTTAGCAGAGGCTGGAAGAAAAGCAGAATGACTCCTGGTCCCTTTCTGAGAGTCTGAGGCACAGTTAGCTCGGTTTCCAAGTCAAATTGCAGATGAACTTTCTGGACCTCCTCAGAGGCCTGATCCTTCTAACGATTACCAGGCAGGAGCAGCTCAGTCATCTCAGCTGCTGTGGTAATAAAGCATTTTAAAAGTAATCCTTCCCTCTGGATCTCTGCTTCCCTGGCAGTGTTCATCAGGCTGCATGAAGATGCCGCTGTTGCTCCTCTATTCAGTTAAACCAATAGAACAAAGATTGTAGCACTTAAGGAATATGGCCTGGGCCTCTTCTAGGGGAAAATCATTGTTGAAATCTGTGTGGCCTGCTTTCCCCAATTTGTCTCCTTTCCTTCAGCCTCCTAGGGTTCAGTGACTTCAGGGTCTCTTATCTCTTCCACCATCACCCTACCCTTAGTTAGAACAGTATGTAAGAGCATTGAATTTGGAACTTGGAGCCCAGAAGAATCCCCACCTAGGTATTTACTATCTACACAAGTGTGATCTCCTTAGAACATCTAGAAAATTCAAAAAAGGCTCCCAACACTTGGGTGGCCCTCCTGTGGCAAATTTATGGGAGAATATAGACAAGATTTCCACAGAATGGGAAGGCACGGTTGGGTTGCAATTTGCCTCTTTGATGGGAAGTTTCAAATGAATGAAATCACAGGTTGAATTGAGGTTTTGAGTGACCTTGGGCTGGTTATTTTACATCTCCGTGTCTCAGTCTCATCATCAGTAAAAAGATGGAACTAGGACAGCATGGCATAATAGAAAGAGTACTGGATTAGAAATCAAGCGAGAAAGAAAAAAAAATTTTTAAAAGAAATCAAGGGAGCTGGGTTTGAATCTCAACTTTGCTGTTTACTAGCTTTGTGATTTTGTGCATTTCATTTAACCTCTCTCTGGGCCTTCGTGTCCTCATCTATAAAATAAGAAAAAGCTGGACTAGATGATCTCTAAGGTCCTTTCCCATGAACAAAACCCTACAATCCCCTTAAAGGTTAACTAGTATATTTTTGGGACCAAGTTGCAGAGTAGGAGGGGAAAAGGGAGGTGGATGACAGAAGGAAAAGGGTGCTGTGTCCTTATCAAGTCCATGGGTGAAGACCAAAGGGATAATGATTCCTATAGTTTGGGGGTGGGAAAGAGAGGGGGGCTTCAGAAGAATGGGGGAGGCAACAGAAGGGAATAATTTCAATATGACTAATGTGGAAATGTTTTACATGATTTCACATATATAACCTATATCAGATTATTTTCTGTCTTGGGGAAGGAGAGGGGAAGGAGGATGTGAGAAAAAATTGGAATTCAAAATCTTATAAAAAAATGAATGTTGAAAATTGTCTTTACATGTAATTGAAAAAAAATACTATTTGAAAGAAAAGAAAAGAAAAGAAGGGAGTGATTTAATTTAGAAGCATGAAGGGTAGTCTGGCTTAACTCAGTGGGAGGGGTGCTATTGAAATGCACTCTCACGAGGAAAGAGGTATATGCCTGCACTCAGAGATGGGGGTCTCAAGATGAGTATAATCTGGGGGAAGTTGATGCATTGGGAAATCATGCTTTAAGAGAGTGTTGTGTTTTCATGGATAAAATTATAATCCAGGAGAGGGGATATGCAAGTTCCTAGGGGAAACTGTCACTCAAAAGGAATGGGGGAAAGGGAGAGGGATGTAAACTTCAAGAAAATAATAATAGCTAGCATTTCCGTAATGTTTTAAGGTTTACAACGAGCTTTACAAATATAATGTATTTCATGTTACTTTCATAAGAACCATGGTAAGGAAATACTATTATCCCCATTTTACAGATGAGGAAACAGACATCAGTTAAGTGTCTTTCCCAAAGTCACACAACAAGCATCTGAGTCTAGATTTGAACTCAGATCTTCCTGAAACCAGGTCCTGTACTTCATCCTTTGTTACCTAGTTGAGATGAGATGGAATGACCAATGGGAAGGAGAATGATCATGGAGATGAAGGAGACAAAACTGAATTGTGCAATTTGGGACATGGTGATTTCTATCATAGGTTGCTTCTATCTGCACACAGGTATCTTCCCCTCACAAAATAATGCTTCTAAGAAGAAAGCATCACAGGAAAAAAGGACAATATTAGAAGAGAAAACTCAAACCCAATGTTTTAGAAGCTTTACCTCTATTAGGAACACAGATTAAAGATAAATAAAAATGTGGAACATGAATCAGAGAAAAAAAATTGAGACTAGATTGATACGGAAGGGAATTAATATAGAAAGCAAAGTAAAGCTTCTTAGAAAAAGCAGAGAAAAAAGAGATCTAACAAACATAAGAAATTGGAAAGAAATAGAGAATTTGAACTAATCACTTAGGGGAGGGGGGGAAAAGAAATAAAGAAAAATAAATAATTTAAATAAAACCCCCAAACTAGGAAAAAGTTGACAAATGGGAGTGGGAGGATGATGAAAGAAGGAAGAGAACCTGTGGGACTAATGTTATATCAAAGTAGAATTTTTTTTTAAAAGCCAGAACAAACTATTTTATTATAATAATAAAACTTGAATCTCACATGTGGAGGATGGGGGAGGGGAGTGGGTTGTCTCTTACCATGACAGCAAAAAGGGGCCTGGGGGAAGGAAAGGTAGAAGAGGAGGGATACCAGCAACAGGAGACCTGAACATTAAAAACAGGAGATGCTTAAGTTGGGGTGACAAGTAACAGTTTGTTCTTTGTTTTCACAGAAAACAGAGCAATTTGTTGTGACAGTGATTAGGCTTTCACTGTGTTGAAAATGTGTGCAAACAGCACTTTTGATTTAGCAATCAATTCAACTTCTTGAAATTCAGGTAGTTACAGAGTTTTGATGGTTATTGGAGATTTTAAAAATAAATCCACTAGAAAACCACAAGATGGAGGGGAGGGTGGAAGACAGGGAAAGTAGGGCACCAACAAAGTCCTTTTAAATTATCCTCTATTATTAGATAAGACACTAAATGGAGCATGCCCAACCCTATATCCAAGAGAGCTGATTTCAAAAGGCAGAGGTTAAGAGTTGAAGAGAAAGGAGGGTTGGGGGGTAGAAACAGTTTCTCCTTCTCCACTAGGTGATTCAGTGGAGAGAGTGTTGGACATGGAGTCAGAAAGACCTGAATTCAGATCTTGCCTCAGACACTTAGCTGTGTGACCTTGGCCAACTCCCTTGACCTCTCTCAGCCTTAGTTTCCTCATCTGAAAAAGGAGGATAATAATAACATCTACCTCACAGGGTTGTTTCAAGGAAAAACAAGATAACTCACGTAGAGCACAATGTACACCTTAAAGCACTCTATAAATGCTAGCTGTTATTAGTTTGGACAGGCTGATTGATAGACTTCAAGGATGTCCTTCAACATAGTAAATCAGACCTCAACAGCTCTTCAGTCTGATTTGGCTTTATAGCAACAGAAAATTTAAATATAGATAGAGATATTGAGATAGACAGATACAGACATAGATATAGATATGATAAATTTCATCCAAAAAAAAATAGACAAAGCAAAACTAATTATAGGGAGAAAGTATAGACTTGAAAGAAAGAGATGATAAAAAGTACAAATACTAAAGAAACAGATGGAGGAAAACACAAACGAATCTCTCATGACTTTAACTGTGGACAATCAAATATCCAAGAGGATCCTATTCTAAGCTTAACTCATTTGTGCTCTATTAATGCTTGATCATACACTTAATCTTAACTCTATACTCAAAAGATTTCAACATAAATATAGACTCCAAAAACAAAAAGAAAGATGTGACAAACTAGGTTTATATCATACAGTCTAGAGGAAACGTGTACAAGGAGAAGTAGCAGGAAGCAAGGCTGAAGTGTAACATGTTCAATGGGGTATGTATTTATACAGTGAGCAGAATGTTATCATCTGGGGAAAGTTCTATGCAAATTCCTACACATTCTTTTTGAAACTGGGACTCTGGACTCCTCTACCTGCCTAATTCAAGAACAGGGAGCCAGGAAGAAACCTTCTTGTCATTCCAAATGAAGAAGTCCTACTTCAAAGATGTGAGAAACATTTGGTGGAATGATGCCTGGGTGTCCAGTGGAACCATAAACATAGTCTGGGTAGATGATTGTTTTTGCTTTTTTTGGTCCACACTCACTGGAGCAAATCCTCCCCAGGCTCAGATCATCTCTTGTTTGCCTATTGAAACTTACAGATGTTATTTCTATCAACTGATGAAGCAAAGTATCCCCCATCTTCAAGTATTTCAGTGTAACGTACCACAAAAGTTTGGCTAAGCTAGGGAAAGTGCATTCAAATCCAGTGGAGATGTTCTCCACCTGCACTGCTATACAATAGGCCTTTGGGTGGAATAAGGTCTTGGTGTAGGGAGGGAACCTGTGGCCTCCAGGCCACATATGTCCTTGTAGGTCCTTGGGTGCAGCCTTTTGACTGAGTCCAAGTTTTATGGAACAAATCCTTTTATTAAGGGAATTTGTTCTGTGAATTTTGGATTCAGTCAAAGGGCCAGACGTGAGGAACTAGAGGGCCATATGCAGCCTGGAGGCCACAGGTTCCCCACTCTTGTTTAGGTCTTTGGGAAAAGAGCTTAAGATCAATTAAAGGAGCAAAGTAGAGTCTAAAAGTGATAGTAGTCTCACACTCTGGTCCCTGTGGGTAAGAATAAAGGAAAGAAGGAAAGGAGCATTTACTAAGTACATACTATGTGACGGGCACTTTGCTGAGTCTTTTACAGGTATTATCTTATTTAATCATCACAACTCTGGGAGATGCTATTATGATACCCCTTTTACAATTGAGGAAACTGAGGTTAAGTGACTTTCCCAGGGTCACACATCTAGTAAATGCCTGAGGCTGGACTTGAACTCAGGTTTCTTGATTCCATGACCACCATTCTATCCCCTGTACCACCAAGCTCACAGTGGTTTTTTTTTAATTTAATTTTATTTTTGCCTTAAAGTAGTTTAAGCAAGAGTAATAATAGGGGAAACATATGAACTTAAAAGAGAAAGGTAATTAAAAAATAATGCTAGAGACACAAACGAAGGAACATGCAAATGCATCTTTTATAATTTTAAATGTAGATGATTTAAATAATCTAATAAAACAAAAAATATTGGAAGAATGGATTTTTTTTTAAAACCCAAAATTTGTTGTTTATAAGAAACACATCTAAATAGTAAAGCTATACACAGACTCAAAATTAGTGGCTGGAATAAAAGCTACTATGCATCAGGTGTGTTACATTAATGTGATGGAATACTATTGTTCCCTAAGAAATGATGAGCAGATGGATCTCAGAAAAGCCCGGAAAGACTTACAGGAGTTGTGCGATGACTAACTTTGATAGACTTACCTCTTCTTAGCAATGTAAGGATCTAAGACAACTCCAAAAAACTCATGATGGAAAATGCTATCCATGTACAGAGAAAGAACTATGGAGTCTGAATGCAGATCAAAGCATACCATTTGCTCTCTCTCTCTTCCTCTCTTTTTGGTTTGTTTGTTTCTTTCTTGTGGTTCCTATCATTGGTTCTAATTCTTCTTTACAACATGATTAATGTGAAAATATATTTAAAATGAATGTGTATGTAGGGCCTATATTGGATTACATGCTCTCTTGGGGTGGAGGGAGGGGACAGAGGAATCTGGAACTCAAAATCTTATGGAAGTGAATGTTGAAAACTAAAAATAAATAGATAAATTTTTTTAAAAAGAGGAAGAAAAAAAAAAGAAATGTCCCATTGGCAATTGGCAATGCAAGACTGGTAGGGCTGGATATACAAGTTTGAGCCATATGCTTAGAAATGATCATTGAATCCATGAGAGCTGATGAAAAAAGAGACAACCCAGGATAGAGACTTGGGGGACACACAATTAGTGTACATAACATGGATAAAGATCCAGCAAAGGGCCTTGAGAAGAAATAGTCAGACAGATAGAAAAACAAAGAGAGAGACAGCAGAATCACAAAAACAACAGAATGGAGAGAATATCCAGGAGGAGCAGGTGGTCAATAGTGTAGCATACTGCAGAGAGGTCAAGAGAGATGAAGATTGAGATAAGTCCATTAGATTTAGCAATTAAAGGATCATTGATAATTTTAGAGACAATAATTTCATTTGAATGATGAGGCTGAAAACCAGATTGCACAAAGTTTAGAAGCAAGTAAGAGAAGAGGAAGTTGAGACAAAGGGTAGAGGTGCTTTTTCAAGGAATTTAGATGAAATGAGGAGGAGAAATGTAGGATGATAGCTAACAAGAATGATAGGCCAAAAAGAAAGTTGTTTGTTTGTTTTTTTTAAGGCTATAGACATATTTGTAGCAGGGAAGGATATGAGGAGGAGACATTGGAGCAAGCATATTGGGAGATTGTCCAATGGGGACTCAGTCTTTGGAACCTATTCAGTTCTCTCCCTGCTGTATATTCACATAAAGGCTACAGAGCCTGCTTCTAGAAATGTGTGGTGGTACATAATGGAGAGCCTTGCTGTCCAATTCAAAGCGTGTGCAGGTATGGTATGACTGTTTCCTGTCTCATACAGGATGGTGAAGAAAAGTTTATAATTGGCTGCTGAACTTGAATTGAATGTACATAGAAAAGGTTGTAGAAGAGTAACTTGACCTCTGTCTCTCTTCCCTAGTTGCAAGTGAAGCAAGAATTGCTTTAAGCCTCCAGGTGGGGAGAAAAATAGTGGATCCGAAAACCACCCAAAAGGCAGATGTGGCATTTATAGGCTCTGAACTTACTCTCCCAAGCCTCTCATACACTAGCAGTTTGGGTTACTGGGGTTCTTTTACTGCTATTATCTTGAGCCCTCAAAGCTAGTATATTCTCCTAATATTAAACACCCCAACATAATTTGATAGTACCAGTTAGCATCTCTCCAGTATCATTTAGCCAGTTGCTATCTCTTTGATGGGCAGCTAGATGATACAGTGGATAGTGGGCCGGGCCTGGAATCAGGAAGATCTGAGTTCAAATCTGGACTCAGACACTAGTTGTGTGACCCTGGGCAAGTTACTTAACCTACTTAACCCTGTTTGCCTCAGTTTCCTCATCTGTAAAATGAGATGGAGAAGGAAATGACAAACTACTCCAGTATCTTTGCTAAGGAAATCCTCAAAAAGGGGTCACAAAAGAGTTGGATGACTAAAAAAATAACTAAACAAAAAAAGTGGGCAGCAAATCACAGAATAGCTGTACCTGCTGCGAAGTAGAATCTAGGGCTTTCTGTTATATACCATTATGCATTTCTAGTAACAGACTCAGAAGCATCCATGAGGACATGCACCAGGGAGAGAACACTGTGCATGCTCTAAGTGGTAGTACTGGTCATTCCCCCTTTTTAAAAATGAGAGAGAAGAATAAGGAGAAGGGCGGAAGGAGGAGGAGGAGGAGAAGAAGAAGAAAAAGAAGAAGAAGAGGAAGAGGTAGAGGTAGAGGAAGAAGAGGAGGAGGAGAGGAGAGACAGAAAGAAAAGATAGTAGGAGCAATCTGCTATAGAAGATGGGAGAGGATGTTAATAACTGTGGTAAAGACAATGATGAGACAACATGCAAAAATTTTTGTGTGCAGCTAAATCAGTCCTCAGAGGAAATTTTATATCCCTAAAATATATATACATATATTTAAAAAATAGAAAAAGAATAGATAAACACATTGAATATGGAACTTTAAAATTAGAAAATGAAATAAACCTAAAATAAGCACAGAAGAGGGAATCTTGAAAATCAGAGGAAAAATAAATTTGAAACCCTAAAGGCTATGGAACAGGTAAACAGAAGTATAAACAATTATTTGGAAGGGAAAAAAAACCCAACACCATGAATAAACCTTTAGCCAACTAGATTAAAAAAAAGAAGGAAAATCAAATTAATCAAATAAAACTGAATAATGTGATGCTATGGCAAAGGAACAAAAGAATGATCAAAACCAATTAATTGTTATATACCAAGAAAATAGAATTTTTAAAAATAGATTACCTATAAAAATATAAAATGCTCAAATTAATGAAACACCTAATAGAAATTTTTAAGGAACCTAATGTCAGAAAAGGAAATTTAACTAGTTTTAAGGAAACAGCAAAAGGGAAAAGCCTGGTACAGATGGCTTTATAGGAGAATTTTAACAAACTATATCTATGTCTATATATATATCTATTTTGGTACTGGGTTTCCCTATCTTGCCCACACTAATTAGCACAAAATCTTTGACCTCCTCTGTTTCTTGTCTGTGCCTCTTCAACCCTCCTTAATCAGCCTTCCACTCCTGAGGGGCCCATCATATTGGTACTGCACTTAGTGTGAATACCTTAGTCCTACTGCAGCTCAGAACTCCTGAACTCAAATGATCCATAAGCAGCAGAAACCATAAACATGTGCTAATATACAAGGTTCAAACTTTTAGAGAACAATTAATTCCTGTACTGTACATATTAGTCTCAAAAATTGAGAAAGAAATGTCAAAGAAAAACATATTAATACTCTATTAGTATTAATACACTTTAGGCACAAGTCAGAGACAATCTTTATTAATGTAACAATAACCTAATAATTTCCAAGCATTTCTTCTTGTTGTTTTTTGTTTGTTTGTTTTTTTGGCTAGGCGATGGGGTTAAGTGACTTGCCCAGGTTCACACCACTAGTAAATGTCAAGTGTCTGAGGCTG
>NW_020954579.1:18253754-18463492 GCF_900497805.2 Vombatus ursinus
ACTTGCCCAGGTTCACACCACTAGTAAATGTCAAGTGTCTGAGGCTGAATTTGAACTCAGGTCCTCCTGACTTCAGGGCCAGTGCTCTATCCACTGTGCCACCTAGCTGCCCCCATTTATAGGAATTTTGAACAAGGAAAAAGTTATAAAATGTTAAATACAGTTTGGGGTCAACATTCCAAAACAAAGTGCCTACTTAGTTCCTTCCTCTACTTCTGAAAGACTGAAAATGATCTTCTCTTGGTGGATCAGCATCATCTCTTTGGAATAAAAAAAGGTCCAATTATGATACAATTATGAAGCACCATTGCTTCAGGGGATGGGATAAGAGAAGACTTTCCATAGATGGATCAATAGTTCCATAGCTTCAGGAGATGGGAAAGGCAATGACCATAACAAGAGATTTTTTTTTTGTTCAAAATTTAGTTTCTGTCTTTAACACGTTTCCTTAAGAAAGGCCTTTTGTTTTTTACCCAACTCACGTTTCTAAGAAAAAGGAGGAGTCCAGAAAAGAGTTTTTATACCAGGGACAATATTTTTTTTAACGTTTTCAGTTCTACTAAAATGAAGGCTGTTAGTTTATTGTCCGGTTGTTTTAGTCATGTCTGACTCTTTGTGACCCCATTTGGGGTTTTCTTGGCAGAGATACTGGAGTGGTTTGCCATTTCCATCTCCAGCTCATTTTACATATGAGGAAA
Source organism: Vombatus ursinus (assembly GCF_900497805.2). Classification (NCBI taxonomy): domain Eukaryota; kingdom Metazoa; phylum Chordata; class Mammalia; order Diprotodontia; family Vombatidae; genus Vombatus; species Vombatus ursinus. The sequence goes on from NW_020954579.1 coordinate 18,254,453, forward strand.
CTGAGGCAAACAGGGTGAAGTGACTTGCTCAGGGTCATACAGTTAGTAAGTCCCTGAGATTGGATTTGAACTCAGGCAAACGAGTCTCGCTTAGGCCAGGGCTAGTGCTTCATCTACTGCGCCACCTAGCTGCCCAAATGTGTGCTGTTAATATGCTTCCAAGTTCCCCATTTTATATTTCTTGCCCAATTATTTGAAACATAATCTATATTTCAAATTGCAGGATCTCAATTTTGTACCTGCTAATCAGTAGCAAGATATGTTATTCTAGTTCGGGGGTGTCAAATTCAAATAGAAAAGGTAGACCATTAATCCAAACATAAAGATCCCTGTGGGTTGAATATTGACTTAGCTTTGAAATATATTATCTATGTTTTATTACACTTTTATTTATCTTGTTAAATATTTCCCAATTGCATTTAAATCTGGTTTGGGTAATGTTTGGGAATGTTATGGACCACCTGCAGTTCATGGGTCATATGTTTGACAACTTTTCTCTAATTCATCCAAAATTTAGAATTCTCTGTGTTTTGCTTTGATACAGGGAATGTAGCAACATAATGAGATGAAAGGTAATATTTTTAAAGTATGCCAGTATGTCAAGTGATATAATAGAGTTGGCCCATTGCCTTGAATTGGAGTACAAAAATATAGTGGGTAGAGACAAGTCCCAGTATTCAAATATATTTGAGACTCCAGCCAGGCCTTTAACCTCTGAGTGTTAAGCTCAAGGTCTCTGCCAATTAACAAAGCTGTATGGGATGGTCATCCTATTGAAAGGCAACTGGAACTTTATTCTCTTTGTCACATCTCCAATAGATATTCTAAACCCTTTAACCATATATCACAGAATAGATTTTTTGAATCTATATAATGATTCTTCTATTCTATTGCTGTCATCTGGAGAGTATATTTGCTATTTATTTGTTCAATCCCACCAATTTTTATCAAATGCTGTAATTATATTCTCATAGCATAGTATTGAGGATATATCTTTATATCTAAATCCTCACCAAATATTTGTGCACATTGCATCTGATGGGTTGTAAAGGTTAGAAAGTTCATCAATTTCCTCTTCCATAAAGCGTGTCTGACATTATGCCAGGAGTACTTAACTGTGAACCGACCTGGCTCTTGGGGTAGTCTGAGCTCCTATATATCCTGATAGATATCTTAATCCAACATACGTTCCTCTCAGGGTCCCTGAGTCAGATCTGAGATTCCCCGTATGGATCTATAGGCATAGAAAGTGCATTATGAGTGGCTATACTCCCAACCTTAGGACCTTCAGGCATAGCTCCATGGCCATAGGTCAGAAGGGCTTCTTGATTCTTTAAACTGTCAAGTCAACAATAATGAGTGATATCATGTATAGCACACAACTTGCCATTCAAGAATATCTGTACTTCAAGAGTATCACTCTGTTCTATTAGATTGTCTTGATCTGTTGAACATTTTCAGTCATTAATGAAGAGAGGAGAGCTCATGTGGTTGCCTACCATAGGCTCCACAATGATTAGAGCTCTCCTAACCCACCTGAAATTGATTTAATAGGTATCTATTAGGAGGACAGTGGTTTTTCTAATTCTAGTGAATAGTTATTTCATTCCAGGACTTTATGTGTATTCCAGATTGAAAATGTAGTATAGGCTTTATCACAAAAGTATCTAATTAAATCTCATTTACTTCCCCTAAGCAGCAAGGACATTCAGATCAAGTCTCTAATTTGCGACAGTTAGGCAGCTGTTGTCTTGGAGTAGGAAGTCTATTCAAAAATAGCATTGTTAAAGAATGGATCATTTCGTAATTCCTGGCATCAAAATATAACTATATACCTTATTTCCCAATTTTTGACTCTGAAATAAGATGGCAACATGGTGTATCTCAGACCATCAATGCTAAGAACCGTGATTATATCTAACAAAATGCAGTGACATCAATATAAAGAATATTATAGCCATCAATGATGACAATTCATACCTTAGTCATTACAGATGTTTTGCATGCCAGTACAGACACTTAAGAACTCCTAAAAGAACATATTTGTGGCCACTGAGGTAAGAGGGGTCAGACGTAAAATAGTAAATACCACTTGCTGTTCCACACAATACATCTCATATTGCCGCCAAACTTTTCACAAGTCCTTCCAGGAAGGTGTTCATCAGGAATAAATGACACTCTTTAGTCCTGGAGATGGTGAACACACTGCCCCAAGATAGAGTCTCTGGTTCAAAATTGCATGTCATCTTTTAAACAGAAAAGAGGTTACAAGCATAGTCACCTTGTGACAATCCAAATGAGCAAAAGTTCATTTACAATGGAATACATGAACTCTGTACTGGACATCCTGGATTTCAGCAACCCTTTGGTGTTTACAAGTGTCTAATCACAAAAGTCTTTCAGCAATTTCCCTGTGACTACTTTGAAATCTACTTTAGCAGTAGGGTAAGTATCAATTCAACCTAAAAACATTTGTAATGGATATCCAGATCATGACCAGGCCTCCTGAGATGGTGTCTGTCCACATAGAGGATGCTCGGAAGATCCTTCTGGGAGAATCAATGACATGTGAAGAGACAAACAGTGGTGCCTGCATAGACATTCTGTAACTGGTTCCAACTGGCTAACCACACGTTGAAGAGAAGACTCATTGATTGGTTGTAGAGATCTTCAAAAAGTAGCTGTCAGCCTTAGTCACATTCTGGTGGCGTAGTGCTCTTGGGGGAACTTCGCTACTGGTGAAAGGAGTGGAACATGCAACCTTATGAGTTTGAAAAGTCCAGAAGACTCTTCAGCATTCCACTGTTCCAGAGTTTGGGTTTTTTAGCCAGTCCAGTATAGGTATGAAGAGAGTGGTGCCTCCCTCCCTCTCATTGTCTCAGAGTTCAGGTTTTGCAACCAGCAATATGGATGCCCTGAGGAGCAAGGAGAAATCTTCAGGAGTGACCTTCAAAAGCCCAGCCCAGTGGTAGTTGAAATACAGGCTTGTCTGGCAGTCATGCCGCAATTGGATGTGAACTCAGTAGTACTGATGTTATGCAGAAACTGAACTAAATTTTGAGTCTACTTCCTCAGGAAATAAGATAGTCTATGGGAGGGTGGCTAGGTGGCAAACTGGATAGAGCACTGGGCCTGGAGTCTGGAAGACCTGAGTTCAAAAAGACCTCAGACACTTACCAGCTGTGTGACCCTGGGCAAGTCATTTAATCCTGTATGCCTCAGTTTCCTTATCTATAAGATGAACTGGAGAAGGAAATGGCAAACTACTCCAGTGTCTTTTCCAAGAAAACCCCATAACGAGGTCAGAAGAGTTGGAAACAACTATTGGGGTGTGGGGAATATTTGTATATTTATTCTTGCTGTGTCCCTGGAGTAAATATCCCTTGGTAAAAGCTAATTGATGTTAATTAAGCACTAGGGAGCTAGTTATCAGCCTCTTAAAATGGAGGAAATACAATGTTTGAGGGCTCAAGCCAATGGCAGTAGACAAAAAAATACTCATAAACCCTTAGAGGTACCCTGTATCTTCGGGAGAGAATGTAAGTAGCCTGGCCCGGAGAAAGAAGGCCAAAGTGATCATGCTACAATGTACATATACCTATACACGCTATAAAAAGAGCATAGTCATCACTATAGATCTAGTTATTTGAATAAAATTAGTTTGTATGATAAGAAAAGAAAAAAACTCCATCGGGTATGCTACTTTGTCTTAATAGCTAGTAATTAAATAGCTTTAAGGTTGGCAACATGCTTGATACTCAAAACAGCCTTGTAGAATCGATACTACTTGGGGTAACATATTATGCACATTTGCACAAATAAGGAAATTGAAGAAGATTGCAGTTAAGAATTGAGTCACACAATTAGTTAAGTGGCTGTGGGTGGATCTGAATCCAAGTCTTCCTGATTCCAAGTCCAACACTCTATCGCCTGTATCACTTCACTGTCTTTTGTCTCAGTCAGGTTTCCCAACATTATGTGCTTGGAATAAAAAGTAGGTACAATACCATTGTTGAGCTATTAGAGAAAATTTTCTACCTTTTTTTTTGGACTGCAGTAACAATACCTATTAATAACAATGAACACAATTCATTCTCCCTTTTTCTCAAGTGTATCAGGCTAAGCACTGGAGCAAAATAAGGGTTATTTTATGCAAAAAAAAAAAAAGCCTCGTAGAAGAGTAAGATCTTCTAGACTGGAGAACAGAATCTGAAAAAAATAAAATTAAGTCATCATTGTTCTATCTGACTAGTAAAAAAAGAAAAAAAAAGGCTAGAGATCTTGGCTCTGGAGTCATTCTCATCTCAGACTTTTTTTCTAAATTGCCTACCTGTTAAAAAAAAAAAAAATTAGAGACAGCTAGGTGGCGCAGTGGATAGAGCACCCGCCCTGGATTCAGGAGTACCTGAGTTCAAATGACTTCAGACACTTAATAGTTACTAGCTGTGTGACCCTGGGCAAGTCACTTAACCCCAATTGCCTCATTAAAAAAAGAAAAAAAATTTAATTAAATAAAATTTTTTTTAAAATTTCCTAGTTGTCCTCAGGAATCTTGGATTGTTCTCCTGAAAATTCTCTTTGTAGGCTTCATGCAAACTATAAAACAAAAATGACAGAATTTGTTCATGGCCTGAATTTCCCCAAATTAACTTCAGAAAAAACTCTCCTAAACTACTTTCCTGGTTAACAATTGTCTGGGACTATATTCCCCAATCACCCAAATCCATTTATATATCTACTCTCAATTAGGATAGAGGTAATTTGAATAGGCTACAGGAGTATGATTTGGATTTCTAAGGAACAATCACCAAATTTACCACTTAAACTCAACATAAACAGTCTATTTCACATTTAGATTACTTCTAAAAAAACTACTTGCAGAAGTTTATTGCTTTCAAATTATGCATTCTGATAACATTTCCAATTTCTTGATGTCTCCTGTATTATACCAAATTCAAATTAACTTTGACAGACCAGAAGTATATACATTTGAATATTTGGGATAGTTTTTAATCAAGGTAAAAGTATGCTGTCATCCAGAAAAAAAGAAGTCTCAGGCTATGTAATAATTCTGGTTCATAAATCACTCATAGCATTCAAATCAAAAGGGATCTTACTTCCTAATGGTACAAATACATCACACTTTAGGCATCATTCCAAAATCAATAGGGCTTCTATAAAATAATTTCTGAAATTACCCTGCAAGAAACCTGGACTTAAGAGATCAACATAAAACTTACTACCAGCCTAATAACAATCCAGCTGAATGCATCTACAAATCAGCTACACAGAAGAAAAAAGGGGAGGGAGAAGTCATTCTATTCCTTGATGAATATTGGCATTCCATACTTATTGCATTCAAAAACCAGCATAGAGAAGTTACCACTTTTGTTATCACAGCTACAAACGAGTGGCTTGAGCACAAAACAATCATACTAGAAATTAATTAATCTTTCAATTAATTTATCAAGCTCAATACAAATATACATTTTAAATTGCTCAATAAGAAGTGTAACATGTATGCTCTGGCCCTCTTTCCCAAAGCCAAGCAGGCTACATCTTCCCATGAGGATATCATAGAACAGAGGTGTCAAATTTAAGGCCTCCCAGTAACAAGAGGCCTGAAAAATTCAGGGAGTATAGCCCCACAAGATTAAAATGTAATTGCAAAATATTTAGTGAAAAATAAAAATAAAATACCACAATTTTTTTTGCCAGTTGTGCCCAACTCTTTATGATGCATTTGGGGTTTTCTTGGCAAAGATACTAGAGTAGTTTACCATTTCCTTCTCCACCTCATTTTTACAGATGAGGAAACTGAGGCAAAGAAGGTTAAGTGACTGGCCCAAGGTCACATAGCTAGTAAGTGTCTGAGTTCCTGCCACCTAGCTGCCCTTAAATACCACATGCATGATGTTAATTTGTGGTTTCCTAAATCAATATGCAACTCTCAAGGATCCCCTTGTATTTGAGTTTGATGCCACTGTTCTAAAACACAGAGGGATTTGGATATCTTTTATGCACTGTCATTGGCTCAAGATAGCATTGGCTGAATTTCCTCCCCCTGCCCTCACCATAGTTAGGAGCTTGTGATTAGCACCTTGGTTCTATTTAACCACTTAACATCAATTAGCTTTTACTTTAAAGGTAAAAGAAGACACCAAGGTCATCCACTTCATCATGGGCCATCACCAGTGTCTTGATTTTTTTGTCTTGCCACTAGATTTTAATGACTCTGGAAGAGAGAGGGAGGCTGACGACTTGTGTAACTCTGCCTCTCTTAAATCCAAATTCAAATGCAAGTCAAGATATCACCCATGATGTCACTGGTCCTCTTCGAAAGTGAAGGGACATAGCCATCACCACCGACAACAACAATAGCCAGAACAAAGTATAGAACATTTCCCCAACACCTCAGTTGCATAATCTCTCCAACATCACTTGGGAAGGGTAGGGAGGATGGGGGAAAGAGTTAGACTCAAAACTTAGCTTAATTCCTATATAATATTGGCCCCATCAAGTTCATGTTTAGATGCAGCATAACGGGCTCAAAGCTTACTCCTGAAGATTGCTCTACTTTCCTTAGGAGACTGACACTACACTGGCTATAAAATCCAGCCTATATTCCAACTCCTGGATTGCAGGCCACTTTTCGTTTTGCCCATATAAAACATTTCCAAGTCGGTTTGTTATTTAAGAACTTTTCAGTGTGCAATTCTGTCAAATCGTTCAGAAACTCACAGTGGTCAGGTAAATCATTGTTAAAATGAAAATTTTGCCCTTTTTTACCCCCCTCAAAATGTTTTTCTTGACTTTTTATGAGGAAACTCCTATGTTCAAGGTGATTTAAACAAGTATCTCTCTTTCCAAGCTGGAGAAAAGAGTTAAGAGAATAACATCTTCAAAATACTAGATAACACTAATCCAAGGAAGAGATAATACTACAAAACCACCTTTTCCCCTCTGTTCTTAGAGTCACTGGTAATAAACTTTTACTGCCTTCAGAAGTCTGAATGAGTCAAAGAAAGAGTAAGGGAAGGACCTAACTCTTTACTCCTTTAGGTGGAGGGTCAGAACGAAGGGATTTTCTTTTATCTCCCCAAATTGACCATGCTATCTAGTAGAACTATTCACCCAGAGGAAGACACATCACAAAGCAGTTGGAGAGTCAGTCTGAGGGTGTTTGAGGCACGTGAGGGAACATAGACAGACTGACACAGAGACAGAGGCCATCACTTGATCCTGGAAGCAGTTTCACTGGCAGTAGAGAAGAGAACTAGCTGCGGACAGGAGAGCATCCTGGCAACTGAGAACTGAGCTTTGGAAGGGCTCTACTAACAAAGAAAGGACTTTGAGGCCTTGCAGTACTGGAGGGGTAAGTAGCCTTGGTCACATGTTCTCTACATGTATCTCTGCCCCTATTCTTTGTGCCTGTGGTACCTCAGGTCTATGGCCAGATGGTTTTGTAGCTACTGTTTTATTATGTCATTTTTATGAATGCCTTTGTTGTTGTCGTTTATTGCTTAGTTTTTTCCAACTCTTTGTGACCCTCATTTGGGGTTTTCTTAGCCAAGATACTGGAGTGGTTTCCTTCTCCAGTTCATTTTACAGATGAGGAAACTGAGGCAGACAGGGGATTTACTATAAGCTAATTATATCAGCGGGTTCACTGATGATAGGAAGTATACTAGTGGGGGCAGACACACAGATAACAAATCAGAAGCTAAGAGTAGTCAGTAATCCAATCTGTATACCCCTAATGCTGAGCTGGAGAGTACTTCAAAGAGAGTGCTACACAAAAATTAAGACAGTGTAGCTGTGTGACTCTGGGCAAGTCACTTAACCCCTAATGCCTCACAAAAAAACCAAAATAGTAATAATAATAATAATAATAATTAAGACAGTGTTCTGGTGTAAAGTTCTCCCTAGAATCAAGGCCAAATCAGTCTTCCTTGAATAGAAGACAATCAATTTCAGAAAGTGGTCTTAATTCCCCACAATAAATCATTAAATGATTTCTCTTATTTCTGGTAGGTAGAAACTGGAATGTCCCTGTGTTTAATCCAATTAAGAAAGCTATCCCTTTTGTGTTGTTGTTGAGTCCCGTCTGACTCTTTGTGACCCTATTTGAGATTTTCTTGGCAAAGTTACTGGAATGGTTTGCCATTTCCTCCTCCAGTTCATTTTACAGATGAGGAAACTGAGGTTAAAACAGGGTGAAGTGACTTGTGCAGGGTCACACAACTAACAAGTGTCAGAGGCCAGATTTGAACTGGGGAAGATGAGTCTTCCCGACTCCAGGCTATTCACTTCACTGCCCTCATCCTTTTGTTTACTGTTGACCAAGTTGAAAGAGAATTATTAGAGGAAAGGAATTATAAAATTATAAATTAAAAAGAGGAAGGAATTGGTTTCAGAAAGATATTTCCTCTAAAGGTTTGAGGATATTAATATTACTATTGTTTTGTTTGATAAATTTTGATTTTTGGTAAATCACAAACCCTAAGCTTAAGATACTCTACCTTAGGTTTTATTTTGCTCTAAAATTTTGTCTTTTGTTTCACAATTACTATAAAATGTAAATTGGGTTGCTTGGGTGACCAACAGAGGAACTCTGAATCTCTTGTTTCTGATAGATTTTTGCCTAGAAATGCAAAATATAGATTGTTTTCTTCCACAGTGGAAAAGAATCACTTTATTTTCTTTACCTTCAAAATGTTGACATAACTGAGATAATTAATTGCTCTTTTCTCAACTTGGCTATAGTAGAGCTTTAGCCTTGGGAGAGGGGAAAGGGGAAAGGATGGCGCAGTTATTGTGGTAGTGGGATTATAATTCCAGGAAGCATTTATTTCCTTGTTAAATCTTTCGCCTAGCACCATACCATGCAAGTAATGTTCTCTTTTCAGGAAATTAGATTTCCAGTGACTGCTTTTTACCTGCAATTTCTCTAAATGATAGTCTTGTATCACTTGTGCACCAATGTTCTCATGACAATTAAAGGGTCCTATTTAACATTCAGTGATCTTCACGTTTAGATTCATTTAGAAAGGGACAGGCAACTTCGTAAATACTGCGAAGTGGCACCTAGACACATATATTGGTTACCCTTGGAAATCTTTCTTTTTCCCCTTTTCTCTCTATAGCTCTCCCCCTCCTCCCTTCTTTCCTTACACATTCTATTCCCTTTGTCTTTATTTTTTTCTGCAATGTTTCCCTCTTCCCATATAGCAATTGCTTACCTCTTTGCACTCTGGGCTGACTCTGGCTGACATTATCACTTAGGGGAACATTCTTTGCCATGATGAGGATGCCAGAGGCAAAAGCTTCTATTTTGACAAGCTGCTTTTACAGAAATAGGAAGCCTAAGAAAATGCCTTTGTACTTTCTTCTTCTCACTGAGGTAGGGGGAGGGGGATTTCACAGTGCTGAGGAAATGGGTAACATTGAATTAAGTCTAGGTTCTAATCCTAATTCTGCCACTAACCAGAATGACCTTGGTCAAGTCACTTAACCAAGTGATTTCTATGGCACTCAGGTTCCTTATTTTTAATGGGGTTCAAAGTCTTGACATTAGCAGGCAATCTAGGTATTCTCTTTTGGATGGCCCCCACCTTCATGTGGGGCAGCTAGGTGGAGCAGTGCACAGAGCGCTGATCCTGAAGTCTGGAAGACCCAAGTGCAAACACCACCTCAGACACTTACTAGTTGTGTGACCTTGGGCAGGTCACGTAACACTATTTGCCTCAGTTTCCTCATCTGTAAAATTAGTTGGAGAAGGAAATGGCAAACCACTTTAGTATCTTTGCCAAGAAAACCCCAAATGGGCTCACAAAGAGTAGAATGTGACTGAAACAACTGAACAACAACCTTCATGTGAGAAAGGCCATTCTTTCCCACCTCCTCTCTTTAACTATCCTGTGGACTTGACTTTTCCTTAATCAAAGCCTTCACTCCACCCTTTATTTAGGAGCTAGGTGGCCCCCTTTTAACATTGGGAAAGTAAAATTGCCTAAGGTTGACTGTCTCTGAGGGAAGCAACCCCTCTTCCTAGATTACCAAGCCTGTTTACTCATTGCTTAGACTTTGGTCAAATGAAAACCCCAGGCTCAAGTCTTGTTCTGCTTTGGGAAGCTATGGAATGTATTATCATTAAGATACTTTCTCATTTTGCTCTAGAGCCCCAAATAACACAAAATCTTAACAAAGCCTGTGTTCCTTCCCTCTTTCTCCAACTCCACCTCATATCATGCCAATGTCACTGCTCTTTTCTCTGGATCTTCATTCATGAAATGCATATGAATCAGGAGCTGTTATGATCCATTAAACTTGATGTTAAATTACATTATGCATACATTTAAGCGGATCTTAAAGGATAGCTTTGGAGGTAATATAAGCTCTCTCCCAGATGGAGCGTTATAGAGGAACCTCTCAGTTCTTTGGAGGGGAAAGTTCAGCAAACATTGAGTCCTGGGGTACTCAGTCTGACCCAGGAGCTATAGCAGTCTCTTGGAGCTCCGGTGGTTGCTCAGTACTAGGTGTGTACCACCCTATATGATTCTCTACTCAAGTCCCTACCCTCCCTATCGCTCTCACTCGAACCATGTGCCCAATGTCACATGCCCTGGAAGAACTCAGTCCCAAACCTCCTTGCCTTTGCTTATTTGTTGCTCTTCACGGGATTTCTGCTCTCTTGGGATGAAGGAAGAGCAGAATTTATATTCCCAGAACAGACACAGCCTTGATGTCCCCAGACACTCAAATAGAGTTTCAGCCAGCAGAAACTGGTCTCTAACAGCCTGAGGCATTTGTAAAATGAAAGAATTGAATTAAATGGGCTTCAAGGCTTCTCAGTTTTGACTCTAGGTTTCTACAGCTACCCGACTTTTTATCTTGAGTTTTTATCTTGAAGGCGCAGTCTAGTTTACAGCAGGCGTGGGCACCATAGCAACTTTTAGTCTCTGCAATCTGACAATATGTTCATCATTCTCAGACCAAAAGGTCACCCACTGGCAAGCATCTCAAAGTCCCCAGATGAATTTATTCAGTAAGGATCCTTCCCTCTGTTTCCAGACCTCGTGAGTTGAACAGTATAAGAAAGTGACTCGTTCTACCAGAATTATTTGGGATGCCAAACCCACAACAAAAACGAGCACATATTCAGTAGTAGTTACAAACTAGGCCAAAAAAAGGTATGTGTTGGCAGACGTATAAGACTTCTGTATGAAAATGTGGATAAAGTATTAGGTTCAGTATGAGACCTTGGTTCAAATCCCTGGTTGTCACTTACTGACTGTGACTCTTACTTAATCTCTCAATGCCTCAGATGACTCTTGGATTTTTGTATTGTCACAAATGGGTTGGTGGCTATATGTATTGGTAGGTGAGTGAGTTCCCACATCTGTAACTTCCTAAGCTGATAAAGGGCAAAGGCCTATGATAACAGAAAAAACAAACAAACAAAAAACCCCCAAATAAACAAAAAAACCAACCCTTTACCCTGTTTGTGTGCTAAACTCAAATTTCTTTTTTTTTTCTTTCTTATTCTTTATTCATTATTTGTTGAGAAGGAAATGAGGAAATTTTATGAACACAAATGAAAAGTTGTATGACTTTTTCATAATTTCTTACAGGTACTGTAAAGTTTTGTAATGATTTTTTCACCTAAGTACATTAAATAAGTGGAGATTAGAAGCTGTATTCTTGTCTTGGATGTCCTGAATTAAAAATCCTAATGCAGTGTCCAGTAGTGTTGAGAAAAAGACTTCTTCTCGACTACAGAATTTTGATATAAACTCATATTTCTTAAGGACATTTGGGTGGGTGAAAGGGGTAATAATATTTGTGTGGAAATTAACTGGAACAAAATAAAGTAATTACATTTATTGACATATGATAAATCTGACAACTTTATTTACATCTTTACAAAAATTTTTCAAGATGCAATCTGCTTTTCTTTTGCTGTAGTCACTTGTTTTTTTCTTTTTTTAAATTTTTTATTAATTTATTTTGATTTATCAACAATCACTTCCATTTGCTTTTGAGTTTAAAATTTTTCTCCCCCTTCCTCCCTGCAGTCATTTGTTTTACATGATTTGGCATTGGATTCACAAGATTCGGATTCATGTTCTTTAATTCTTCATCATGAAATCACATATCACATTGGATACTGAGTATACCTTTGATGAATAGGCCATTATTCAAAGTCTAGTCAAGATTACGTAGCCCAGAGGTCTTTAATGAGTTTTAAATGAGACAAGTACCCAGGTCACTGAAAATATTTTTTATCTCCATCTCTTGGATATATGGCGTGACATGAGGTCATGCTGCAGTATTCCAAATCCATTTGGAAACTTCAATATTTCTGGAGCAATTCTGCTTTTTTAGGCAGCTAGGTGGTGCAGTGGATAGCCTGCCAAGCCTGGAGTCAGGAAGACTCATCTTCCTGTGTTCAGATCTGCCCTTAGATACTTCTTAGCTGAGTGACCCTGGGCAAGTCACTTAATCCTGTTTGCCTCAGTTTCCTCATCTGTAATATGAGCTGGAGAAGGAAATGGCAAACCACTCTAGTATCTTTGCCAAGAAAACCTCAAGGGGCAGCTAGGTGGTGCAGTGGATAGAGGACCAGCCCTGAAGTCAGGAGGACCTGAGTTCAAATCCAGCCTCAGACCAAATACTTGACACTTGCTAGCTGTGTGACCCTGGGCAAGTCACTTAACCCCAATTGCCTAAAAACAACAACAACAAAAAAACCTCAAATGGGGTCTCAAAGAATTAAACATGACTAAAATGAACAACAGTAACAAATCTGCTTCTTAGCCTATCAATATATTCATCAGAATTCAACATTCTCCCAATGAGGGCAAGACTTCCTGGCCAACTGGGAGTAAAAATCCACAAAACACATTGTTTACAGTGGATGTTTTACGATCTGATCAAGATGCCCAGCTCATACAGACTCACTCGACCTTCTGACAATGGTTTTGGTATATCCTTGAAGGATAAAGTGTGTTTCATCAGTAAAAATCACCTTTTTCCAATCATTAGTACTCTAGTCTTTGTATTATCTTGCCCATAATGTTTTTTTCTTCATAATTATAGTTAGCTGCTGTTTTTTTTTTTAAAAAACACTGGTCTTTTAACTGCTCTTCCAACTTCAAATAGCCTGTGTCAAGATGTAGAGGTAATCAATTATAATCCTCCTAGCTGCCAGCTCTTTTTGAAGGTGTTTGCTTATTTTCTGAGGATTAACTATACTGTTTTGCAGCAAGCCTTTGCCAGTTCTAGGCATTGTTTTGTTTTGCTTTCAATGGCATTTTCCTTTATGCTTTGGTTGTAATTGATTCTGTTTCATTGTAGGTTTTAATGATTCTTGAAATTCTTCACTTCCTCATACCAATAGCTGCTGCAATATCTCTAACAGTTATTGAAGTGTACATTTTAAGAGTTACAGCCTTTGCCCATTTTCTTGGAGTAATATTCTTAAAAACCAAATAATTAAAAACAATATAAGAGATCAATGACACATGGGTATGGCATGAGATGCAGCACTCAGCTGACAGAGAACTAATTAAATGTGGGGCAACGAACTCAATTAGATTTCATCTGATCAAGGTCAGATATTATGAGTCAGCCTGCTGTCAGTAAAAGAACATATGCATGATTATTACTATCACAGAATGAAATCATATCAAAACTATTGCTTGTCCTAAGTAATTTGCACATAACTGTAGTTACCTTTTATGATGTCAGACTCAAAAGTAGAGTTTTGTCTTTGGTTACATTAACATTTCACCAATGATACAAAAGGTATCAGAGTGAATTGGTTTTGTCATCTGAAAAGAACCATCTTGACTGTAGCTTCATTCAAGTAGAAAAAGACAGGATATCCAGCTGACCCAACAAATACTCAGGCTGCCAGACTGATCGGTATAATATCTAGGGAATGGTAACTTCCTATATGATATGACTAGGGGTCAAGATTAAGGGCAATAAAGAACTATTCAGCTCAGCAACAAGCTATTCATTGCTGCTCTCCATTTCCCTCTGGAAAACTCGGCACTATTCAGGCCATTGATCTTAGATAATCAGAACTGGCATATCTCAAATATCTTTCAAACTGCCAATTTTTAATTTAATTTAATTTAATTTCTTTTCATTTCATTTGCTATTCTTTTCCTTTCCCCTCTCTCTTCTCCCTTCTCTGTTCTCCCCTTTCCCTTTCCCTTTCTCCCCTTTCTCTTCTTTTTCCCCCTTTCCCCTTCCCCTTTCTCCTTTCTCTTTTCCCCTTTCCTTTTTCCTCCTTTCTACTTTCCCCTTCCCTCTTCCCCCTTGCAGATCAGCATGGATGCTTTAACCTGCTGCTTTTCCAATGTGGGCTGGTTTGTTCCTCTTCAGGCAGCCTAAAGATCTAAAGTACTGCACCATATTGGTTCTGGACTTATTGTGGACACTCCAGTTGATAGGGCTTTAGCCCAACTACAAGTCAGAATTCCTGAGCTTAAGCAATCAACCAGCCTCAGCCTCCCAGTAGCAAGTGACTACAGGTGTGTGCCATCACATCTGGCTGAACTGTCAAGCTTTAATAGAGATTTGACTGAAAAGTAAACTTCTATATTTCACAGTTCCTTTTGGAGGACATCCAGGTTTAGTCAGGGTACAGTCTCTGGTTAAGGGACATGATCTTTCATTTAGCTTTCTGCACCCTGAATGAAGATCATTGTCTATTCCATCATCTGACTGTCCTCCTAATCTTTCCACTAGGGGGAGATTAGAAGCAAAGGTCTGATGTTAGCCAGGTTGGAGAATGGTTGGTCACTGTTAACAGCAGCAGTATCACTTCTGTCAGCTTTTCTTTTCAATAGGGCAACAAAGATTGAGTCAAGCCTACACCTTTCTGATATAAATAGATGGGAGTTCTTTTTCATGTTTGAGTGCAAAGATGGGAATGATAGCTTAGCACAGTGCCTGGCACATAGTAGGTGTTTAATGAATGTTTATTGATTAATTGATGATATATCACAAAGAGTGGTGAATTTTCTTTTGCTTCAAAAAGCCCAGATTTTTTTATCTTTTGTTTTGAAATCACCTACATTTCCCAGTGAACCCCCTCCTTCCCAAAGAGTCATCTTTTCTAATAAAGAAGAAAAAAGTTCAACAAAACTAACCAGTTCCCTGAGAAAGTCTGACATGTTTTGTAATGTTCTGTATCCACTATCCCCTACCTCTGCAAAGAAGGGAGGAAAGTATGTTCTTTTATCTCATCTTGGGAGTCAAACTTGGTCATTCTAATTTTACAACATTCAGTTCTGATTGTTTTGTTGTTGCTGCTATTCTTTCCATTAAATTGGGGTCATCATTATGCATATCATTTTGCTGGTTCTGCTTATTTCATTTGGAATCAGTTCGTAGGCTTCTCTATGTTCATCATATTAATAGTTTCTTATTTATTTTTATTTATTGGAGGCAATCAGGATTAAGTGACTTGTCTACAGTCACATAGCTAATAAATGTCTGAGGCTGGATTTGAACTATATTAATAGTTTTGGTTTTTTTACAGCACAATAATATTCTACTACAAAAATAAACCACAACTTGTCTAGCCATTTATATATCAGTGGACATCTACTTTGTTTTTCCAGTTCCAGTACAAAAACTACTGTTACAAATGTTCTGATGTCTCTGAGGGTCACCCCTTCCCCCCACTTTTTTTAATCATTGATTTCATGGGATATGTGCCTAGCAATGGGATCTCTGGTCCAAAGAGTAAAGACATTTTACTCACTCTCTTCACATGATTCCAAATTACTTTCCAGAATGGTTGAATCAATTCATAGTTCCACCAACAATGCATTAACATGCCCATTTTTCCACAATGCTTTTAGCATTGATTATTCCCATTTCTTGTCATGTCTGCCAATTTGCTAGATGCAAGATGAAATATCATGGAATTTTTTTAAAATATTTTTCTTCTATTAGTGGTTTGAGCAATGTTTCATTTATTAAGTTAATAGCTTGTGATTTTTCTCTAGTGAGTCAGCCAGTCAAGTAGCATTTGTTAAACATCTTCTGTATTGAAGCCACTGTGCTAAGTGCTGGGGATATGAAGAAAGGCACAAGATAAGCTCTGCTCTCCAGGATCAGAGCTTACAGTCTGAGGAGGGGAGACAACATGTAAACAACTATATGCAAAATATAGACAGGATAAATTGGAGATAATCAACAGAGGAAAGGCATTAGCATTAAGGAGGATCAGAAAAGACTTTTTTTTGCAGATGAGACTGTAGCTGAGACTTGCATGACACCAGGAAAGTCAGGAGATGGAGATGAGGAGGAAAAGAGCTCCAGGCATAGGGAATAGCCACTGAAAAAGTTCTGAGAGAACATTTATTCCTTTCCTTTATCCACTTATCTACTAGGAAATGGTTTTTGGCCTCACATCTTTCTATTGCCTATATATATCTTGGCTATCAGACCTTTATCAGAGACATTTGATAAATAGTTTGTTTCTCAAAGTCCTCCATGTCTTTTCTTCTCATCTTAGTTGTATTCATTTTGTTGGTGCGATAACTTTCTGTTTCAAGCAATCAAAACTGTCAAAAATCTTTTATAATCACCTCTAGCTGTAAAAAAGGTTTTTTATCTGATTCTCTTCAAATTTCTTGCACAGTAGGTTATAGAGTTCAGTTATTTCTTATTCTTATTCATCTGTTCCATTCATTTATATTTCTATTTTTTTAAACAGTACCAAAGAGTTTTAATGATTATTGCTTTAGAATATAGTTTTAAGCCTAGAAGAGCATTCTCCCTTCATTCCTACTTCTCATTATTTTCCATAGGGCTTTTTTGATTGTCTTTTAATCCCTGACATTTTCATTTATAGTACTGCCATCAGCAAAGAATTGATACCCTTAAATTGCATTTTTATAGCCTTCCCTTTTGCCGTTTTCTCTCCTTAGCTCAGCCACACTTACTGGAATGGAGTCATAGAGTCTGAAAGAAAACATACAGGATTCCTTGAAATCAGACTGTGAGCAAGGATTGAACTGAAATGGACAACTCAGCAGCATTGCTCTTCTCCCTTAGGTATGCTCCCAATTAGAGGCAAGATATTGTTAAGAACATGGAAGTATTTCACAGCCTGGAAATGGTTTTGTGGGCTGGCAAATTTTATTCTGCAAGGCTAGTATAGTCAAATAACAAGCAAGATGTCCAATTCAGTTTTCTACATAAGACAGAAAGTAAAAAGAAATTTACATAACTTTATTAGATATTTAAAAGGAATGGCAAGTTGTACATAATAGATTTGCAATTTCATGTGCAATCACCTTTTTATCATACTATGAAAATGAAATGCTTGTTTTATTCCATAAATTAAAAATAAAATGAATTTTAAAAAAGAAAGTACACGTGGTTACATTACCTTGTATTCTGTGAGGTTTTCTAAAGGTGAGTGTCTGAGAAGGGGAGTTTGGATTGGAGTCTGGATCTATGATTTCATCGGTGTAGAGAATTCATTATATGAAAACTCCCTCCAGAGATGCCAGTCAACATGTATTTAGTAAACAAATTTCACTCCTTGCTCTATCCTGTTATTCTTAGTCACTCTGAGATGGTTTCTTGACAGTTGTTTATAAATGAACACATTTCTATTTTTAAAAATCAAGCTAATAAAGAGAAAGTTTTATCTTTTGCTTTTCAGCTTAAAGTTCTATAAGTAATCAAAAAGGCAAGCATAGATGTAACTTTATCCACACTGACAGATATAAACACATACATTTATAAAGCATTGGAGCATCATAAAAAGCATAAGTGCTGTTTTACATGAACATTAAACATGCAAAGATAAGACTTTCATAAAAACATCAGGAAGAATAACTAGGTACAAAAAAACCCAATCATTTCTAATTTCAAAACCCAGTTCTGTACCATGTACTCATCTCTTCTTTGAATATTAAAATCATCAGTTACTTAACATAACTGTTTTTGCAACTGGAGCATCTGAAAGTGGTTCCAGGACTCCTTTTAAACACAGGTTATGGGGGAAAGAAAGTCCCATCAAGGCTTCAAAGAAACTAATGGAAGGAAGAAACCTGAAAACACATCTTCATTATCTTCTTTTGTGTGGAAATTATGGCACCACTTAAAGAAAAGGACTGAGGTGAAGTTCAATATGGGTGTGTATATGTGAGCAGGGCATTCAGTCTTCTTTGGGAGTGATTGATCTGTGCTTTGTAGAAACCCCAGGATGTTTATAGTGGAGGTGACATTAGGATAGTGATGGATGGATAGCTTAGCAATGAAATACAGACTTCAGGGAAAGGCAACTTAAAGCCAGGGCACACTAACGGATATACACTAGTGTTTGCTCTTTTCTAGTCAACCTAAGCCAATCTAACAAGCATATATTAACTGCTTATTATGAACCAGAACTATGTGCCTAGGCACTGGAGATAAAAAGGTTTAAATGAAAAATAGTTTGTTTTCAAGGAATTTATGTTCTTCTGGGAAAAATATGATGGAAATGATTATTTCTTTCATGTATTAATAACTAATTATCGAATTAGGACCAAAGGTTTTTCCCCTTTTCTGTTTCCTCATCCAGAAATCAACCAATGTGGGAAATCTCATGCAAAGACTTACCCAGTAAAGAAATTCTAAGTTTAGGCAAATGAGTGGATTCCTACTCATTGTGTTTACTCAGACAGGTCTGGGAAAATGTGGATTCTCCCTTTTGTCAGAAAGGTCATATGGAAATTGATGTCTCTTTGACCAAGATTTGGGTGTTCAGTGTCACACCCTCATTGGAATAAGCCCACCTCTCATTGTAATATTCATTTTCTTATTACTTCTTAACCAATCAGCATTGATTTTCACCCTCAGGTGCACCCCCTTTTCCAAGGGCATATAAACTGTGAGCCCACCACCCTGAGTCATCTTTGGTCCAAGAGAAATGACCAAATGACCATTCATTTTATTAATAAAATGCTAGCATTTTAAATAAATGACTACACCTAGAAACTATGTCTCTAGAACTTTTTAAGTGTCACAAATAATAATGATGATAGCTAGCATTTATAGAGCACTTTAAGGTTTGCAAAGCACTTCATATATGTTATGTCATTTGATCCTCATAACAACCCAATGTGGTAAATGCTATTATCTCCTTTTTACAGCTGAGGAAACTGAGGCTGAAATAGGTTAAATGATTTGCCCAAGGTCACACAGCCAAGTAAATGTCTGAGGTTGGATTTGAACTCAGATCTTCTTACTTCAAGTCCAGCACTCTATCAATTGTACCATGCAGCTGCCAATGGAAACAGATAAGTAAGTATGTGATAAGTTACTGCGGGAGAGAGTACGAACAACTAAAGCAATCAGGTAAGACTTCTGAGAGAAGGGGAGTTATGAACTAAGTCTTAAAGGAAAGTGTTGTTGTTCATTCATTTCAGTCATACCCAACACTGTGACCCCATTGGAATGGTTTACCATTTCCTTTTCCAGCTCATTTTACAAGTGAGGAATTGATGAAGGAAACTAGGGATTCCCAAAGGCATGGGTATTCTTAGAGCATTACTGATTAGAGAAGTGACTTTTTTTAAAAATGGGCATTCCTTAGGATAAGGATTGATAAAATTACTCTCTGCTTCTATTTCCTTTCATTAGAATGATATAACAGATAATATCCATTGCCTTGGAAACAGAATAGGAGAAACTTGCAGCTCTCTGGAGATTAGTATCTAATCTTAACTGTAGCTGAGAAGCTGATTTCCAATGCCAGTCTTAAATTCAGAGGAAACCATTAGTTTAGGTGTTTGCAATGCCAAGAACTGTTTGCCCCTGCCATCCTCTCTCTCATTTAAGTATGGATAATCAATGACAGGGTCAGGAAAGTCAGGATGGAGGGTAATAAGAGGGCCAGTTTATGCACAGACCAAGTAGTCCACCCTCAATCTCCCAGCTGGCTCTGCCTCTGGAGCAGTGATTCCTAGTCCAATTTTATGAAAGCTCTGGATAATTTCCAATTTCCTGAAGAGGACACTGTGAAAATTTCAAAACAAAAATACATTTGAATTCACTTAGGTCTTTAAAGTAGATGCTATGGAATATTTTAAAAGACAGATTGGGGACATTCTGAAATCACATAATAAGAACCTTGGTTTATAGAACTGAAAGAGAACTTAGTCAAACCTCATTTTACAGATGAGGAAACTGAGGCCTGGAGGGATGAAGTGTCTTCTCCAAAACTTGGCAGACCCAAGACTGGAACCCAGAGCTCCCACCTCCCAGTCAGTTGTTCTCTTTACCATATACCATGTCACTCCTATAAGGCTGGGAATTAACTGTTCTAAAGGAATTTCCATGAAGTAGAATAAGCTGATTTGTTGAGCCTAGCTTAGAAGTCTTTGGTTTGCTGTGACCATAACAATTGTATTGTTTTGAATGGAGATAATACCTAAGGAGGAGAGTCTGCTGCTCTGGAATATGCTTCTAGTAGCTTTTTAATTCAGAAGAGATTTGCAATTTTGTGCCTAGGACAATATGAGGTAACATAGTGGGCAATGGGATTGACGGGGTATCATTCAAGTTTCAGAAGCCGAGACCTTTGCCCCTTTTCGCCAAAAGGAATTTGGCTCCCATTTGTTTACAGATCCCAGAAAACCCTTAAACGTTTTTTACTCTGGTCTAACTCCCCTTATCTCCCTTTGAAAGCTGATCCTTTCAAATTTCTGCCTTCCAGTTCCTTTCATTATCTATTCCCATTGTCTGTTCAATCTCTCAGACCTTTCAATCTGAATTCTCATCTAGACCCTTTTCCCAGCCCCCTCCTCTGGCCACCCAAAGTTACTTTAGTGTATATAAGATCCACCCTGACCCCCATTCAAATGCTGAGAATCTCTCATGCCTGCTCGTCCTTATTGGAGTCACCTGGCCTATGTGATTTATCTCTAATAAACTTTTTCTCTGGCTGGAAGAAGATTTGAGTTGAATTCTTTCAGGCAGGGCCCAGCACCACGATCTTGTGGTTTCCAAGCACCCCAAAACCCCTAGACCTCTTCAGGATGATGGACAATGGCCATTATCAAACCCAGACATTGATCCCTCCCCTCTAACTGCAAGGGTGAGTTGGGGAGGGAGAGCAAGACTGGCCTGGGCATGACAGGGCTACAAAGAAGTTTACCTAGATGCCAGGCAAGCCAGGAGCTGCCAGAGTGGGAGAAGGAAGCTTA
The DNA here is from genome assembly GCF_900497805.2 of Vombatus ursinus. NCBI lineage: Eukaryota > Metazoa > Chordata > Mammalia > Diprotodontia > Vombatidae > Vombatus > Vombatus ursinus. The sequence goes on from NW_020954579.1 coordinate 18,275,683, forward strand.
ACTTTCAGCTTTAATCAACTCTACTTGCCAGTTAGGTGCTAAAGTGTTTTTCTTCTGCAGAAGACCTGCGGGTGTTTTTAGTATCTTCAGGGAAAGTCTTGGTTGACCTGCCCTAGATATGCTTGATATTCAGCCTAGTCCAAACTCCAGAAGCTTTTTTGGATTTGAATCACTTGATGGTAGAGGCAACAGGGGAAAGCTCCTTAATTCCCAACACTATAAATGTCTCTAGGCTAGCTTACTTGTCTAGTACAATCAACTTCCCGAGGGCACACTAGACTTTATCTTTACATAACTGGACAAAAAACATTCAGTTTAGCTTAAAGTCAGGGTTGGAGTTTCTTTTGCTATGGAGGCAGCCCCTAGCTAGGGCTACTTGCCCTGTTGCCATGGTTACAACTTCTCCTGTCTTTGATCTAAAGGCCCGGGAAAAGAGCAAGAGAGCGAGACGAAGGGGGGGGGGGGTGTTGACTGGCCTTAAGTTCCCCCTCTCGTACATGAGGAAGATACAGAACAGAGAAATAAGACAGCTGTAGTCTGCTACCCCCAGCAAACCTATAGTAATAAAATATCCCTCACCTATGGAAGAGTTTGGAGAAGAATTAAAGAGACAGTTTAACCTGTAAACAAACATTTAAAGGGAATCCAAACAAATTAAGACTCTGTCACTCTTAGTCCTTACTTCCTTGAAGTTCAAGGTAATCCAGATCTGTGGTGGCAACTGGGTTGGATCCAATTTTAATTAAAATCTGCAGAGAGGACCCAGCAGACCATGTTTCTGTTACATCAAAAGAAGAAGAAATTACAATGCTGTCTTCTCCCTTTACCCTTGATTACCTTTTCCAGAGAGAGAGAGAGAGAGAGAAACTGATTAGACAAATCTAAGTGGGAAGGGAGGGGGGTGGTGGAGAAATGGTTTCTTTTATAGTCAGTATAATCCAAGGAAATTCCTGTTTGTACTTTTATGCACATATGTGAGGGAGAAAACTGTAATTAGCCTTTAGGGTCAATTAACTATTACATCACAGCTTCCAAAAAAGAATACAACCTCAATCTTAGACAATAAGAGGAAAAGAGAAAAGAATTTTTAGTTAAAATTCTGTCTCTGGTTAGAACCACTCCTATTTCCATTATAGTCTATAAAAAACGTAAAGTCCTGATTTCTGGAGAGCTTTCATATGAGAATGTCCTCTATCAAAACAGATTACATTTTGATCTATGGTCACATAACAAATAAATGTTGGAGACCAGATTTGAATCTGTGTTTTCCTAATTCTAAGCCTAGTTCTCTATCCCACTAAATCATGCTCCCTCTTCTACTATGTTTGCAGTCGAGAAATTGGTGCCATCCCTTCCTATGCAAAGATCACCCTATTAATAAGACATGCTTTGAGTTGGTTTTCCAGCAGTGGGGATTGTTTGTACTCAGCCATCCATACTCTTTCAACCAATCAGTTTGATTATGCCTTTGCATTTACAAGGCAGCTGGCTAGGGCTAGGTGTGTGGTCTGTGTATGTGGCACAATTATATTCTGTGTGATGCTAACTGACCCTTGTTGGGTCCCATCCTAGGAGGGGAAAATGACAATTAGATTCCACCTATGATCTCTGGACTTTATAATAGCACTAATTGTATTAATAGCCTTTGAATGAATTCTTTGAAGAGTTTCAGTAATGTAGACATAGACCAAAAGAGATGTCTGTGTTGGGGGCAGGGCAGTGAAGGAGAGAAGAAAGGAGGTATCACCTAGTCTCATAATGCCAGAAGGGATTATATATAGTCAAACCCCCCTTATTTTACAGAGGAAGAAAAAGATGAGGCCTAGAGATGAAGTAAATTGCCCAGAGTCACATAATTTGTGGCAGAGCTGGGATTTTCCAGATTTATTCACTCAGTCCTACACACTTTCTACTTTATAGAGCTGTGAAACCGTTACGAAGTGAAAACTTTTTTTCTCCTTTTTTTCTTTCTCTGCAAACTGCTCCATAGTTTGGTGTCATGCTTCAGACTCTTATAAGACTGTTGCTTGTGTATCCTGGGGTGTGGGTTTCAGCCTGTGCCATGTTTTAGAAATATAATAAGAAATTTTGAGAACTGTGTTTAAAAATGACTTACGGGGATTTCAACAAAGCAATTGATCTTGGCTCACTGATGTCCTCCTGTCTTCAACAGAAGGCCTGTAAGGTAGAGAAAGAAGCTGGGAGGGACCTTAGAGATCATCTACCCCATTATTTTACAGACAAGGAAACTGAGGTAAAGCAACTTGCCCCATGTCACATAGGTCTTCTGACATCTGCTGAGTTTGGGGAAAGCAACTTTAGTAAATGATAATACGCTCCCTCCTTACATTTCCCGTTCAGTGTTTCTCCCCTTGGCCTTTTGTCAACACCTTTCCTGAGCAGGCTTAGGGTTTGAATGTTGATATCTGACATTCCATCTGGCTACTCTGTGGTTGTATCTAGGCTTGGCCCTCTCTTTGTCCTTCCTTATTTCTAACCCTACTACATATTGGTTACCACCCTCTGCTTACAGCATAACTGGAACCATCCTGGGTTGAATGAGTGAAATAGGCTGCCATTCTGTCTTCTTTTCAGGAGCATCTGGTACCCTTCCATTTTGAAATGAAATTCCATACAGAATATTCCCACTTTGGTTCTCTCCTTACACTTAAAGCAGATGATGCCTGGAATAATAGGCAATCAATAAATGATTGTGGAATTGAATTGATGGGGTTAGAACTGAAGGTTGAGGCAGCTTCCACATAGAGTCACTCATTGGTTTCTAAGCAGAGGGGACCCTGGTCTCCTCTCTTGTCCTAAGCCAAATGAGGAATTAAAGAACCTATAACAATCATGATCTAAAAGGCAGAATATTAAAATGAAATTAACTTCTGGGCAATGCCAGACCTACTTGATTAAAATTTTTTTTTAATTAAAAAATAACCTTTACTGTATCTCCTCTCCTCCCAACTCCCCAGTCACCCCAAAATCCAACAGATGCAATAACAGCTTTCTTTTTAAAAAATGTTTTAAATTTTAAAATAGTCTTTACTGCATTTCCCCTCCCTTCTCCCAACTCTTTCAGTCTCCTGAAGTTCATCAGATGCAGTTATCAGCTTTCTCCTGTTGGAAACATTCTTCAACAGAAGACAGATTGCTTCTGGAGCTCAGTGATCAAGATGCAATATTTCACTTTAATGCTATTATCCTCATTTTTAATCCCAGGGCTATCAATAATGTTTTTTATTCTACTGTCACTAAGCCTTGGTTAATATTTACCTCTGCTTCTTAAGCATAACCCAGATACATAACATCTGAGATAACCTAGTTTCTTTCCTTGGATATCTGCCAGCTTTCAGTCACTGACAGGTTTAGGAGGAGGGTGATTAGGGGAGAAGGGAAGCCTATGTTCCTTGAAATGTTGTTCCAGGCTCCTCATTCAAGTGTAGAAAAAGTAATAGAAACTACTCTTTAAAAAAATTACTGACAAAGAAAGAGAATATAAGCTCCCTGAGGGCAGGGTCCATTTTCATTTTTTGTCATTGTACCTATAAGTGTCTGAAACATAGTGGGCTCTTAATAAGTAGTTGTTGAATGAAACACGGATGGCCTACTTTCTGGTTGAAAAAGCCTTCAAGGCACACCTTGTGGGAGTTTGACCTCTGCTTCCCTTTGGTAGCCGCAAAACCCCTGTCTAACCTCTGGTCTAGGTTTGTCCCCAAAGTCGGCCTTCTGTAGGGGCTTCTGTTTGTGATCCTTGATAATCTGATATTCTGATGAAAAATGTGGATAAACCAAGTGGCCAGTTTTATGCCAAGACCTAGATATTGAGTTTTCCAGGTATTGGCCTCAAGTGGACATTTTCTTTCTTTTATGAAAATTACTTGCATTGTGTTCCTGTTTCATACTGATTTTTTTTTCTTTTGCTGTGGCCTAGGAGAATATCACTGAAGGATATGAAAAGCCTAGAAAAAATTAAATTATGTCATTATGATTAAAACACAGAAGGAATTCATACCTCTTGGAGTCTCAAAAATATTTTGCTGATGTTCAAAGCCTGGTTTAGGCCAAAGTTGTAATTAGATCAACCCTGCTTGGGAAACTCTGAATATGTTACAGATTTGCTCTGATTTTTCTGTTCCTTCTTCTTGTTCCTCCTCATAATACTAATAATTCATATTTTTATAACACTTTTATAAAGATGACAAAGCATGATTCTTGAAATAACCCTGTGAGGTAGATAGCACAGGTGGTACAATGGATTGAATACTGGTCTTGGAGCCAAGAAGACCTGAGTTCAAATTTGACCTCAGATACTTACCAACTGTCTGACTACAAGGAAGTTACTTAACCTCTGTCTACCTCAGTTTGCTCATCTGTAAAACTGGGACCACCTACCTCCTAGGGTTGTTGTAAGGTTCAAGTGAGATAATTTTTACAAAGTGCTTTGCAAACTTTAAGGCGCTATATGAATGTTAGCTATTATTATCCCTATTTTACAGATTAGGAAACTACAGCCCTAGAGAGGTTAAATAATCTGTCCATGGTTACTCAGCTTGAAAGCCTCTGGAGTATCCCAGCTATCTATATCTTAGTTGCACAGAACAGGACTTCTTCAGAAGTTATAGCTTCTCCAGAACTCAGTTGAATAAAAACTGTCTATCGGAATCTTTCTTGAGCTACTGATGCCTCCTTTCACGTTACAAGGCTATCTTGTTTAGTAATACGCTGTTGATTGAATGGAGATAAGAGGAGCTATTTGGGGATCTGTAAATAGACAGCAGACTACATCTTGGTCCTCCTGCCAAAAAACTGCTAATGTTCCTGGCTGGGTTGTACAGAACCATTAACTCCAAAGAAACAGCAAGCATTCCATTCTGCTGGCATTGTGGACAGTACCGTAATCCAGTGGCCACCATTAATGGCTGTTCATCTTCCTCTGTGCGCGTACTCTTGTCTCCCAGAAACATTCTTGGCATGTTTTGGTGACAATTCAAATTGATGTAAAATCTGTGGCAATTTCAACACTGACTCCTGCATTTGCTATCTTCTGGACTTCTGAATCACAGAATAGTACCCATGCCAAGATAGGCTATAAAATTACGCTACTTGTCCACATTCTATTTCATCAAAACTCAAATTTTTAATGTACTTAGATGTAAATCATCTCTAAATAAATCATCCATCCATTTTTTTTGTATTTTTTTTTTTGAGACTGCGGTCTCTCTATCTTGTGTAGGGTAGAAGCAGAGAGGCCACCAATGGACCCGATCTTACTGCTAATTGGCATGGAAGCTTTCATGTGTTCTGTTTCTGACCTAGATTGTTTCACTACTCCTTAGGCAGCCTGGTGGCCCCTGTCTCCTGGAGGCTTACCATGTAACAGGTGCCATATTTAGTGCAGAGATCAGGTCAGCTTTAGACCTCTTGCTGTTCAGAACTCCAGAGCTCAAGTGATCCACCAGTCTCAGTTTCATCACCATGCCTGGCTCATCCATGCTTGTGGAAGAGACTTAATGTGTCCTGTGTAACCTAAACAACCACATAATCCAAAAAAAAAATCACTTATATTTGGCTTTAGAATGCACTGTAATTTTTAAAAGGCAATTATACTTTCCTAATTTTGTTGAGTCAAGATTAGCATTTAGTTTGCATTTCTAATGCTGAATGGTAAAACAGCCAGGGAGCATTCTGAGTCATAGTGGAAAGCCATCCCTGTATCAAAATTATGCCATAGAGCATCCACAAAGCAGATCATTAACTCTGAAACGATAAAAGGATGATGGTGCAATGTTTGGGAAGTTAGGGAATCAATTTGAAGGTGCCCGTGTCTTAATTTTCAAGGCAGCTGGTGGCTCAGTGAGCACTAGGCCTGGAGTCAGCAAGACCTGAGTTCAAATCCAGCCTCAGACACTTCCTAGTTGTGTGACCCTGGGCAAATCACTTAACTTCTGATTGCCTGACAAAAGGATCCACTGGAAAATGAAATGGCAAACTGCTCTAGTGTCTTTGCCAAGAAAATCCCATGGATATTTCTCTCCATGGGGTCATGTAGAGTCAGACACAACTGATTGACTGAACAATAACAACGTCTTAGTTCTAAAATGACAAATGTAAGAAATACTCATCAGATAGGGGCAACATGAGGCCTAGGAGATAGTCATAAGGAATCTTGGAGAATTCTTGCCTAACATACAATCAGTGTGCTGCTGTTTGGTAAGGTCCATATATATATACATCTATAAAGTTCCTATTGAATAATTCCCAGAAATGATGACACACACCTAGAAGTATGTTTCTTAACATCCAGGAAGATGTTAATGTCCTATAGTATGCATTGTCTGTTCTCATTATCTTCTGTAGAGAAGGTCAGACATAATTTTGGGAGCACAAAATTCCACTGATAATATCAGAGACCAGCATTTTTATAGGGTTGGTTAAATGGCCTATATATTTCTGGTGGGAAAGGTGCTGGTGGAGGTGATACCTTGCCCTCTATAAATACACACATACAGAGTAAATTCAGATCTATTGGCTGGTATAGGGTGATGAGCTATGAACACGGTGCTGTTGAGCCATCAGTGTGTATTAAAAGGATCATTTGCTTTTCATGACGTGCTTTAAAAACTCCTTTGAAGAGACCCTGGATTCCATTTCCATTTCTTTTCATTAATCACTTCCCAGACACCAGCTCCAAACCATATTGACTATACTCTGGCCATCATGCCCACAGGAACCTCAGAATGAGTCCCTGTAACCACCTGGGACTGTGATAGGTGAGATTCCATTGTATCTTGCCTGGACCCAGTCAGGTTCCTCACTTCCCAGCCATCAGCTCCAAACCATGCTACTGTGTCCTTAGTCTTTCTCCTATCCCGACACTTTCCAGCACCCCTGTATGGGTTGTTGTTCCTCATTAGAATGTAAGATCTTTGAGGACAGGAACTGTTTTGCTTGTTTGTATTTTTAACTCCTATACTTAGCACAATGATTGGCACATAGCACTTAATAAACACTCTATGTATCTATCAATTTAACTACCATCTCTGGCTGTTGTGACAATTTCATTTTTTCTAATGTGTGTTTTTCTTTACTTCATTTTTTATTAGTTTCCACTGTAGGGACAATAAAAGTGATCTCCATAAGAATCATGATCCATTTTAAAGTTTGCTTTAAATATCCACCCCCACCCCACCCTCGCTCCCAGTTCCCTAAATTAAAGCAATTTAAAATGGAGAAATACAGTACTCTAGCAAAGATGAGTTTGTCTTGATAAATACAATAATCAACAATCACTACTGCTTCAATTCACTTGAATAAATAAATAGTCTGTGGAATATGTCAGACAGAACATGTGAACATATGTTCTGATTCTTCAAAAGGTTTTTGCTTTTCCATTCCTCAGGCTTAAAGATTATTTGCCTGAACTCAGCAAAGTATTACATATCTGTGTACATTTCTGCACTCGATATCCATCTAGATTACATACGATTGTCTATGGGAAGCATGTATACACAAACACAAGGAATTGAGGCAATAACTATAAAGGGAATAGCTACAAATATGGATATAAATTTGTAGGATGCAAATACTCATATAATAACACATGGTCACATAACACATTCGAAAGACAAACACAGATATAGATCTCTTCTTGATGAGTCTCGGCATTCCTGGAAATCATACCCAAGTAAAATCCTTTTCTCTCCATTCACACTTTGAACAGCCTTCCTGCATTGTAATTGTTCACTTTAAGTGAGGAGGTAACTAATTTAGTGTATTGTTACCATGTACTCAGACAAGCAAGCTCAAATACTGTTCTCTCATTAGGACTCCCTCAGAACAACTGTCTTCTTTCTCCGGGACAAGGCTGTAATAGATTGGAGAAAAAGAATATAGCCAAATGGGTAGAAACGTAGAAGAAGTTTCTTAGAGAAGGTTCAGATGCTGGTCTGGAGGTCTCCATTGAGAAGAGTTCTCTGGGTCTCTGTGGTCTCATTGAGTCGAGACTTGTCTTGCTTACTGTCACTCCTCTCCCCATCGTCTGTGCCGCTCGCCTTGACCAGACAGAGGACATTCTGGAAGCTCTTCTTGAAGTTGTCAGACAAGAAAGCATATAGAATGGGGTTGGCACAGCTATTGGCATAGGTAAGTACTACCACAAAGTCAAACATGCCCTTGAGGGCTGGGGTGGGCATGATGGCAACCGAGACTGAAGAAACATTAAATATATAGAAGGGAAGCCAGCAGAAGATAAAGACAGCTACCACTATTGATACCATGCGGGTGACCTTTTTCTCAGACTTTTTCCTCTTAGAAGAACCTACTCGGATTCCAGAGGACTTGACCTTGATGATGATAAACAGGTAGCAAAGGCAAATGATTGTGAGGGGCACTAGGAATCCCAAGATGAAGGTGTAGATGATGAACCCTGTGTACCATGCCCCAGATTCACCAGGCCAGTTGATGGTACAGCTGCTTCTCCCACCTTGGTTGTTCCTGAGACCAGCATATATCATGATCGGCAAGATGACCAGTAGGGAGAGTCCCCATACAGCCACATTAATCATCTTGGCTGTCTGGGGTCTCCTCCACTTGGCTGACTTAATGGGGTGGACCACAGCTAGGTAACGATCAATGCTCATAACAGTCAAGCAGAAGATGCTGGTGAACTGATTGATGCCATCTACAGTCATAACCACTCGGCAAATGGCCTTGCCAAAGGGCCAGTGGACTAACGCAACTTGCATGGCCAGGAAGGGCAGACCCAGCATGAAGAGCTCATCAGCAATGGCCAGGTTAAGGATGTAGATGTTGGTGATGGTCTTCATCTTAGCATAACGGAGGATGACGTAAATGACCAGTGTGTTACCACACAATCCAATGATACAGACCAAAAAGTAGATGAAGGTGAGAATGGCATTGCTAGTCTGGTCATAGTATGTCTCTGTTTTGTTTGAGTTGTTCACAGATGCCATTGACCCATTAGGGTCAAAAAAAGGGGGTGACCATATTCGACTCCCATTGGGTAGCTCAAACTCCAGATCCATGGCTGCTTTGTAACAATGGGCTGCCCTTAACCAGTTCAAAGAACTTGAAGTGAACCAGTTTTCACCTTAGAGGATCCTGGAGGCAAAAGACAAATCGTAGCATCTAGAAAGGAAAAGGAAAACTGACCTGTCAGCTGATGGCTATTTATTTCTGGTGCAGTGGATAGACTGCTGGACCCAGAGTCTGAAAGACCTGAGTTTAAATCCAGCCTCAGACACTTACAGCTGTGTGGCCTCAAGCAAGTTAATTAATCTTGTTTGCCTCAGTTTCTTCATTTACAAAATGAGGATAATAATAATAGCTCACCTCCCTGGGTTGTTACGAGGATCAAATAAGATAAATTTGCAAAGCACTTAACACAGTGCCTGGCACATAGTAGGTGCCATATAAATGTTAGCGATTATTATTATTAAGTTCATATCATGTGGTTGTACCACTATTCTAAATACTTATGCAAGATACTTCAATAGAAAAAAATTATCGCTTGAATATAAAGATAATACTCCAGAGCTACCAGTGGTAGTAATTGATTTTGAGTTGATAATGAAGCTGGGGTTTTGTTGAGGCACCTATACTTTCTCACCCCATTTCATATGTAATCAATAATACAATTATACAAAAGTGCTTTTGTTTGTGTGAAGCTAATAGGCCCATGGACAGCTAGGGGTGCAGTGGATAGAGTGCTGGGGCCTAGAGTCAGGAACACTTCTCTTCCTGGGTTCAAATCTGGCCTCAGATGCTTACCAGGTATGTGACTCTGGGAAAGTCACTTTACCCTGTTTGCCTCAGTTTCCTCATCTGTAAACAGAGCTGGAGAAGGAAATGGCAAACTACTCCAGTATCTTTGCCAAGGAAACCCCAAACGGGAACACAAGAAGAGTCAGACATGACTGAAAAAAAAAAACCGTGTCATAGAAGTTCACAAAACTTGGACAAAACATCAAGTCCCTGCTCTGAAGGGCATAGGATAGAGTCTCAGCCTTCTTTCAGTGGGAAAAACCAGATTGACCTGAATGACTACTTGAGAGACACTATTAAATAATAATTATTGAACAATAATTTATTATTTTGGTTTGTTTGCATTTCTCTAGAGCTGCTTACGTTGTGAACCTGCTTATATAACTTTCATGAATGGTTTAGCTTTCTTCACGCTTAAAAAAATTGGTATGTTGAGTTGTTTTTTTGGGGGGGGAGGGGTTGGTCTCATTGTCTTTATTTCTCTATGGGATCATAAATTTAGCACTGTCAGGAACCTCAGAAGTGATGTCATCCACTACTCTTTGTTGTATAAATAAGGGAAATTAAAGCCTAGAAATACTAAGTGACTTGCCCAAGGTCTCATCGACAATAAGGGGAAGAGCTAGGAGATGGACCCAGGCCTTCTGACTCCAAATCCAGCATTCTTTCTGTTACAATACTTATTCTCTTCTAGTATGTTGTTGTTCAGTTGTTTTCAGTCATGTCTGATTCTTCTTGTGACCCCATTTGAGGTTTTCTTGGCAAAGATGCTAGAATGGTTTACCAATTCCTTCTCCAGCTCATTTTACATATGAGGCAGACAGGGTTAAGTGACTTGCCCAAGGTCACACAGCTAGTAAGTGTCTGAGGCCGGATTTAATTCCAAGCCCATGTACTCTATCCACTGTGCCACCTAACTGCCCCCTCTTCTAGTGTGGTGTACTAGAAATGAACTGGAAATCAGAAGGCATGAATCCTAGCCTTCAGGCTGAAGAAATAGTGTGATGTGGCCTGAAGATCAGAGACCTGGCTTTAAATGGTGCCTGTGACCCTGGGCAAATCATAGTCCATGGAGTAATATAGTAGATTGAGTCTCTCCTTCCTCAATGAAAAAGAGCAACAGGAACTGTGCCTTGTTAGAGGTGGGGCAGATAGGTGGCACAGTAGGTAGAATGTTGGGCCTGAAGTCAAGAAGACTTATCTTCACGGGTTCAAATCTGGCCTCAGACACTTACCAGCTATGTGATCCTGGGCAAGTCACTTAACCCTGTTTGCCTCAGATTCCTCATCTGTCAAATGAGCTGAAAAAAGAAATGGCACCCCAAATGGGGTCATGAAGAGTCAGAAATGACTGAAAAATGAATGAACAACAACTTGTGAGAGGAGGAATCAGTCAAAGAGCAGAACTACTCGGGCTGACAAATTAGGGACGTGACCGAAGACTCTGATTGGGATTAAATAATCTTCCACGTGGATGAATTTCGTGCCTAGAAGACAATGATAACCATACAGATAGGTGAAATTTCACCTGAGTGGGCAGTTTTTCTAAGACTTAAATTTTAAGTAAAAGATATTTATTCATGAATAATTAGGAAAGCTTAGGTAGGGGAATATGACTGAAAGGACATAAACAGAATCTAGAAACCATCAGACTTGGGTTCTCTTTCCCCTTTTGCCACCACTTCACTGATTGACATCAGGAATGTTCCTTAACCTCTCTGTGCATGTATCACCACTGCATTTTCATATGAGTGGTAGTTTGGGTTTCCAGTAAGCCTTTTTGCAAAGTGCTTTGGAGATTCTTAATTTTTTTCAAAGTTGCATCAAATTCAAAATAGGATGAAAAGGTGGTTTTCAGGGAAGGAAACGGCTTTTTTGTTTCTCCGGTTACTTCCCTGGGTTAATGCCACTTTAGTATTGATTTGTTTGTCCCTCCTTGCAATTTATAGCTCTGATTTGACATATCCCTAAATGTGTTTAAACAACCAATATGCTCTATCAAGCTCCAGCTTATTTTTCAGAGCATGTACATAAATGATTCCATTTTAATGTCTTAATGGGACAGCTGGGGCAATGGTCAGAGTGATGGAGAAAGAGCAATGGGAAGGTCTTGGGTGTAAAGGAAGAAATTGAATGAGATCCTTAGTCATTTCCTTCTGGAATGGACTGAAAAAAAAACATTGGAAGAAGGCTGAACTGGGAAGGGAGGGGTTAAGAGTCGTTTCTAATATGTAGGGATGAGGGAGCAGGGAGATGGAAAATCCAATTCCTGAGTGTCTCATAGAAAAAATGAGCTTGCATTGGCTACATTACTCTTTTTCAAGAAGGGTTCAAGACCCTTATAAACAGGTTCAATGCCTTCTACTTCTCTCTTTTACCTTCCACAATATCCAGCATGGACTTGGACACAAGGTAGGTGGCTGAATCAATTCTTTTTTTTTTTTTAGTTGAATTGAAATAAAATATATGGAAGATTTTTTTTTTTAACTGTGTAAGGTTTTTTAGGCACTAGAATGGGTGACTGGTGGCTCCCTCTAGGTTCTGCGGCAAGGATTGTACCGAGAGTAAGGGGGTTGTGTTCTGATCATCCCACCTCCACCTCCCACTCCAAGGTAGCGTCAAAGTACATCAGTTCTCTTCCTAGGAGCGACAGAGACTGCATGGGAGGTGGGGAAAGGGAAATGGAGATGAACGGCTAAGAAACCTTGAGAGTTGCTTTCCCTTAAAGACACTAGAAAGTCCAGGAAATGCATGACCGTACTGACTAGAAGAAGGGGTGGCTGGGAAGAGTTCAACACAGAAGAGCCCCCCCCCCCCCCCCCCGCCCCCATTAGTAGACAAAAACCTCTTCCTTTCTTCCATCTCTTAACCCTTACGTTGCTTCCCAACCGTATAACCCCAGCGACTTTCCTGGGCGGGGGTGAGGAGAGGAGGAGAAAGAATGAAGGAGGAATTTATCTTATGTGCATCCCCAGCCTCCCTAGGAAGAGGGCTGGGGAGTGTGGGGAAACCAAGGCAAGCCCAGCCAAAGAAGTAGCTGCAGAGGGGCTGTGCGATTATGGCAAAAGCTGCGTGGGTGTATGAGATACGGACAGAGAAGAGGGAAACAACATGGGTGGATCCCCCTTTTGACTTCTGTAGGGTGTCCGCTTCTCTCCTCCCAACCTCTGTTCTTCCCAGTTTCCAGCAGACCAGGCAGGGCGGCTGGGATCATAGTATCTATAAGTGGTAGGGACCTAGGAAGCTAACCCTTTCAATTCGAATGGGTGTGTGTGTGTGTGTGTGTGTGTGTGTGTGTGTGTGTGTTCGCGTAGGGGTTGGAGCTAAGGTTACCTTCCCTAACTCTGCTGCGCCTAAGCTACTCAGACCACAGAGGAAGCTCAGAGAAGTTTTCACCTGTAGCATATCCCACCGGAGTACTTATCTGGAGAAGGTCATGGACGCTACGTGTGAGGGTCAGGGGAGGAGGTCTTCTAATGTGAATATACTCTCGACGTACCCAGGCAATCGGACTCATGCTTGGGCACCGCATACCCTGCTACAGCACACACGGACTCAAAACCCGCGTCTCACCCCAGGATCCACGACCATACACATACACCCCCCGCAGCCATTCATTTACACAGAAGCCTCCAATAAAGACAAAATGACACACAACACCCCCCACACACACACAAGCGAACGAAAGGCAACACACCCAGACACTCCGATGCACACAAACAACCACAGATCAAGCACACAAATGGACACACACAAAGATACAAATGTATGTAAAACAACACACTCAGACACAACATTCTCACCCAACCACAGATCCTGCACACAAACGTATGTAAAGCAACACACCGAGACACTCTTACACAACTACAGATCCTGCGCGTGCACGCACAAACACAAATACAAAGGTATGTAAAGCAACACATGCAAACACTTTAAAGCACTCTCACAACTACAGATTCAGCACACACATGCAAGAGCGCACATATACACACTTTGCTGTGTTTTCACCTTCGCTTGGACAGCTCCGCTGGTGCAGTTAATCCTCTCGCTCCGCTCCTCTGGTCCCTTCTTCCTTCAGGTAGGGGCCCCGAGAGTAGACTGGATAGGAGAATTCCTTCTCTGCGCTGCACTCTCCCGGTTCCGGGGGGCCGTAGCCTACCTGCTCTACCTTGCACCTCCGGCCAACGGACCACCGGGTGCACCGAGCTCAGGCAGCTGCGTTCTGCAGCCCTGCAAACAGATGGTGGAGAGCGGAACCCCGGGAGCTGTTGCTTTCTGTGCCTGTGTGTGCGCGCGTGTGTCTGTGCGCCTGTCTCTCCATCGCTTTCTCCCTCCAAGCCCGACTCACCCACCCCCTCCCCACATTACCCCTCCTCTCCCCTAACAGCTGCGTCACACCAGCCTGCGCTCCGCCCACCTCTCCCAGTCCTTTGGGAGAACCTGCAGCGGAGGGCCAGAGAGGCAGAAAAACTAACCTAAAGCTGTTCGAGAAGCCCCTGAACCTAAAGTTAGGACCTGTCTGCTGGAAGGTGAAGAGTTAATATATTTCTGGATCCCCTAATAGCAGCTTCCAGGGTACCACTTTAGAGTTCTCCAAGACCTGAAGTAACCTACTTGGTTTGGGGGGTTCCAAATCACCACGTTTCTGACTGATTTGGGTTAGGAGAAACAGAGATCTCTGGAGGGTTGGCCTCATCAGCCAAAAAATGTTATATTATTTGTCTGTGTACTGCCCTGGGTTTAGTACTCTGAATTAGGCTTTCTTCTATCTTCTTGAATTGCCAAATGTAAGCACTTTGATACAGCCCAAATATGCCTTCCATAGATGATACAACTCCTGTAAATCACTATTTTCCCACTCACTGTAGCTTATGACTATAAAGCGAAAAGAAAGCTTTTATAAGACAGCTTAGGGAAAGCGGCTTGCTTATTTTTTAGTCCCAAACTCTTAAGTTCTTGATCTTCTGGATATTTTCTCTGAACCCCCTTCATTTCTTGGGGAAGAATACAGGAGAATATTAAAAGATAAGAGTTCTGCAGCACCTAATTTTAGTGAAATTTAAAAAAAAATTCTGGTTAATGTCCCCAGAGTTCCTTAGGTAAATAGATAGTGAGTGTCTGCCCCTTAGAATAACAGTTACTGGTTGGAGTTGTGAACTGATTCAGCCATTATTTAGAGCAATTTGGAACTATGCCCAAAGGGCTATAAAACCGTGTATAATCTTTCACCTAGCAGTACCACTACTATGTCTATATCCAAAAAGAGATTAAAAAACAAAGTAAGAGGCAGCTAGATGGCGCAGTGGATGGAGCACTGGCCCTGGAGTCAGGAGGACCTGAGTTCAAATCCAGCCTTAGACGTATAACACTTACTAACTGTATGACTTTGGGCAAGTCACTTAACCCCAATTGCCTCACAAAAAAAAAAAAAAAAACCAGAAGGGAAAAGCACCTATATGTACAAAAATATTTATAGCAGCTCTTTTCTGGTAGCAGGCAGTTGGGAACTGGGAGGATGCCCATCAATTGGGGAATGGCTGAACAAATTGTGCTACGTGGTTGTTTAGAATACTATTATGCTATAAGAAATGATGTGCAGGAGGCTCTCAGAAAAACCTGGAAAGACTTACATGAGCTGATGCAAAGTGAAATGTACTGTGTACAAAGTAACAGCAATATTGTAAGATGATTAGCCCTAAATGACTTAGCCATTCTCAGCAATACCATGATCCAAGACAACTCTGAAGGACCTATGATGAAAAATGCTATCCCCAGACAAAAAAACAAAAACAAAAACTGATGATGTCTGAATACAGATTGAAACATACTTTTTAACTTTATTTTTCTTTTTTCTTTATGTTTTCTTTCACAACAAGATTAATATGGAAATTGGTTTTACATGACTACACATGTATAACCTACATGGAATTGCTTGCCTTCTCAGTGAGGATAGTGGAGAGGGAGGAAGGGAGAGAATTTGGAACTCAAAGTTTTAAAAACAAATGTTAAAACTTGATTTTACACGTAACTGGGGAAAAATAAAATACTAAAGTTTTGGGTTGTTTTTTTTTAAAGAGTAACAATAGCTGACATTTACACAGGATTTTAAAGTTTGCAAAGCACTTTAAGTACATTATCTCATTTGATCCTCACAGCAATCCTATAAGGTAAGGACCACATGGATTTTGGGCTCCATTTTATAAATAAGGAAAATGAGGATTAGGGAGGTTAATGACTCATCCCATGTTGAACAGCTAGCAAGTGTCAGACTGGATTTAAACCTAGGTCTTCCTGATTACATTGCTTTCATTGTAGATTAGACTTACAACCTGTAGCATCCCTGTCTGCTATGCTGTTGTTCAATCTGTCACTTTACCAATTAATTGGAAATAGGTTGAATGAGCCCCAAAGATGGGTATTGAGGAAGGATAATGAACTATCATTATAGTTGCAGGGCAGCTAAAGTGTCAAAGTGGATTGAGCACTGGGCTTGAAATCAGGAAGTCTCGTCTTCATGAGTTCAAATCTGGGCTCAGACATTTACTAGCTCTGTGACCACAGATAAGGCATTTAACCCCATTTGCCTTAGTTTCCTCATCTGTAAAATGAACTGCAGAAGGAAATGGCAAACCACTCCAGTATCTTTGCTGAGAAAACCCCAAATGGGATCACAAAGAGTCAGAAACAACTGAAAACTGACGCAACAAAAATGAACTATCAGCCAGAGAAGTGAAGTTACATATATCAGACAGATGCTTGGAAGGGAAAAGGGCAGGCTTTGTGTTGTCATTACGAGGCCTGAATGGATATTCCAGAGCTTTGAGAACTGTCAAACCAGCACCTGATAGAGTGATGATTGATTCTGTCCTGTTACTGAGGGCAAATAACCTAGTCAATCAGGTTGGAATCAGCTTGAGGAGGAGAGCTGGAGAGTGAAAATGTTCTAACTTTTCAAGCAGAACCAGTAATAAATGTTCATTGAGCACCTTTCATTTAGAAAGCCCTGGGCAGGATGTTGGGGACTGGGCAAAGTAAAAAAATGTGGTCTTGGCCATTGAGGTGGGAGGTGCTCATAATAACATTATCATAGAATGTCTGAGCTGGAAGGAGATTTAGAGATCCTCTAGTTCAATTATTGTTACAATAAGTTTTACAAATCACTAGACAGATAGAGATAGCTAGACAGACAGATAGTCTCACCCGATCCTTGTAATACCAGTGTGAGAGAATATAGAGATTATTTTTAGAGATTCCATTTTACAGATGAAGAAACTGAGACCTAGAGATGGAGTACTTGCCCAAAGTCATTCAGTTAATAACTGGCAAAGCTGGGGTTTGAACACTAATCTTTTGATTCCACAGATTTTTTCACTCTGTCCTGCTACTCTCCAAGCATGAGCACAACTGAGCTCATGAAAGAAGTTAAATAACTTCACCAAAGTCACATGGATATCAAATGGCAGAGCTGGGGTTTGAATATTGGTCCTCTGACCCAAATCCAGTGCTCTGCCCACTCCACCACTCTGGTTCTAAATAACTTAGTAAATAACTACCAAGAGTTAGTTTACTAATATTCTACCAGATTATATACAACCTCTTCTTGTGACCCTGAAGGAAAAAATGAATAAAACTGATGCTGTTTCCTGACCTATTAGCAAAAAAAAAAAAGTTCCTCTTTATGGGGGATTAGGTGAGAGGTTTGCTCCAAAACTGAAATTTTAAGGTAAGTGGAGAGGGATTAGACTTGTTTCATATAGTTCTAGAGGGAAAAACTAGCACAGTACTTGTGTGAATCTGGGTGATTTTGGAGGGAACAGCTGGCCACGGTCTCCTCCCTGTCTCTTTTCTCTCTGGCAATTTAATCAGGAATACCTAGGTAGAATAATTAGCTTACTTTTTAGCCTACAAGCAATATAATGGCCCAGAGGTCCATGTGGTCCCTTTCTTTATTTAATGGAGTTTATATCAGAAGAAAATTGCAATAGCTCGGAGCCCCCAGTTAGGAAAATTCCTAACATTCAGACACAGTACCTTAATTTTAATTTTTATTTATCTCTAGTTAGTGTGTGGTCTCTTTGCATTTAAGTACCCCCAAAATTTAGGAACTAGAAAATGTTTAGGTAAAAGAAGTAAGCTGTGGGGGCAGCTAGGTGGTGCAGTGGATAGAGCACTGGCCTTGGAGTCAGGAGGACCTCAGTTCAAATCCAGCCTCAGACACATAACTCTTACTATCTGTGTAACCTTGGGCAAATAACTTAACCCCATTGCCTAGTCAAAAAAAAAAAAAAAAAAGAAAAGAAATAAGCTGAGTAAATTATAGCATAGGTAGGCACAGGGAGGTAAAGTTGTTACCAAAGGGAGAGAGTAGTTTTTTGTTGTGTGTGTGTGTTTTAACATCCCTCAGGTTTTTAAAAATATTTTATTTTTTCCAAGTACATGTAAAAACAACTTCTAACATTCATTTTTTTAAAGTTTTGAGTTCCAAATTCTCTCCCATTCTCCCTTCCCTCTCCCCTATTAAGAAGGCAAGCAACTTGATATAGGTTATATAGTCATGCAAAACATATTTCTATAACAGTCATGTTGTGAAAGAAAACACAGATGACCACAGACCCTCCCAAAAAAACCAACAAGAAAAATAAAGTTAAAAAAAAAAGTATGCTTTGATCTGCATTCAGACTCTATCAGTCCTTTCTCTGGCAATGTTTAGCATTTTTAGTCATAAGTCCTTTGGAATTGTCTTGGATCATTGTATTGCTGAGAATAGCTAAGTCATTCATAGTTGATAATCATACAATATTGCTGTTACTGTGTACATTGTTCTCCTGGTTCTGATCACTTTACTTAGCATTAGTTCATAGAAGTCTTTTTGAAAGCATCCTGCTCATCATTTCTTATAGCACAATAGCATTCCGTCGCAATCATATACCACAACTTGTTCAGCCATTCTCCAATTGATGGGCATCCCCTTAATTTCCAATTCTTTGCCACCACAAAAAGAGCTGTTATAAATATTTTTGTACATGAGGGTCCTTTTCCTTTTTTTTTAATCTCTTTGGGACATAGATCTAGTAGTGTTATTTCTGGGTCAAAGGGTATGTACAGTTTTATAGCCCTTTAGGCAGTATTCCACATTGCTCTCCAGAATGGATGGATCAGTTCACAACTCCACCAATTGTGCTTTAGTGTCACAATTTTTCCACATCTATTCCAATGTTTGTCATTTTCCTTTTCTGTCACATTAGCCAATCTGATAGGTGTAAAGTGGTACCTCAGAATTGCTTTAATTTGCATTTCTCTAATCAATAGTGATTTAGAGCACTTTTTCATATCACTTTAGATAGTTTTGATTTCTTCTGAAAATTGCCTGTTCATATCCTTTGACCATTTATCAATTGGGCAATGACTTGTATTCTTATAAATTTGATTCAGCTGTCTATATATATTTGAGAAATGGGGCCTTTATCAGAGAGACTTGCTGTGAACTTTTTTTCATAGTTATGATTACCATGTATTTCCCTTCATCCTATTTGTGCCTTCTTTACTAAGCCGTTGACTCTTTTTTGATGATTTTCTTGCATCACTCTCATTTCTTCTCCCTATTTTCCCTTTGCCTCTTTTATTTGATTTTTAAAATCATTTTTTAGTTCTTCTAGGAATTCTTTTTGAGTCTTAGAACAATTCACATTTTTTCCTTTGAGGCTTTGGTTGTTGTTGTCTTGACTTTGTTGTCTTCTGATTTTGTGTTTTGATCTTCCCTGTCACCATAGTAACTTTCTATGGTCAGGTTCTTTTGCTGTTGTTGTTTGCTCATTTTCCAGCTTATTCCTTGACTTTTAACTTTATGTTAAAGTTAGGCTTTGCTCCTGGGGTGGAGGGGCACTGTCACAAGCTTTAGACTTTTTTGTGCTGCTGTTTTCATAGCTAGTTCTGGAATTCTATAAGTTATCAGTTTTTCCAAGTTGTTATGATCTGAGGACAGGTGTGGTCACTGCTCTTCTGGCCTGTGCTCTGACCTGTGATTGACTGTGGTCACTCTCTTCTGCCTTGGAACTATGACCAGGTTCCCCACTCCTCGTTGGCTATAATTTCTAGTGTTTTAATGCTCCTCCTCATCCTGGGACTGCAAGCCAGATCCTCTTTTACGGGCAATGCAACAGAGTCCTGCACCAGGGCCAGCAAAGGATCCCCTGTAATCTCCTTCTGACCAGTTTTCCAACCCCCTTACTATCTGTGGGCTGAGAACTCCAGAAGCTGCTCCTGATTCAGTCAACCCCAAGCTGGCGTGATTTGCTGGGGTGCAGCCTGCTCTGAAATGTGCTCCATTTTCACCCCAGTGAGACACTTTTCCTGTCAAGCGTCTAAGTTGTTTTGGGCTGGAAAATTATTACACCCCATCTTTTTGTTGGTTCTGCCACTCCAGAGTTCATTTTGAGGCATTATTTTTAAGTTATTTGGAGAGGAAATTAGGAGAGCTCAGGCAAGTCTCTGCCTTTACTCTGCCATCTTAACTCTACTTCCTCCCTCAGTTCTTGAATAGGTGGGTACAAATGGCAGCTTCAGCTTGTGTCTTCTCTTCCAAGGTGACTACCCTTTTCAGTGGCACTCTCCAACCTCTACTGTCTCAGACAGAGCTCAGGCCTGCTTTCAGTCTCTCCTTCCACCTGTTGTCCCTGTGTTAGTGATTTTTTCTAGCTCAGTCTGGAGCAGAGATGAGGATGCTATCTCCTTACCGCTTCTCAGCCCTTTAAATCCCTACTCCTTCCACATATTCTCATAGACTGTGTTTATTCTTTTACAAACTCTTAATTGAGTCTTGAGTCCACCTTCTCGTGCAAAGATCACAATAATCCCAAATTGATTTTAGGGTCTAAAGGGGAATGCTTGTTCCTATGAATTACAAATCCTAGGATGCCAGTCACTTTTCAAATCCCTATTATACCAGGACTGGTGAGTTGAAGTTACACAGAAACAGATGTGCTTAAGATGTGGGACAATTATCTATCAGTCAGAACAGTCTACTCATGCCTCAATAGGTAAGGGTTGTCTATCACTCAAAGTGTTCAAGAAAGGGTTGGAGAATCATCCATTTAAGAGACTGTAACAAGAATTCCTGCAAAGGATGAGAGGATGTCCCATTCAACTCTAAAATTCTTTAATTCTCCAAAAAGGTACTTCATTCATATATATTTGCTTGCTATTTTTTCCCCAATAAGCAAAGATACAGAAATCCTCCCAGTCCTTGCTTCTTCTTCTTCTTCCTTTTTCTTAGCCTGCTTTAGTTAAAAGATGATCAATGAAAAGAGGCTGTCACTCAGATCACTGCATCTTGTACAGGCAGCTTCCTGGTAGGATTACCTCAAGTCCGCAGCAGGCTTAGGAACTTGATTTTGTTACTCAACACAGAGTGATAAAACATTCTGATTAAATGTACAAGAGGCTGATTGATGGGAAAGAATGCTAAATTATGGATTTTGTATGTTGCCATTTGCCTGGCTGCAGCATCGCTCTTTTTACTTGGAACAATACCCTTTTGATCAGACTTCCATAGCCCATGCCTGGAGAGAATTAATTCACTCATCTTTGCAATTTTGCCCTGGGCCTAAATTGTCATGACTGAGGAGTGAATGAATATAAACTCACCTATATGTAGCTGGCCTCCAGCTCAGGCAGGCTTCACATGTATGCAGCCTGGACCTCTTAGCATCTATCTTAGTTGCCACTTGCATCTATTCCTCCTCATTCCCCTTCTCTGTATCTCTCTCCCCTGCTTTCCACATCTTGCTCTGGGAACAGTAATCAAATCAAATTGGCATTGCTACCAGAAAGGGGGTGACAATGAACTGCTCAGTGACTGTACCCACCATTCCTGTGATTCTCAAAACCAGAAAACCCTTCCCTGGCCACCAGTCCCCTGTGTATGGTCTCTCCCCTTTATTAAAATATTAAGTCTTTGAAGGTGGGGAGTATTTCCCTTTTGAATTAGCACAGTGCCTGGTACATAGTAGGCACTTAATAAATGTTTTTTCATCCATTCAGTCATTGCAATGCATTCCAATGCATACTTGGCATAATTGAGATCAATTATCTGAAAAGAGAACTCCCTCCCTGTGGGTAAGTTCACTTAGGAGACAAAATTAGAAAAGAAATGGAAGATTGCATGGTGAATATGGAATCAGAGGAAAGGTAGTTGGATGTTTTTAAGGGAAATTTCCATCAAACTCAGGTAAATTAATGAATTGTCCTTTTCCACTACAGGAATTTTTTTTGTCTGGAGAACTGGTTATCCAATGGGAGAGCATTCTCTCCCCCTTGAGAGAAGTGAATAAACCTCAACATATTCTTATTCTTTGGTATTCCTTCATGTAGCCCCCATTCTTCTGTTATGATAATAGAAGTCAGTTCATTTGCAGAATTGCAGAACTTCAAGGGACATTGGAAATTGTCTAGTCAAACTCTTATCTGAGAAAGAATCCCCTCTAGTGATGCCCAACAATTGGGGAATGCTTGAATAAGTTGTGGTATATGATTGTAAAGGAAGACTATTGTGCTATAAGATATGATGAGCAGGCTGATTTCAGAAAAACCTGGAAAGACTTAAATGAATGGATGCAAAGTGAAGTGAGCAGAACCAGAACATTGTAAACAGTAACAACACTATTGTATGATGATCAACTGTGAATGACTTAGCTATTCTCAGCAATACAATAATCCAATCCAATTCCAAAGGACTCATGATGAAAAATTCTATCCACCTCCAAAGCAAGAACTGATGGAATTTGAACACACATCAAAGCATGCTATTTTCACTTTATTTTTTATGGCTTTTTTTTCCTTTGGGTCTGTGTCTTCTTTCACATATTAATATGGAAATATGTTTTGCATTATTGCACATGTATAATATATCAAATTGCTTACCATCTCAGGGAGGGGGGGAAGGTAATAGAGGGAGGGAGAAAATTTGGAATTCGATATTAAAAAAAGAGAATGTTTAAATTGTCTTTACATGTAATTGAGAAAAATAAAATATTATTTAACAATTTAAAAAAAGAATCCCCTCTAAAACATCTTTTATTGAACACTGCTAGTTGTAAGGAACTTAGTACTTTCTAGGGCAGCCCATTTCATTTTTGGACAGCTCTGCTGGCTAGGAGTTTTTCCTTTATATCAAACCAAAAATCTGCCTCTGCAACCCCTTGCTCATTGTTCCTAATTTTGATCTCCAGGACTGGGAAGAACAAGTCTAATTCTTCTGCAGCATAGTGGACCTTCATTCGTCTTCTTAAGTCCCTGATAGCTCTCCAGTGTTTTGCCCCTGTTCTGGCAGGTTCCATCATGCTCCATCCTACTTCTCCATCCCAGGGGACATTATATAGCTCCACCATGTGATTCAAGGCAATTGCTCTAAATACCTTCTAATACAATTAAGTAGATTAGATTTTCTTTTTTTTGGTGAGGCAATTGAGGTTAAGTGACTTGCCCAGAGTCACACAACTAATGAGTGTCAAGTGTCTGAGGCTGGATTTGAACTCAGGTCCTCCTGACTCCAATGCCGGTGCTCTATCCACTGCGCCACCTAGCTGCCCTTAGATTAGCTTTCTTTACAGCCATTTTTTTGGTCACCATCTCCTCTTCTTATGGAGATCCTAGAAGATACTCCCAGTCTTCCTGATTGAGTTTTGAAACTGTTCTCTAATCATAGGACAAATAAGTTTAAGGAAGCCTTTGACCTCCAAAGCAATACTACCCAATTTTCAATAGAATGGAGTAGATCACAGCTGATCTTATTTCAACTGTACTTCAGGAGAGTACTTCTGGAGGGTATACTAGCCCTAAGTCTCAGAAAGGTACAGTCTGGTGCAGTGCTGGTCTTAGGATCAGGAAGAACTGGGTTTAGATGTTGCCTCTGATTCTTACTAGCTGTGTGATCAGGGTCAAATCACTCAAACTCTCTAGCCTTAGTTGTTGTTGTTCAGTCATTTCCAACTCTTTGTGACCTCTTCTTTTGGGGGTTTTCTTGGCAAGATACTGGAGTGGTTTTAAATTTCCTTCTCTAGCTCATTTTTAGAGATGAGGAACTGAGGCAAACAGGGTTAAGTGACTTGCTTAGGGTCATACAGCTAGTAAATGTCTGAGGCCGGATTTGAAATCATGAAGATGTGTCTTCCTGATTGCAAGCCCAGTGTTCTCTTCACTGTGCCACCTAGTTGCCTTTCTCATTTGTAACACGGGACTAATGATAGTATCAATTTCACATAGGGCTGTTGTCAAGATCAACTGAGATACTCAAAATATTCGCATGGATCTCTGATCTCATTGATTAGAATTCCTTCCAATGATGAATATTGTGACCCATCCACACTTGTTTATCATCCATGACTCTTGTCCATGTACCAAAAATTCATGACAGGGGTTCCATCCAACACATTGGAGACCTTCCTCACTTCCTCCTGCTACTAAGAAGGTACCACTGGAGCACTTTGACTGTCCATTTGTCACTCTTCCTTCTCACCATGTGACCAGTCCAACTTTATTTCTCTCATACATTTCTTTGTTCCTGTTATTCTTTTGAGTTCCTCATTGGCTATAAGTTATGGCCTGCCCACACTTGTCATGCACCTTTCCATTGCCTTTGGTGTGATATTCATCTTTAGGTCTACAGAGGCAGCAGCACTCCATGTTTCACTGTCATTAAATGTTTATATTGGAAAGATTGGTCTTTGCTGTTATGGGACTCTTGGGGTAGGTAAAAGTATGGTAAATATTTTCTGAAAACAAACCAGCCTGCTCTCCTACTCCTTTTCAGTTCTGGGCTCAGCTCATTGTCCGTCTATATTTTCTGTCCTAGAGATATATGTAATCACTCAATCTCCTTATCTGTAAAATGGGGCTAATGATATAATGATACCTGTAATACCAGTGGATATATGTATATGTGTGCATATATACACACACATGTGCATGCATATTTGTATGTATATATGTTATATATATGTGTATACACATATATCTTAAGATTATATAGATACTCTATAGAATATGTATATATATATATGTACTCTGCGTGTGTGTGTGTTATAGAGTGTCTATTGAGATTCACATTGAAATTCGGGTGATAGATACTCTTCATCCATTTGGTGTTTCCTGTGTGGATAGACAGACCAAAGTCCTGTAAGTGGCTAAAAATCTCGTCCAGGAGGCTCTGTAATGTTTGTAGAATTCATGTAATCAGCATGGTGACATATGGAAACAAGAGCATCTGGAGTACCACACCATCAACAGGGAATCCCTCCTCCACCTGTACTCTGCCTTGTATCTCCAACACAATGCTGAATACTTCTGGTGAGTACACATGTCTCTGTTTTATGCTTCCCCTGAACTTTATTATCAAAGGGTTATTGATTGAAGTTATTCTTCTTGTTGTATCTTTCAAGGAGTCTTTTTTTTTTTAGGCAATTAGGGTTAAGTGACTTGCCCAGGGTCACACAGCTAGTAAGTGTCAAGGAGTCTTGAAAAATCTTGATATATGAATATGAGATACTTTATTGTTAAAGAATCCTGTCAGTTGGTTTGTTCTACTGAGTTGAATGATGTTTTTGTAATCAATAAACAATAAGCACAATGGGATCTTAAAATCCCTACATCTTTCAGTCAATCATGAGATGGTAAAGATGTGGTCAATTGTTGAATATCATAACACTCATAAGTATTTTGTATAGATCAGAGAGTGGACTTATAGGTTGGTAGACATTGATGTTTTCTTGGTTGCATTTTTGGTAACCATAAGGTCCAAGATTTTTTCCCCAAATCTTTTATATCTTCTTCTCCTTTAGATACCTTGTAAATTGACCTATCAACATTGTTATAATTGTTTTACCTCCAGCACAGATCTCTATATATGCCTGATCCAATTTGATTGCTTTGTACTGTCTTGTTTCTCTTAGCACCATTTCTATTTCCACCATCTGGACCTAAGGAGTAGAGATGGTAGGGCCCAAGAATCCACTATCCTTGATGGAGAAAGTGGTTTGTTGAAATAATTTTTGCAAATCTTTTCCATTTTTCTTGTTTACAATCTTCTTTCCATTTTCATCCTTGAATGCCCTTGGGATGACTTTGCTTAGTTGGATACTTTGTCAAGCTTTCTTTAGACTGGTTTTACCTCTCCTCCCACCTCCTGCCCCTACTGCTTCTTTCTGCTTTATAAGACAATACTACCCCCAAACCATCAATCATCCTTCTTTGTAAAACTTAACAGATGAGTTTCTGTCATAATCCAGTATTGCCTTTGACAGACATCTCTCTGTTTGGCAGATAATTCAAACGTTGGTAAACTAAGGTGCTTTGTGAATTCTTTGGGTTTCCTTATTGTAGTGATTCATTGACAATCTGGATGAAATTGTTATAGTTGATGTTGATATCACTTGTTTTCCATTTCTCATTTTTTATTTTCAATTGTTTATTTAACTAATCCAGAGTTAATTATGTGCCATATCCTTTTCTCATTACTATTTTTTCTTCTTATTTATTACAACTCTGACAAGTAGATGGTCTGACTATGTACAGACAGCTGCCTTAGGGGTAACTACCAAATCTGTGATGTTTTCCCCTATCTGTTAATGTGTAGTCAGTTTCTTCCTTTGTGATATTAATTGGTGCTTGCCATATCTAGCACCTATGGTTTCTTTTTTTGAAGTATGCTCATTACATAGAAGTATGGAACTTCTATACAGTCCATAAATCTTTGGCTCTTCTCATTTCTTTCTCCTATATGATACTTTTCCGTGTGTGTGTGTGTGTGTGTGTGTGTGTGTGTGTGTGTGTGTGTGTGTTTTCTCCTTCCTTACCTTTTCCTACCCTTGCATTGTAGTCACCAAGTATCATGGCATATGTTAATTTCATTTGGAGAGTCTTCTTAATTTTTCATAGGATTGCTCTATCACTTGACTCTTGACAACTGATAGTGGTGCATAAACCTCAGTTATTTTCATGATGCTTTTTTGCAAATATTTACCATTAATACTACAATATGTGATGACCAAATGTCCTGTGAAATAATGTTTCTTGAAGCTTTTGGTTATGTGATACTTACTCTCCTAACGCCTTTCTTTGTCTAAGGAGTCCCTGTTAGCCATCCTTCCATTTGAGTGTAACTTCCTTCCTTTTTCTAGTTCCATTTGAAAAATGTCAACATTGGTATAATTAGATCCTTTAACCCACTGATACCTCTACTAGGCCTATATCTCAAAGAGATCAAAGAAATCAGAAAAGGTCCTATATATACAAAAAGAATTATAGTTTCTATTTTTGTGGTAGGAAAAAACTGGAAACAAAGGTGGGGGGAGGTGCCCATCAATTGGGGAATGACTGAACAAATGATGGTAACGTAGTTGAATGAAGGAATGAAACTGAAAGGAATGGTTTCAGAGGAATGTAGGAAGCCTTGTATGAAATTATGCAGAGTGAAAAGAGCAGAACTAGGAGAACAATTTATGCAACAATTTATAACCATATAAAGACAATCTTGAAAGACCTAAGAATTCTGATCAATGCAATGATTGATTGTGATTCCAGAGGACAGATGAAGGATGCTACCCACCTCCTGACAGAGAAGTGATGATACAGAAGGTGGTGATACAGAAAAAAGACACACATTTTTGGACATGGTCAATGCAGGAATTTATTTTGCTTGACCATGCTTATTTGTCACAAGGGTTTTCTTTGTCATTGGTGGGGGGGAGGAGTGAGTAGAAAGCTAGAAGGAGAGAAAATAAATACTTGCTAATCTAAAAAAATTTCTGTGTTTTAGTTTCTCTAGCAACCTGGGTGTTTGTGGGTCATTGGACAACGATCTCACATTTCCAGTACCACTAGTCAAAGTTTGTTGATGGTCTGAAAATTATTTTATTCTTAGCACCTCAAGCACCTCTTTGCCCCACTCTGCCACCATCACTGCTAAAGCAGAAGGAGGCAACACAGGATTAAAGGCCATTTTTAATTTTTCTGTGTTTCATGGTTGTCATGACCAAAACAGTTCGATCTCTAGGTGGCCAGCCTATCAATGATTTTGCTCTCCTGAGGCTGATCCCCAGAAAACTGATACTGTCTTTCCAGAGCTATATGTGAAGCCTTCCTAACATGGCAGAACCTATTTGACCTTGTTTTCTGCTAGCACAGTCTTTGAGTATCAAGGGATACCTCATGCCATGATGGAGCATTGGAGTAGATTTATTCCAATTTAAAATGCTTTATAGAAGATGGTGGATTATAGATAGCAACCCAGCTGAACTCTTCAACATTCCCCTCCAAACAACTTGAAAATAATGCTTCAGATTAAATTTGGAGCAGCAGAACCAACAAAAGGTCAAGGTGAGAAATTTTCCTAGCCTAAGAAAACTTAGGAGGTTGGCATGAGAGGTTTGGAACACCAGTGGGGAGGTCTAACTGGAGCACACCCACACATTAGAAGCAACAACAGTGGGCCTTAGAGGTGGTAGTAGTAGCAATGGAAGAAGTAGCAGCAGCAGCAGCAGCAGCAGCTTCAGGAGCTCTCAGCCCAGAGATGGTAAGGGAGTCACACAAGCAGTAAGAAAGAAATTACAAGGGACCCTTTGCTGGCTGTGGGTACAGCTGGTGCTGATTGGCAACTGCATTGTCAATAAGTAGTTCTAGGTTGCAGTTTCAGAATGGAGAGGAACACTTATGATCAGTCAAAAAGGAAGAGAGCCCTTCCTGGGTAAAAACCAGAACACAGGCCAGGAAAGCAGTGACCACAACTTTCCCCAGATCACACCACCCTGAAACTGGCATTCCAAAAACTTGCATTCCCCCAGAACTAACTCTGAAAACAACAGCATGAAAAAGTGTGAAGTATGAGATTGTGACTTCACACCTTTAGGTGAGCAGAGCCCAACATTAACATAAAGTTCAAACTCAAGAAATAGACTGGGGAAATGAGCAAACAACAAAAAAAGAACTTGACCATAAAAAACTAGTATGGTAACAGGGAAGACCAAGACATAAACTCAGAAGAAGACAACTATGTGAAAACAGCTATAAGCAAAGCTTCAAAGAAAAATGGTAATTGGATACAAGTCCAACAAAAATTCCTGGAAAAGTTAAAGAAAGAGATAAGAGTAGTAGAGGAAAAATTGAGGAAAGAAATGAGAGTGATGCAAGAAAATTATGAAAAGAAAATTAACAGCTTGGTAAAAGAGGCACAAAAATTCACTGAAAAACTCCTTAACAAGCAGGCTAGACCAAATGGAAAAGGAGGCACAAAAATTCACTGAAGAAATGAACTCCTTAAAAACAGAACTGGCAAACAGAAAGATGGGAAACAATTTTTACAGCAAATGTCTCTGATAAAGACCTCATTTCCCAAATATATAGAGAACTGAGTCAAATTTATAAGAATACAAGTCATTTCCCAATTGATAAATAGTCAAAGGATATGAACAGGCAGTTTTCAGATTAAATAAAAGCTGTCTATAGTCATATGAAAAAATACTCTAAATCACTATTGATTAGAGAAATGCAAACTAAAACAACTCTGAGATACCACCTCATACCTATCAAATTGACTAATGTAACAGAAAAAGAAAATGATAAATGTTGGAGAAGATGCGGGAAAATTGGAACACTAATGCATGTTGGTGGAGTTGTGAACTGATCCAACCATTCTTAAGAGCATTTTGGAACTATGCCCAAGGGGCAATCAAACTATGCATACCCTTTGATTCAGCAATACCACTTCTAGGTCTATATCCCAAAGAGAACATAAAAAAGGAAAAAGGACCCACATGTACAAAAATATTTATAGCAGCTCTTTTTGTGGTGGCAAAAAATTGGAAATTGAGGGAATACCCATCAATTGGGGAATGGCTGAACAAGTTGTGGTATATGATTGTAATGGAATACTATTGTGCTATCAGAAATGATTAGCAGGCAGATTTCAGAAAAACCTGGAAAGATTTACATGAGCTGATGCTGAGTGAGTTGAGCAGAACCCGGAGAACATTGTACACAGTAACAGCCACATTGTGTGATGACCAACTATGACTGACTTAGCTCTTCTCAGCAATACAATAATCTAACACAATTCCAAAAGAGTCATGATGGAAAATGCTATCCTCATCCAGAGAAAGAACTATGGAGTCTAAATGCAGATTGAAGCATATTACTTTCACCTTTTTTTGTGGCATTTCCCTTTTGTTCTGTTTCTTTTTTCATGGCATGACTAATATGGAAATATGTTTAACATAATTATACATGTATATCCTATATCAGATTGCTTGCTGTCTTGAGAAGGGTGGATGGGAGGGCAGGAGGAAGGGAGAAAAATTTGGAACTCAAAAAAAATGAATGTTGAAAACTAGCTTTACATATAATTGGAAAAAATAAAATAATATTTACTAAAAAAAAAAAAGAAGAAGAAGATAAAAAATCCAGAATTGGCCAAATGGAAAAACGCATACAAAATCTCACTAAAGAAAATAATTCCTTAAAAATTAGAATTGGGCAAATGGAAGCTAATGACTCCATGAGACATCAAGAAACAATAAAAGAATTGAAAAAGTAGAAGAAAATATGAAATATTTCATCAGAAAACAACTGACCCAAAAAATAGATCAAGGAGAGATAATTTAAGAATTGTTGGACTACCTGAAAGCCACAATCAAAAAAAGAGTTATAAAGGACAACTGCCCCAATAATATCTTAGATCCATAAGGTAAAATAACAATTGAAAGAACCCAGTTATCACTTCCTGAAAGAAAATCCAAAATGAAAACTCCCAGGAAAATTATAGCCAAATCCCAAGTTCAGGTCAAGGAGAAAATATTGCAAACATCCAGAAAGAAACAGTTCAAATATCATGTAGCTATAGTCAGGGTCACACAAGATTTAGTGGCTTTTACTTAAAAGAAGCAGAGGGCTTAGAATATGATAATCTGGAACGCAAAGGAGCTAGGTTTGTAACCGAGAAAATAACCTACCCAGTAAAACAGTATAATCTTTCATGGGGAAAAAATTGATATTAAATGAAATAGAGGACTTTCACACATTCCTGGTGAAAAGACCAGAGCTAAATAGAAAATCTGACATTCAAACATAAGACTCAAGAGAAGCATAAAAAGGTAAACATGAAAGAGTAATCTATAAGGGACTCAATAAAGTTAAACTGTTGACCTTCTTATGTGGGAAGATGATACATGTAACTCCTAAGAACTTTACCATTATTAGGACAATTAGAAGGAATTTACATAGACAGAGGTCTGAGTTGATTATGTTGGAATGATTTCCAAAAAAAGAAGGGGTGAGAAAGAGGGATGCCATGGGAAAAGGGAGAAGGGAGAGGTAAGATGGGGAAAATTTTTCTCACATGAAGGAGGCATGAAAGGAAGAACTTTTACAGTGGACGGGAAAATGAAGGAGGATGTTTGAACCTCCCTCTCATTGGGATTGGTTCAAAGAGGGAAGAACACAGGGACACACTCAGTTTTGTGCAGAACTCTGTCTTACCCCATAGGGAAATGGGGGGAAGGGGATAAGAGAAAGGGGAGGACGGTAAAAAGGAGAATAGATTAAGGGAAGCTATGGTTAGAAGCAAAATGGACTTTTGAGGAGGGAGAGAGGAAGAAACAGAAGAAAATAGGATAGAGGGAAATACACAATTAGTAATCATAACTGTGAATGTGAATGAAATGAGCTCACCAAGTGGATAGCAGAATGGATTAGAAACCAGAATCCAACAATATGTTGTTTACAAGAGACACACTTGAAACAGAAAGATACACACAGAAGTTAAAATAAAGGACTGGAGAAGAATCTAATGGGCTTCAGCTGAACTAAACAAAGGAAGAGGTAGTAATCATGATCTCAGGCAAAGCAACAGCAAAAATAGACCTAATTAAAAGAAATAATCAGGGAAACTACATTTTGCTAAAAGGTAACGATGAAGTAATATAAAAAAATTTACAGGGAATTTCTCTGATAAAGGTGTCGCTTCTCAAATGTATGCTGAATATATACTGAGTCAAATTTATAAAAAGTAATAGCCATTCCCTAATTGAAAAATGGTCAAGGAATATAAACAGGCAGTTTTTAGGAGAAGAAATCAAATCTATTTATAGTCATGTGAAAAAATGCCCGACAGAACCAGGAGAACATTGTACACAGTAAACAGCAACACTGTGCAATGACCAACTTTGATAGACTTAGCTCTTCTTAGCAATGCAATGATCTAAGACAATTACAAAAGACTCAATGATGGAAAATGCTATCCTCATCCAGAAAAAGAACTATGGAGCCTGAATACAGATTGAAGCTTGCTACTTTCTTTTTTTGTTTGTTTTTTTTCTTTCTTGTGGTTTTTCCCTTTTGTTCTGATTCTTCTTTCACAACATGACTAATGTGGAAATATGTTTAATATGATTATACATGTATAGCCTGTACAAGTCTTGGGGAGTGGGGAGGACAGAGAGGGGGAAAAATTTAGAACTCAAAATCTTATAAAAGTGAATGATGAAAACTAAAAATAAATTAATTAAAAATAAAAATAAAAGAATGCTTCAAATCACTAATAATAAGAGGAAATGCATATATAGACAATTCTGAGATTCAAAAAAAATTTTTTTAAAAAGACACACATAATAACCTATGTCTAATTGCTTGCCATTTCACGGAGGAGGGGAGGAAGGAAGAGAATTGGGAACTAAAAATTAAAAAAAAACCCTAATATTAAAAATTGTTTTATATGCAATTAAGAAAAATAAAATAGTATTAAAAAACCAAAATAATAAATTTGTATCTATAGAGAAAAAAAGGAAAAAGAAAAAATGCTCAGAATCACTATTGATTAGAGAAATGCAAATTAAAACAATTCTGAAATACTACTTCACACCTATCAGAAATCACAAATGATAGAGGGGATGAGAGAAAATAGATAGACTAATGAATTGTTGGTAGAGTAGCGAACTGTTTCAACCATTTTGAAACTATGCCCAACGGGTTATAAAACTGAGCATACCCTTTGACCCAGAAATACTGCTACTTTGTCTATACCCTAAAGGGATCAACAGAAAAGGAAAAGGTCTTACATGTACAAAAATATTTATAGCATCTCTTTTTGTGGTAACAAAGAATTGGAAATTGAGAGGATGCTAATCAGTTGGGGAATGGTGAACAAGTTGTGGCATTTGATTGTGATGGAGTACTATTGTGCTATAGGAAATGACAAGGTAGATAGTTTGTTTCAGAAAAACATGGCAATGTATGAATTGATGCAAAGTGAATGAGAATAATTGAGAGATCATTGTGCACAGTAATAGCAAAATTGTAATGATGATCAATTGTGAAAGACTTGGCTATTCTGATCAATACAATGAATCAAGAAAATACCAAAGGACTCATGGTGAAAAAATGCTGTCCACCTCCGGAGAGAGAACTGATGAACTCTGAGTGCAAATTGAAGCATAATTTTCTCACTTTATTTCTCCTGCCTTTTTTTGCAATATGGCTAATACGGACATATGTTTCGCATGATTTCACAGGTATATTTGATATCATAGTGCTTGCCTTCTTAGTAGATAGGGAGGGGTAGGAGGGAGGGAGAAAATTTGGAACTCAAAATTAAAAAAGAAAAGAATGTTTAATTTTAAAAGAAAAAAGTAAAGCACTTTATACATGTCTGCTATTATTATCTTTTGGGTGGGTTGCTTTGGCAAATAACCAACTTTAGTCATTTTAGCTTAAATTTAATATCCTATGGCATGTGGTCTGTTTGTCTGGGACTTGCAGCCCTCTATGCATTGACTATAGCACCTATTCGTTGTTGAATCAGATTGATCAAGCCCAGCCTAGAAAGACTGTGGGATTAATTCCACCAACCATACTCCATTTCATCTGCAGTGATAAGAGTTGGCATATGAAGGGGAAAGGGAGAAGGGAATAATCATTAACTGAGCACCTACCATGTGCCAGACACTGTGCTTAGTGCTTCCAGATATTATCTCATTTAATCCTCATGACAACCTTGTGAGGTAGGTGCTATCACGATCCTGTTTTTTTTGTTTTTTTTGTTTTTTGTTAACAATTGAGGAAACTGAAGAAGGCAGTTGTTTCAGTGACTTTCCAAGGGTCAGACAGCTAGTAAGTTTCTGAGACTGGATTTGAACTCAGGTCTTCTTGAGTCCAAGCCCACGGCTCTATCCACTGTGCAGCCTAGAGCCTCTGCCAAATAGGACGACAGAAATAATTTAACCCTGACAGCAGACACAAGTTTGGGTGGACAAATCCACAATGAATCCAGAAAATGGAGCTGTTCTTAGAGTGCCTAGAAATAGCTATTTGACTTGGCCAGCCACTTTCGCTGACTGGTGTCCCTAATGCATCTGTCACCTGTTTGACCTCCTAATGGCTATTCTTATTACTCCCCTCTCTACCTACTGAACAGTCTGTCCTGGGGAAAGTGGGGCTGCTTGTCACCTCTCTAAAGCCAGGTTAGTAACTAAGTAACAAAACCCCGAGTCAAAAAAATAAGGGGTTGGAGAGGAGATAACCCAGGCACTGGCTTGTTTGATATTGTTACAGCAATTAAATAATGTCCTTTCTTCTTTCATCACTTATCAAAGAAACAATAGAAAGCAGGAAATTAAGAACAGCAGTAGGACAAAGGCGCAAAACAGCTGTTCAGGGTATTAAGGGGAGAAGGTGGGGTAGGGTTCTCTCTGGTGGTGAGAAATTTGCCAACCAGAAAAGGTCTGGAGTCATTGAGCTTCCAAATATGGCATCCTGGTTCATTAGCAGTTTAATAAATCAAATGGGGATGATCATTAACCTGGAAACAACTAACTGGAAGTAGGCCTAGAGTAGAACTAGCGGATGCCAAGGGAAGAAAGGAACATCTAGCTTTGGGGGCTGGGTCTGGAGGGAAGGCAGTGCCATTGGTTGAGAATGGATGATGACAATCTGGGCATTGGCTGTGTTTTTCAGTGTGTTTCCAGGGGGATTCTAAGGAGATATTAGAAGATTGTCTTGGTGTGAAAAGAAGATGACTCACTGTTTTAGAAAACATGGATATGCACCCAGAGTACAATATGTAGTTATTATAGCAGCAATTTTGTTTAGCTGGTCATTTGGCTCGGTGATTTTAAAGACTCTTCATATCCAAGAAACGATGAAATAGTGGGTGTGGACCTCCTTTCTTGTTTCTATTTGTGGATCTGAGTATAAGAAGCCTTTCCTCTAACTCTTAGTCATGAATGGTCATAAACTGAGGCCCCGTTTGTTAGTCAGTTCCAAGTCTTCTGCTTTGGAGTAGAAGTGTACAGGAGAAGGAAAAGAAGACACAGATCATTAGAGGTGAAAAGAACCTTTGAAATCCAATAATGCAATCTTTTCATTTTATACATTAGGAAATGGAGGCTAAAAGACTTAAGGAAGCAGATCAAAGTCACGCAGTTGTTACTTAGTAGCAGAGCAGGAGGGAGGGAAGTCTTGATGGTACCCCTTCCACAATAACATACTGCTTCAGTCCCTTGCACATAGTAGAAATTTAATAAATCCTTGTTAAATGGCTTGAACAATTGCTAAAAGGGGGAAATTCACAACTTTCTTCTGTCTGTTCTAGCATTTAACAATCATCAAAAAATTATCTGGAGGTTTAGGCCACACCCTTTGTGCTTTAAAACCAGCCCATGGCCCTCCACCTTTGTATAACATGTTATTAATAACAGTGGATCCATGATCTCAATCATGTATCTCCAATGGTACAAATCACAACCTAGCCATGCTTTCCTATCCTGTATTATTCTATTCTAGTCTAGTCTATCTTCCAAAAGGAGTCTACCTAGGGGTGTGCTGGAGCCAGCTCAAACTGGCTACTGAGAGCCAATTTTCAGGGTGAGCATTAATACCTTGGAAATCAATAAATGCTACAAATCAGGGCTGGATTTCTTGTTTTGTTGATTGCCTAAACTTAAGAAAGTAATAGAGAAAATGTTAATAATGCAGATGAAACTTTAAAGTCTTTGGTACGTACATTTTGTCTCCAAAAAGCCAGTAGTTAAATATTTACCAGCACATCATTGGGTCTACTCAATATGTTAGGTAGTTTTCCACTACATCGGTTGACATATAGAGTCCAATGGAGTAAGTAGATGGTCCAGTTATCTCTCTACATCAGTCAATCAATCAACAAATACTTAATAAGAGCAAGCAGAGACTTGGAGTACTTTCTATTTCTATCTCTAGCACTTCGCACAGTACTTTGCACATAGAAAGCACTTAATGTGTATCAATACTAGTCCTGGGTAATTTAGTACTAATATATGGCTTTTTTCTTCTCTTTCTAAATAGCCTGGGGAGTACTGTTTAGGTTTGTCTCTTGTGGACATCCAGGAGCCTCCCTTCCTGGACTCAGTTCATACCGAACAGGAATAATATCTCTTGTTTCTTTAAAGGCAAAAGGAGCTACCTCTCCCAAACTCTCCCTGCTTGCCCCCATTAGCCACATGTCAGGATTAGCAGCTGGAGAATTTTAATTTATAGAAAGGGGAAGACAGACTCATAAGTAATACAATTATTTCCCCAAACTAGAAGAAATTGACCAATAGTTTTGTGGGGATATGAGTTTGGAGCTAAGTCCACTTTAACAAGAAGATATGGGGGTGCAGAGGGGGCTGTGTATGCCCTGCACATGTGTGAAGTAAAAGCTGTTGTCTGTTTTCAGTGGGGCAGGGGCTTTTTAACTCATCAATTTTTGTTTTGTTTTGTTTTATTTTTTTTGTCACCAACACCTGTAACTATAATCCAAGATCATCTGAAAGAGGAAAGTAGAATAGGTGACCAGGCATCATCTGATATGCCTTGCCTGCCCTGCTGACCTTGCCTTCCATCCGTTCTCCAGTATGGGTCAGCAAGATGAATGCTCATTTGTTTTATAATGATCTCTTCCAATGCCAAGTTCAAATGTCATGGGGTGAGGAGTGGGAGCCTGTTCCATTCTCTAAGGAACTTCCAGTGTCCTTAATCTTTCTGGCAAGTCTCACTGACTGGTAGCCTCAGGGCATTTATATCACTTACACTTCCTTTGTATAACAATCCTCAGAAAATGACAGTGTATACAGGGAGTCCCAAGAGCTATATTGTAGTTTTAAGCTATTAAGCTGTAAACTTAAAATGGTGCTAAGACTTTTAGGACACCCTGGATGTCTACATTTCTCTTCTCTGGTTATATCTTGCTGATCTTTGGATTCACCATAGCACCTAACATGGTATCTTACATGACGTTGGAGTTCAAGAAAAGATTGTTGATTTCAATAACTTTAATTCCTTAAAATTTTCTTCCTGCATCTGATTTCCCAGCTCAACTAAAGATTTACCTTTGTTGCCGCCTTGTAGGTCATTTCCAAGCTCTCCAAAGCTCTCTTAAGCTGTGCTGTCCTCATTAGCCTATGCCTATTTTACTTCCTATCATCCTCTGAGTCCAGCCAATGGTAAAAGAATCTTGTCTCCTTGAATCTAGGAATTTTCAAGATTTGTACCCTTGGATTTGTTACCTCTTTTCCTGAGTTTTGAAACTGCTGGCAGAATTATGACAATTCTGATCAAACATCCCAAACCCGGGGCAGTTATCTGAGGGAAATCCCACGTGAGAAGAATAAGATCACCATTGACAATGACCAATCTGAGCAAAGGAGACATTGAGTTCATAGGTACAAGGTTGATCATGAGAACTAGCACGAAGTATCTTCTGAGGCCTTGCTTAAGTCTTACTCCTTCAACATGAAGGCCACATTGGAAGATGGGAGAGTCCTATGAAACAGGCAATGAGGGTAAACAGAAGACTCTTGACAAATGCAATGGAATAATCAACTGGCTAGATAAGAACTCCTAAGAAGGAAGAATTTGAACAGTAATAGCAGAAAAAAATGGAGAAGATCTGCAACCCCATCATTAACAAACTCAATCAGAGTTCCTGAATTCCCATTCAGGAAGACATGGATTCCCAGGTGGTGGAACTGCCCCATTCAAGAGATTAATTAAATGCACCAGAAAAAAGAACATTACACAAGAGCTTATCACAAAATCAGAAGACCCAAATTTGTAGCCAAGTCTGGGTACAGTTGCTGTTTACAATTGAGTTACTGTATAAATCTTAGACATTCTGGATTCTCGAATGTGTGCACAGGGAAAGAAGTAGACAACAATAAATTTCATCAGTACTGGGAACTGAAATTTTTGTCCTGGAGAATATAAATCTCTTTAAAATTGGCACCATAAAAAAAAAAAAACAAAAACAAACAAGCATAAGCATGGAAATCAGGAAGCAAATTAATGAGAAATTAAGTAGATTCTGCCTCTCCCTTCTTCCCTTCCAAATTTCTGTGGCTTTGCTGAGTATATTTACAGGTAGTCTCCAGGGTTACCTGAAAGGGGTTATAGGAAGAGATGAGGGAATCTTCCAGGCAATGTTTATAATCTGAGAAGAGATTTCATAGCTGCATGTGCTTTGTGAGACTGTCTTAGGATACCCAATTTCTCATCCTGCAGTGCCCATTTTAAGACCTAGAAGTATGTGGAGTGTTTTTGTTTTGTTTTGTTTTTTGATTTGTTTGTTTGTTTTTTACCGAATGCTTCAAAAGAAGTAATGAGGGAAAGAGGATGAGTTTTCCTATTTGGGCAGGAAGGCTATAACGACATTGAAGATTAACGTACAAGTTTGACTTCCCAGAGTCCAGCAGGGGGCGATCATTTCACCCTGTTAATAACCTGCTAATAGGTATTTGGGCACTTCCAATGAGATGGTTAAAAGGAATTGGTGCCTTTCTTGGGGTAGGGGGGTGCTTAGGGAGAGTTGAGCTGTTTGCCTGGTTTCAAAGGCTGGTTGCCAGGCCCTGCGTCTCACAGCTGCGGGTGAGAAGCCCTAGGCATGAGAACAGATGGGATGACTGGAGAGTGGGTGGAAAGGAGGGAGGGTTCCCTCCCTTCCCCCAAACCTTCATCAATCTCATCCATTACCCCAATTCTCCCTTTCCCTCCCACCTTGTTCCTCCTCCCCCGCCCCCCTACACTCTTCTTGGAGTCCAGAAGCCTTCCCTGACAGATTATCCTTCTGCTCACAGCCAAAAATATCTGTGTCTTTGAGATACGCAGTCTCTCTCTACCCAGTAGTCTTTTTATTCAATGTTCCAGAGTATAGTAACACCTGTGCTTTATTTTTTTAACCTACCAGAACATTTAAATCTTGTATAAGTTGGATGCTCCTAGTACAGATGTGCCCTACTTTAAGAACTCTAGATATACAAAATCTAAATTTGCAAAACAGATGAATTGGGAGGGATTACTTACCCTGTTATTTGCTTTGACAGATCGATTCTCTCTCTTTACTTGTGCAAATAGTGACCCATTCATTCTTTCTTATCTTGTATGATTTTTGTTTATGAGATGGGGGTTCTGTCATGCTGCAGTAACATAACCTTGTACCAAGCTAATGCTTTGTTTGGAAAGTGAACCAGGATAGAATGGAATCAACCTCTTCCTTTGGTTCTAAGAGCCCCAGAACCACAGCAATATAACTGACTTTCTTGCCCAATATGTTAGAAAGCCAAGCACAATTATTAGGATCCAGGGTCTTTCTTCAGTTTGTCCTCATTCTTTTCCTCCCCAATTATACCACTCTGTGAGATCGTTAGAAGTTTTAGATTATTCTTTGTCAATCAAATAGCCAACAAGGATTTATTAAATGCTTACTATATGTGGTACGCTCTTTAAAAGCAAGTCCCTTTTCCTTGGTGACCTCAAGGAATAAGGGAAGGCTAAAATTCCATTTTTGGAAAGAGCATTCATCTCAATGTGCTAGCATTTAGAGCATTTAGTCCTGTGATAGACTGCCGGTGTGCCTGCCTGCCTCAAGTCTCTCTTCAATTCATCCTTGATTCAGCCACTGAAGTGGTTTTCCTAAAGCACAGGTCTGACCACATCACTCCCCTACTCAATAAACTCCAATAGCTCCCTACTGCCTCCATGAGCAAATACCAAATGCTCTGTTTGGCATTCCAAGCCCTTCATAACCTAGCCTCTTCCTAACTTCCCAATCTCTTATACCTTACTCCCTGACAGATAAGCTTCCATCCAGTGACACTGATCTCATGGCTGTTCCACAAACAGGATACTCCATCTCTTGGTTCTTGGCATTTTCTCTGGCTGTTCCCCATACCTGGAACATTTTCCCTCCTCCACTTTCACTACTGACCTCCCTGGCTTCCCTTAAGTCCCAACTAAAATCCTATCTTTTACAGGAAAACTTCCTTAGCCCCTCTTAATTCTAATGTCTTCCCTCTGTTGATAATTTCCTATTTATTCTGTAAATAGCTTGTTCTATATATATTTGTTTTCATGTTGTCTCCCCTTTTAGATTGTGAACTCCTTGAAGGCAAGAACTATCTTTTGCCTCTTTTTATATCCCCAGCACTTAGCACATAGTAAGTGCTTAATAAATGTTTATTTATTGATTGA
The DNA here is from genome assembly GCF_900497805.2 of Vombatus ursinus. NCBI lineage: Eukaryota > Metazoa > Chordata > Mammalia > Diprotodontia > Vombatidae > Vombatus > Vombatus ursinus. Next base: position 18,315,991 of record NW_020954579.1, read on the forward strand.
TTTTTATGTTCATCCCAGAGTTTGCTGTATACTTGGAAACACCCATACTCACAGAAATACATCCTCTTTAGAGTATATCAGGCAGCTCTAACTCATTATCTATATATCCTTCTTTCCCTCTTTCTCTTCCCTCTTCTTACCGCTACTCAGATTCTACCAGAGGACCTGATACTTCCTCCTCTTCTATAACATAAATTTGAAGTGTTGGCTCCTAAGTCAAAATTCCACAGAGATCCTTTAAAGGGTTCTGTGCTTGACTTTGTGCTGGGCTAATTATGGTCAGCTTCCTAAGAATTGTAGTACTTTCTTTGGATCAGTGGAGGAAACTTTATCCTTGGCTTTATTCTTTAATACTTTCTAAACTGTGATTTCTAAACTCCAACTTGAAGCACTGAGACCCCTTCACACTGTTGGCTGCCAAGCCCCCTTAGATCCTTAAGTTAGAAAATGCCTATGCCCGGGGATGTGCTGGAGTGAACTTGGAACTAGCTCATGAGATCCCATTGCTGAGTTTTCAGTGTGAACATTTATATCTGGGAAATCAGCAAATGCTACAAACCAGGACTTAATTGTTTTGTTGATTGTTTACATTTAAGAAAGTTATGGAGAAAATGTTAACAATGCAGATGAAACTTAAAAGTATGCAGTATACATATATTTTTCCCCCTGAGAGCTGGTTGTTAAATATTTACCAGCATACCCTTGGCCTAAGCCTTCATTACCTTTCTCCATTCTTTTGTCGGTATATATTGGTGCCAAACCCTAGTACCCATACTCTTTTCCCTGGCCACATCATGGATTTAAGCAAGGATGCTTGTTCACCAAGGAAAAGAGATTATCAGTTCAGATAGCATCTGGGACTGCCCCCTGTTGTACCTCAGACATTCCCCTTTCCATATGTACATCACTTAGAAAAGATTCCCCAGATTCAAAGTACTCTGTGGGTACACATCCATTAAAAATGGAGCTCAAGAGCTCCTACCAATGTGTTTACTTTTGCTAGTTAGCCAGAGGACATAACTAATTCAAAGACATTTCCCTTTCTTTTTAAAAGCAAATTATAATAATAATAAATAAAAATTAATGAGATAGCATACTAAGAAAAGTATTAATATAATTTTTTCTCAGTAAAACTGGGACACACTTTCCCACAAAACATATACCGTAAGTGAGACATGCCTAAGGAACATGTGTGGAAGAACATGTTTGAAAGAAATATATACGGCCAAGGTACACATATAGAAAAGGCATAAAGAGATCATGCGGCCAGTCAAGTCAAGTCAACAAGCATTTTTAAAGAACCTACTGTGTGCTAGGCACTATGCTAACTACTAAGGACAGAAAGGCAAAAATGCAGTTGTGGCTCTCAAGGAATTTACATTCTATTGGGGGAGATAAAATTCAAACACCTATGTACAAACAGGGCAGCTAGGTGGTTCAGTGGGTGGAATGCCAGGTCTGGAGTCAGTGAGACCTCAGTTCAAATCCAGGTTCAGACACTTATTAGATGTGTGACCCTGGGCAAGTCACTTCACCCTGTTTGCCTCAATTTCCTCGTCTGTAAAATAATCTGAAGAAGAATTGACAAACCACTCCAGTATGTTTGCCAAGAAAACCTCAAATGGAGTCACAAAGAGTTGGACAAAACTGAAATGACAACAACTTGTACAAACAAGAGGTATTCAGGATAAATTGGAGTTAAATCTCAGGGAGAAGGTCCTAAGGGGGATCAGGAAAGGCTTCTTGCAGGAAGTAGGATTTTAGATGGCCAGGATAAATGCATGGATGGTCTATGCACATATGGGCAGTAATTCATACCTCTGGTGTTTTCTGGTGATGTCATCGTACTGCTACCCTTGGGCCTTCTCTCTAGTCATACTGTGTGGCACTGCCTCACAGGAATCGGGTAGTGGTTGCTGCTAGCTGTTGCCCCTCTAGGCACATGGTTGTGATGTTCTTCTGAGTCACCAGTTTCTAAACCTCAGCTGGGATCCTCAGCTGAGATAGCATCACTTCCCTGTAAGGGGAGGCATGGGCTTTGCGATGTCTCCATTAACTTTTGGCCTATAAGCTTAATCTGAAGCTCTTTTAGTGAGGGAGGCAAGTCCCTCTGTACCTTCCTTCAGACTCAGGAAAAACCCTTAACCATTTTCCATAAGGAGAAGAACATTTTGGTTTCCAAAGTTTAGCTGCTTTTTCTCCAGAAGAAAAGTCTTGCTCCGAGGAAAAAGCTCTTTTCAAACACAAGCAGTCACCATGGAGAGCCCACAGCTTTTAACCTCTCCCTCCTGCATATTAATGGCAATATCTTTGGCCCTAGCCTCTATCTGATGTAGAATTAGAAATTCCTCGTCACTTTCATTTGACTCCTTAAAGATCCTGTCCCCTCACGATGATTTTTTTTGGTTGGTTTGTGGGGGCATCTGCTAAAGAAACCTCATGAAGACCTATGCAGGCAGAGGCACCTCGGTTTTCCCTCAGCCCAAGATTCTCTGAGGCTTCCATGAAAATAAATGAGAGAGGGGAAGGCAAGAACAACAAAAAAATAAGTCAAGTGGAGCTACTACTAAACATTTCCCTCTACTCGATTCTTTGTTCCAAATTCCTGCCATTATTATTTACACATAGCTTTCACAAACCTTCCAGGAATTAAGCCTTCCTATATAGAAATATAAAACAGGGTATAGTAATTGCAAAGTAAGGTGAACTGACAGCCACATTTAAGACTTCCCTCAAACTCTGAATTGTTTGCAGGGGCATTAGATAACTTTGACCTCTGCTTAAAGATTTCTGATCAGACAGTTCTAATGACATTTTTCCTAACATAAAACTTAAATTTTTTTTCTTTCTTTCCTTTTTTTTTTTGGCTGTTTCCATTCTTTGCTTCTTCTCTCTAGTCCCAAACTAAATGTCTAATACTTCTTTCAAATGACAACCCTGGGGCAGCCAGGTGGCGCAGTGGATAGAGCACCGACCCTGGATTTAGGAAGACTTGAGCTCAAATTCTGCCTCAGACACATGACACTTACTAGTTGTGTGACCCTGGGCAAGTCACTTAACCCCATTGCCTAGCCCCCCCAAAAAATATATATCAAATGACAACCCTTCAAATATTTGAACATAACTCTCACATTCTCCATGAGTCTTCTCTGGGCTAACCATCCTTAGTTCCTTTAGTTGATTCTCAAATGAAATGGATTCTAGGCCAATGACTCAAGATTAAAGGCCCTTCACTTTCTGGTTGGCCTCCTCTGGACACTCTCCAGCTTTCTAATACTTTTCTAAACTATGTCACGAGGTACAGATGACAGCCCTCCATATGTGGACTGAGTAGGGCAGAGTAAGATTGGACTATCCCTCTTTATTCCTGGAAGCTATGGCTTTCCTAACGCAGCCCAAGATATCATAAATATTTTTGGCTCCCATCACAATAATGACTCATGTTGAGCTTGTAGTCCATCAAAACATCCGGATATTTTTTCAGACAAACGGCTGTGTAAACATACCTCTCCCAAATTATACTCATGAAATGGATTTTTGGAACTCAATTTAAAATCTTACCTCTATCCCTGTTGAATTCTATCTGATTGGATTCAGCTCAATGTTCTAGCATTTAGGTCATTTAGGGTCAAGAGGCAGCTAGGTGGTACAGTGGTTAGAGTACTGGGCCTGGAGTTAGGGTGACCTGTGTTCAAATCCAGTCTTAGCTACTTCTTAGTTGTCTGACCCTAGTCAAATCACTTAACCTCCATCTTCTTCAGATGGGGCAGTAAAATGCCTATAAAATGGGAATATTAATAATACCTCCTTCCTAGGGTTTAGAGGATAAAATGGGATGATATTTTGAAAGGCACTTTGCAAACCTTAAAGAGCTCTTTAAATCCTAGCTATTATTATGATATCCTGGAGTTTGCAAAATGAATGAGGCTGATTCATGGATATCAAATTAAGGCTCATGTTTCCAGCTATGATATTCTCTCAAAGTCTATGCTGGTATCCACCTCCAGGGAAAGAATTGATGGAGTTTGAATGCAGATTAAAGCATACTATTTTTTACTTTATTATTTTCATGGTTTTTTTTTTTGGTCTGTGTTTTCTTATACAACATGACTAATACAGAAATATGTTTTGCGTGATTGCACATGTATAACCTATATCAAATTGCTTACTGTCTCAGGAAGGGGGGAAGAGAGAGAGGGAGAAAATTTGGAACTCAAAAATTTTAAAAATGAATATTAAAATTTGTTTTTACATGCAAATGGGAAAATAAAATATTATTTTTTAAAAGTTTTTAAAAATAAACTCACAAGGAGAGGAAAAAAAGTATATCCTGAAAACTTTGTCCTAGGGAGCCCCGGCAGATCAAAAGATAGTGTCCCAACAACTCAGAGAGAAGTGCAGGAATTAGGAGAATAGTAAAAGAGTCAGCTGGGTGGCACAGTGGATAGAGCTCCAGGGCTGCAGTCAGGAAGACTCATCGTCCTGAGTTCAAATCTGGCCTCAGACACTTCCTAGCTATGTGACCCTGGGCAAATTACTTAGGCTGTTTGCCTCAGTTTCCTCATTTGTAAAATGAATTGGAGAAAGAAATGGCAAACCACTCCATTATCTCTGCCAATAAAACCCCAAATGGGATCATGCAAAGTCAGTCATGACTGAAAACAATTCAACAACAAATGAGCCATATGCTATTTATTAGATTATCACCTACTTCAGAGGTTCCCAAACTTATTTGGCCTACCACCCCCTTTTCAAAAAAAATTACTCAGCGCCCCCTGGAAATATTTAACCCTTTAATGGTTTTTTTAAAAAATGTACATCATTTCAAAAAATATAAAATATTCTTTTAAATTATGCATCTTAAATTTAATAATTTATTGTAAATTTGTGGGGGTTTTCCTTGCATTGAAATTTTGATGATGTAATATTGCATCATGTAACCATATAGTATCATATTGTGAATAAGTCATTACATGCACACATTCTGGCCGATGCATGCTGGACTTCCTGACAATGCGGGAAGACCTGTTGGTGAACTTGACCGCTAATTGGTTATAACTTGCATTTTGTGTGTTTATTGGGAAAATATTGTAATCACTACGACTTAAAACTCTGTTACACAACAGATGAAACACGTAAGAACGGATTTTCAAAATTTTCTTATCTTCTCTTTTTTCCTTATGCTTCCACCACCCCCCTATTTTTATTCAATGCCCCCAACCTACCAGTTGCACCCAAGGCTACTACCATCCCCCTGAATTGTTCTAGCATCCCCTAGAAGGCGGTATGACCTGCTTTGGGAACTTCTGATCTACTTGAAACAAAGCTAGGAGCAGGGCTGGAATGGCATAGGATCTTTTAGGATCTCAAAGTGTTAGAGGTGGCTATAGATGAGCCTGAGACTAAGGAGTCAACTGAGGGTGAAGATGGGTAAATGATACTTTATGGAGAGATGGCAAATAGGTTGTCCACATCAAATTGCTGCTTCCATTCCCTGATCAGCTATCTCACAAAAAACAGTTCTAGGCTGGAGTGGGAGTCAGAGCAGTGCACTGAGAAGAGAAAAATCCATTTCCTATTTATTTGTTTATTTACTTAGCCACTGAGGTCTCCATAGGGATACAGCAAACAGGAACTTTCCAAAATCAGCCACACATTGGCTTCCAAAGCTGTTAAAAAAATCCCTCTCTCCCTAGTAAATGATTCATTTACTTGTTTTTTGGCTTGTTTGCCTCCAAACTGTTTCTTGCCATGTCATCACCTCCAAGGCCCATAAGAGCTGGGCTACTGTTGACACATGCTAGGCCTGTGCAGGTGTCTGTCAGGCAAGTGAATGCAATGCCAATAGAGTGCACCTGCCAAGACCTTAGTTCCTGGAGAATGGTCAAACAGATTCTTGATAGCTCAGGTTTCAGGGATTAAGCTAAATGAAAAGATTCCTCTTTCTGCCAGACCAGCCAAAAGATTATATATTTCCTCCTCCAGATCACAAAGGTTGGGAGATTCCCATTAATTGTCAGAGTCTAATAGGATTTCCAAAGGAATAGAAAGCACTTAGCCTCTCTTAGCTTGCAAAATGAATGGAGCTTTCCTTAAATTGTGGATTTTGTGAGTTCCCTGCTTTTTAACTGTGTCCGTTTTTGTTATAAATCAACTGGGGATGAGGTGGAGATGAAACCTCTGGTATTAGAGCAAGGAACACAGAGTTCTAGAAAACCAGCTCAAACAAATTTTAAACAATTTTAGATGCACTGGGTGATTCTTCAGGGTTGGTTGAATAGTTGGTGGTACATATGGTCTAGTGCTACACCACCTGTCTTTCAGGTAAAATTCAAATACTTCTTATCTATTAATTCTACTAAGATTACTGTCAACCACAATATTTTCTCTCTCCTCTGAACTCATTTTACTAATTTATACCACTAATTATATATGACCTAATGACCCTAATTAACAGTGAGATTACTAGATTGAAGGACATGAATTCATTAGATTGTGAGCTCCTTGAGGGCAGACTTTGCTTTTCTTTTGCCTATTTTTGTATTTCCATGGTTTAGTAGAGTACTTGGCATGTTATTATTGTTGTTCAGTTGTGTCTGATTCTTCCCAACCTCATGGACCATAGTATGCCAACACTGTCCATGGGGTTTTCTTGGCAAAGGTACTAGAGTGGTTTGCCATTTCCTTCTCCAGTGGATTAAGGCAAACATGGGTTAAGTGACTTGTCCAAGGTCACACAACCAGTAAATGTCTGAGGCTAGATTTAAAACTCGGGTCTTCCTTCCTCCAGGCTCAGCTCTCTATGCAAAGCCACCTAGCTGCCTCTTGGCCCATAGTAGATCCCTAATAAATGTTTATTGATTGATTGATAAACCGCTTTGTGTCTCTTGTTATGTAATGCCATATTGCTTTCCCCTCAAATTGTGCCAATTCACCTCTCTACCGCAAAGTATTTTCTCCATAGCCCTGCCAACATTCAATTTTATAGTTCTTTTTTTTTTTTTTTGGCTTTTTAGTGAGGCAATCGGGTTAAGTGACTTGCCCAGGGTCACACAACTAGTAAGTGTTAAGTGTCTGAGGCAGGATTTTAACTCAGGTCCTCCTGACTCCAAGGCCAAAGCTCTATTCATTGTGCCACCTAGCTGCCCCCAATTTTATAATTCTTAACTCTAATTCTCCACTATTCCAATGGATCTGTGATTTCAGTGATTTGGGTTGTGATTTCAGTGATTTGGGTAGTCCTTCCAGTGATGCAGTTAGCAAATCCATCCATTCCTACTCATCTTGTGGGACTATCTTTCATATTCTCCTATAAATTTACTTCAGGGAATCTTCAACATACTGGGAGCCTTCCTAAAGTACTCTTGAAATTAAAAAGATACCATTGGCAGCTGGTGGTACAATGGATAGAGCACTGAAGTCAGGAAGACCTGAATTCAAATCCAGCCTCAGACATTTACTGGCTGTGTGACCCTGAGCAAGTCGCTTAACCTCCATTTGCTTCAGTTTCCTCAGTTGTGAGATGGGGATAATAATAACATTTACCTCACAGGATGGTTGTGAGGATCAAATGAGATAATATTTGTGAAAAGTACTTAGCACAGTACCTGCACATAGTAAGTGCTTTATAAATGCTTACTCCCTTCCTCAATGGAGCACTATTGTTTATTCCTTACTCTTTTCCTTTGACTAGCCCATTTTCTTTCTCAACCATAGAGTATTCTGGTTTTGTTTATATGAAAACTGTCAAGACTGAAACAATTCAGCTCCTCCAGGACTATGTCTACTCACTGGTCATTTGACAAGGATAGTAGTAATAATGATGATGATTTATAGCACTTGTATAACACATTAAGGCTTGCAAAGCATTTTTCATATATAATTTCATTTGATCTCATATTTAGAGCACCTGTAGCTGCTAATGTTTAAGACGTTGTGAAGTTGTGTGATTCTCAGCATCCTCTGCCCCCTTTTCTACCACTGTGACTGAGGTTTTGTATTTGTCTTTGTTTCATGGATTGTGATGGCTGAAATATACTTTGCCAAGTTGCTAGCCTACCACTGAGCCTCTCTATCCTTAGCTAGGCTGGTCCTTGGAAAGTTAACATAGACCATTGATGGAATCATATTTGGAACTTCTCTTTCTCTGTGTCTGTCTGTCTGCCTCTCTGTCTCTCTCTGTTTTATAACTTTATTCTGATAATAAAGTTCAATTTTGTTTTCATCCACTTTGACTTTCTAGAATCCTTTAAGGTAATGAAACGTAACCAATATATATAGTTTATTTGGTAAATCTTAATTATCATTTAATTTTCTGGACAAATGTGTCCAGATATTGCATACAACACTTCATATGCCCTTTTCCCAAATAGTTTTATTAGGTCTTGTGTCAATGCACCCATCTGAAGTTCCTCTCTCTTTCATGGCTAATTTATGTCTTTCCTTTAGAAGACAGGTTCTTTGACTTGAGGTCCATGGAGCCCTTTGGGTCCATGTATAGATTTCAGGGAAGTCCATGACCTTGGATGGGAAAAAATGTTACATCTTTATTTTCACTAACCTTGTGTTTTCTTTGAAATCCTCTGTATTTTGTTTTATGCATTTAAAAACATTCTTCTTGGGCTTCACAAGACTACTCCAGTTCTAAAACCTTTGCTGTATGGCATATGGATCATGCTTTTTGAAGTCTACTCCATGAATCCATTTTTGAATATTGATAATCTCTTTCCTAGTCACCATCTTGGTGATGGCAGAAAGGCCTTTCTTTTCCTGCATATATACTTCATTTTGGGGGAGCCATCTTGCCCAAGACATTGTTGGAAAGAAAGATTGTCTCAGATTTTTGAAAGATCACTCAGCAATCACATCTGCCAAAAGTCCCTTCCCTCACTTCACTCTCAGTATCCTCAAGAGGCAGCGTGGCATAAGAGGCAAGGGAATGAGAAAAGAATAAGCATTTATATAGTACCTACTGTATGCCAGATACTATGCTAAGCACTTTACAAATATTATTTCATTTGATGCTTATAATAATCCTGCAAGATAGGTGCTATTATTATCCCCATTTTACAATTGAGGAAACTGAGGCAAGTGGCTAGAGAAATTGAGGTAATGGTTAGAGAGCTGGCCTTGAAGCCCCAGTTCAAGTGCTGATTCTAATATATACTGGCTATGTGACCCTGAGCAAGATTCTGAGACTAGGATCGACCACAATTATACTGTGTATGTTGTCCAGACTACTTTGGGAGAGGGGAATTTCTTCCTTATACAAATAAAATCACAGATCCAGTCTCTATTCTAGGATACAGTTCTTTTATGCCCTGAACACTTGAATTAATCAAGGACAGTTAGGTGCTTACAATTTCTCTATGTATCTTGTGAGCTTCCAATGAAACAGGTCCAGGGGATAGAGTGCTAGATTTGGAATCAGGAAGATGAGTTCAAATTCTGTCTTAGACTCTTATCAGCTATGTGACCCTGGGCAAATCACTTAACCTGGTCAGCTTCACTTTCCTTATCTATAAAATGGGAGGAATAATAATACCTATAGCAACTAGGTGACAGAGTGGATAGAGTGCTGGGCCTGGAATCAGGAAGACTCATCTTCCTGAGTTCAAATCTGGCGTCAGACATTTACTAGCTGTGTGACCCTGGGCTGCTTACCTCAGTTTCCTCATCTGTAAAATGAGCTGGAGAAGGAAATCGCAAACTACTCCCAGTATCTTTGCCAAGAAAACCCCAAATGAGGTCATGAAGAGTTAGGCACAAATGAAATGACTGAAAAACAACCACAACAATAGCACCTACCTTACAAAGCTGTTGTGAGGATCTCACTAGATGGTTTCTGTAAAATGCTTCACAGACCTTAAAGGGCTATATAAATGATAGCTTTTTATTGCTGATACTCCGTTAGCCTTTTTTTGTTTTTGTTTTTGTTTTTTTGGTTCTGCTGTTCCCAATTCAGAGCTCATTTTTCTTGAGAGTTGAGTGGTTCTGTCTTCTCTGCCATCATCCTATACCCTGAGCAATAGTCTTACCTTTCCTTTAAAATTTTCTTTTTTATTGTGAATTTAACAACCATTAACACATATTTTGAGATATAAAAAGGAAGAAAGAGCACGGTGTAAATTGAATTCTGTTATGTACAGAATGCATATATGAAGTTTAATGAAAAAAGTGATATAAAGTTATATACAAAGTTTAACAAAGCAGTCACACAATTGCTCTATTTGTCTCACCTTTGACACTTCTTTTTTTCTTTTGTGTATTAAAAAAAAGCTTCACTGATGCTCTTTTTTCCGGTCTACCACTGCCCATAATTCACCTTATACCCCCTTCCCTTGTAACAAATAGGTATAGTCAAGCAAAGCAAGTCATCACATGGACCACGTTTGAGAAATCATGTCTCATTCCATACACTTGGTCCATTACCTCTCTGACTCAATGTTGGAGGTATGTTTCATTGTCGGGCTGACTTCAGAAAAACCTGGAAAGACTTGTATGGTCTGATGTTGAGCGAAGTGAGCAAAACCAAGAGAACATTGTACACAATAATAGCCATGTTGTGCGATGACTAATATTGATAAACTTAACCCTTCCCAGCAATACAAGGATCTAAGACATCTCCAAAGGCCTCATGATGGAAAATGCTATACACATCCAAAGAAAGAACTATGGAATTTGAATGCAGATACTATTTGCTATTTTTTTTCTCTTCTGATGAGTTTTGTTTCCTCTTTCTGGTGGTTCCTCCTATTGGTCTAATTCTTACTTACAACATCACTAATGTGAAAATATGTTTAATAGGAATGTATATGTATAGCCTATATCAGATTGTGCGCCATCTTGGGGAAAGTGGTGGGGAGGAAGGGGGAGAAAAATTTTAAACCCAAAAGCATATGGAAGTGATTGTTGATAAATCAAAATAAATTAATTAAAAAAATAAATATTTTGGTATATATGGGTCCTTTCTTTTTGTCAATAACCTCTGTGGGGTATGCCTAACAGTGGAATCTCTAGGTCAAAGGATATGAAGATTTTAATTACTCTGGGAATTGAATATTTGAGGAACTGGGAATTTAGGGTATTTGAGCAAACATTAGCATACCTGTTGAAGCCCCTTAGTGTGAGGGCAGGAGATAGGGCAGAAAGGAAGACCAGGTATTGAATCCATTGAGAAAGGAAGGAGAATGTCAAGCATGTCGTTAGATAATGGTCACCGGGATTTCAGTTGGATAATACATTCATATGGAGTAAACTTCACATGAGGAGGGAATTCATTTGCAATGGGATTGGGAGAATATGAGAGTGTGAGAATATGCTAGGTACTGAGGAATGAATCTAGGCAAAGTATCATTTAATTTCAGAAGTTCCATTGATGAAAGCAGATGATAAGACGATCCAATGTCTTCCTGGATCTAGGACCTCAAAGACTTGGCCTAGCTTTCAAATGCAGTTGAAAACATAGTGTGGTTGGATCCTTGTATATTTGAAAGCCTAGTGGTAAGCATGAACTCAGAGAAAAGATCGAGATGGAGATATGGCTTTGGGAGTCATTTGCATGTACAACAGCTGCTAAAGCATATATACCCTGGAGACTTTCCTTAATTTCACCTAAGAATAATTACTGAAAGGTGGAGGTCAGAACTAAAGTCATGATTTACAGCACTAAATATTGAATAAATTCATCTGAATTGAGTGATTGGTATCCTGGTGATCCTATTATACTATGACTTTTATAGAGAGAGGGCGATATGACATAATAAACACTTATTAAGTGCCTCCTATGTGTCAGGCACTGTGCCAAGTGCTGAGGACATATAAAAGAAAGACAATCCCTGTTCTCAAGGAGTTTAGCGTCTAATGGGGCAAGGCAATACACAAAAGGAAACTGAAAAGGGGAGTTGTTAGGATGCTGTAGGGTACCTAGCATGGTGGCATGATGAAGATAATAGTGGAGTCAATACCAAGCAGAGCAGCTGGTGGCAAATGAAGAGATTGCTGGCATTTTGAGTCCTCTGTAATGGGAGGATATGGGAGTAGTGTTTTGCTCTGCCCCACAGTCCTCCAATCAGAGAGGCAGAAACAAGCGGGGGTGCCAAAGAGGGGAGGTTTCTTTTGGTTATTCTTTTAAATAGTGTGTTGTTCAGGAGTGTCCCTCATCAATCTGAGTTCTCCAGTACACTTGATAAGATTACAGAGTATATAACCCTTGCCCATATAAAGTGAACATACTCATTAACACTTACTGAAAAACATACGTTCCAGCACCTTTCAGGGATGATACAGAGAACTACTGGTTTATCTCTAACGATTAGGGCATCCATCAAAGATGATTAATAAGTTACTGTCAGGAGAGATTGACGTCTGTTAGAATTCCTTCCTTCTTATGTACTCTATAGGGGTTAGTTTCCATTCTCTTTTGGACCCTTCTAGCTTGGAACTTTTCCCACACTGTCTTTCCCCTTATACTTCCAGCAATGGTAAGAGGAGGAGGGAATTTCTTTCCCTTGCCCCCTACCAGCATCAAGGCAGATTACAGCAGAAGCACATGGCAGGGGGAGACAAGCGGATTGTCTAAGTGAGCCTGAGACTGAATCTTGAGTATGTTAACTGGACCAGAACTGGTCTCTAACCTGTGGGAGGCCAAAGCCAAACAACAGAGCAGGCTAGAGACAGGAGAGTCAGGACACTAACTGAAGTTTAACTAATTTCAGAGAGAGGAAAATGATGTATGCATACAGAAGCCCTCTCTGAAGAAGGAAGGCTTAAGGCTGCTAAGACTGGCGCCACATATATACATGAAAGAGGTTGGCCCACAACACAATCATTCTTAGATCTTGAGATAGTTCTCATGGTTGGCATTTCTTAGGACAATACAGGCATTCTTGGGTCCCAAGGGAACAGTTACTGTCTCAGGTCTTAGGGGTTGTGGCCACCCTGCCAGGTACAGAACAGGAGTACAGCATCTGTCAGTGACAAGGAACAAGGATTTGTGAACCTGTGATTCATGGCTCTAGAAAATAAGGGGAGCTAAATTCCTCAGTGAACACCTGGTTCACTGTCCAAGCAATGCACTTTGCCAAAGGGTGATATCAATCAGAGTGCAAAGGATTATTGTTATGCCAAGCTCAAGGCACAGCCTGCTTGTTAAGCCTTAGCTCTGGAAAACAGGGTATCTCCAAAATATTTTGACAAGTCCCTGACTATCTTCTTCTGCTTTTCTGTTTCCTTTTATAAGGGGATTGGTCTTTCCCAGACCAGACCCAATAACATAAAAGAGGCTGGATAACCAAGTGCTCTTAACCTTGAGTCCTTGGACCTGCAAAGAATACATGGGTGGATTTCTGGGGTTTTAGATGGGAAAAAAATGCCATCTTTATTTTCAATAACCTGTAATTGAGACAATTGAAGAATAAACGTTATTTTGAAAAGAGTTCTATAGGTTTCACCAGATTGCAAAAAGGATCTGTGACCTGAAAAAGATTAAGAATCTCTGTGTTAAACTAACCATAAAAATGCGACCATGCCAGGTGATCCTTTCATGAAATGTAAATAAGTCTCTTGAATGAACCAGAAAGGAAACAACAACCCAGGATGTGGAATAACAGGCCACATCTCTAGGTGACCTTTAAAAGTCAGTTCAGTGAATCCAGGAGAGACTCAAAACGTAACCTAACTCTTGAGATGCATAGAAGACGCATGCAGCTGGGCAAGGTGAGATCATGAAAAGCCACATGGAATTGGGAGAGTAGAAGCATGAGCAGAGGAAGACACTACAAAGGAAGGGGTCAGGACTGTGGGAGTGAGACCGTCTCAGCAGCCTGGGGACAAAGAATGTCAGTACAGAAACTGTGCTGCTCAAAGCCCTTTGGACTACAGACCCTGAGATCATAATTCTGTATCTGTTTTTCCACCCTGGGCTCTCCAGTGCATGTTTGAAGCCTTTCAATCTGGGAAATTCTTTTTACCTTTCTCTTTAGGAGCTCCATGGGCCAAAGGGCACAATCAACATTCAGTTGTCCATGGGTGAAGTAAACACTTTGTAGATACTTTTTAAATTTCAAAATGGCTTACCCTCTTTATGTTGAACATTTTAGTCCATCTCATCCTTCCCTACTGCTAGAAAAGTTCAAAAAGCATAGACTATCCCCGGGCCCTCTGCCACATACCTCTTGTCCCCTTGGTACTATTGGCCTTGATTGATAGCTTCCAAAGGGGACAATTTTGACTCTTTCAAGATCTCTGCTTCTCCTGTTTGTTTCTGGCAAAGATTATGCTAATTGTCCACACTCTGTTAATTCCTCTTGTTTCATAAGCCTGTTTAAATGGTCCCCCTGCCTCTTGGTCTAGTTATATAATGTTTTCCAATTTATTCTGAGGGGTATCTAGAGAGCAAGTCTGAGAGCCCATCACTTCTCAGAGGAATTGCAGTACCATACAGTTCTTCACTGATTTCAAGGGGAGTTACCACTGGCACCCACATAGGCAGAATATTCTTTCTTGGACACTCAGATTTCACTTTGCTCCTGTAGGACTAAAAATCTTTCCTTGAGGACTTCAAGGATCTGTGATTTTGTCTTTGTTCCTCCACAACACAGATTGCAGTCCCTCTGTGTGGTTGTGAGAAGTGCTTCATGAATTGCTGTGGCTGAAAAATTCATTAGCCCACAAACAGCCTGGTGATGAGTCTCGAGTTCAGTTTTGCCCATCCTTGGATGAAGGATCTCCACGTCATCCTACTTCACATGAAAGTTCGTATAGCCAAAGTTTGACAAAAGGATGTAAACTCCTTAGGGGACAGAGACCATTTCGTTTTCACCTTTGCATACCTAGCATCTAACACAGCACCTTACATGTTTTTTTTTATTGTTGTTCAGTTGTTTCAGTTGTGTCTGATTCTTCATGACCCCATTTGGGGGTTTTCTTGGCAAAGATAACAGTTCCTTCTCCAGCTCATTTTACAGATGAGGAAACTGAGGCAAACAGGGTGAAATGACTTGTCCATGGTCACCTTTCTTGTAAGTGCCTGAGGTCAGATTTGAACTCAGGAACGTGAATCTTTCTGACTCCAAGTCCAGTGCTCTATCTACTACTCCACCTAGCTGCCCCATGGGGGGCTGCAAATAGGAAGAATTTAATAAATGTTCGTGGCATTTAATTTGTTGAATCTTGTTCTGGCTTGGAGAGACCTTACAGAGTCTGTTCTACTGCCATCACTTTAACAGAACCCATGGTTGACTCCAGGCCACAATGAAGCATCAGAGGACAACTTCAGTAGGAAAAAAAACATCTATTGATAAGAAATTTAAAAAAAAAGATATACTTGGAAATATATTTTGCATGACTGCACATGTATAACCTTTATCAAATTGTTTGCCTTCTCAATGAGGGGGGAGGAAAGGGAGAATGGGAAAGAATTTGGAACTCAAAATTGTAAAAATTGAGGAGTAAAAAGTTGTTTTTACATGTAATTGAAAAAATAAAAGATTAAAATTTTGAAAAAAGATATACGTCTATCAATTCATGTACCCATATATACTATTTTCTAAGTAAGAGAAAAAAGGAATTCATATGCATAATTGTAAACTAACTGAAATTGTTTCTAGGGCAAATATGGCTGTGTATTGGGATGGGGGGGGTCCTATGGTGGTTCAGAGGACAGTTTACCATGGCACCCCTTCTCCAGACTTACCTTTACCTCCAGTTCCCTCAGGGGGATAAGTTCCTCCTACCAGCACAACCCCACTCATATAGGGCTGTCCTCTGAACCACCAGTTGGGAGTAGTTGTACTGTGTGCTCAAGGTCTAGGAGGCAAGGTACAGGAGCTCTGTTGCCAGAGGAAGCACCCTTCTTCCAAGTTGGAGCCCTAATAGGGGAAAATCCCTATTAGCCTGTGCTAAATTACAGCTCTGTTGGAATCATCTCTGTTTCATTTGACTAGTGAAATAAGGTAGGCTTCATGCCATGGTGAAATACAGTGAAGTAAACCCTACCTCATCCTGCTTTATTTCAGACATCATACCCACAACCTAGAATTATGCTTTTTGTAATTCTTGAGCCTAATGAATAGCGAGTTTTAGGGTGAGAAAGAATCTTTAAGAGCCTCAGGTTCAGTTGAGGAAACTGATACCCAGAGAAAGATAAGTGACTTGCCTGATGTCATAGAGCTCGTTAGGGATAGTGTTGGGACTGGGATATGGGTTTCCTTCCTCTTTCTTTAGTTATATTCTTCTTGGGACATCATAGTTCCAACCCCAACCTCTTCCTTTTCTAGGTACACTTGCCTTTCTGCTGGGATGCCCTCAGTCACTTAAGTTTCTTCATTCGTTTGAAAAGTCTCTTTCCTAATCATACCTAATCACCTAAGGATTGACCTTGTGGCACACCCTTGTATACAATGTACACACACACTTCCTATAAAAAGGCAAAGGAAAAAAAAACCTCACCCAATATAGTCAGTATTCAGCTTCTCAGGAGCAACTTATTTAAGCCTTTGAAAGTATCTTCTCTACCTACAACTTTCCTCTCAGGCTAGTGGGTTTACTGTCTGGAAGATCAAGGTTATTAGCACCAGATCTTTGCTAAGATGTCGGTGTCACCGACTCTCAAGGTGGCTCCTGATCTCAGTTCTGCTTAGGTATAAAGCCTGGTCAATCTTCAGTGAGTCATCTTCTTTCCATGACCCTCAGCTCATTTCATGTTTAAAATGCAGAGATAGGACTTCATGATCTATCTCTAAGGTCAATTTCAGCTCTCACTGAACCTATCTGATTTGAGCAGGAGGTGGTGGCCAGCAAAAACATCCTTATGAAGGGAGACTTTCTTTTTCTGTAAGAGACACCATGGTGCAGAGGACACAGTGCTGGATTTGCAAATGGGACCACTTAGGGTGGAATCCAGTTTTTGAAATTTATTTAGTTGTATAAGTTTGGTCAAGCCTCTGTTTCCTCATCTGCAAAATGGGGATAATAATACCTGTGGCATCTGCCTGGAAGGGTTGTTTTGAAGCTCAAATGCAATAATATATATGTAGCATATATGTATAATGTATCGGTAGGGTTAATTAGAGTGAAATTACAATGAAGTTTAAAATATTGCCCAGTTTGAATGATTGAATTCTTAGCTTGTAAGGGGCAGAAAACAGACATAATGATATGTGGGCAACCCCTTTCAGACCTTGATTAGTCTATTTTCTTCTCTCTCTTTTTTTTTTAATTTGCTAGGCAATGGGGATAAGTGACTTGCCCAGGGTCACACAACTAGTAAGTGTCAAGTGTCTGAGGCTGTATTTGAACTCAGGTCCTCCTGAATCCAGGGCCAGTACTCTTTCCACTGTGCCACCTCCCTGCCCTCTGATTAGTCTATTTTCACCTTTTAAAGATGGTACCTTCTTTAGAATTTGGCCTCTTTGCATTTGAAAGGATTCTGGAAAATTCTACGAAGACAGTCCCAGACAATGGACTTGTCCCCAAGATGGTAGAGCCTCAGCGAGAGTTTAAAAGTAGAGAAATTGAACTGTGGAGTCAGAGCTCTGCAAAAGATTCCCTTTTCACTTTTCCCCCCATTTCTCTCTTTTCTCCTTGCTTCTTGGATGGTATAGCAAGTGTGTGCGTGGCGGGGAGGGGCATTTCTCTTTCTTAGCATCTCCTTAGCAGCAATGGCATTTTGAAGCACAAGGCAGGGTCTGGTACAGTAAGACTTCAATTTCAGAGCATAGTCAAATCAACAAGAGGAATCAATCTAGCACCTGGTGTGGATATCCTGCTTTGTTGTTGCTGTTCAGTCATGTTCGATGCTTTGTGACCCCATTTGGCGTTTTCTTGGCAAAGATATTGGAGTGGTTTGCCATTTTCTTCTCCAGCTTATTTTACAGATGAGGAAACTGAGGCAAACAGGGTTAAGTGACTTGCCCAGGGTCACACAGCTAATAAGTCTGAGGCCAAATTTGAACTCTGGTTCCTGACTCTTCTTGACTCCAGGCCCTGCACTCTATTCACTGCAGCCATCTAGCTGCCTTAAATAGGATATCCTGATTAGGAAATGGAAAACATTAGGATGAAGATACCTGCTGGCCCTAGGGCAGGGGTGGGGAACCTGTTACCTCAAAGCCACATGTGGCCCTCTTGATCCTCAACTGCGACCCTTTGATGGAATCCATACCTCACAGAACAAATCTCCTTATTAAAAGGATTTGTTCTGTAAAACTTGTACTCAGTCAAAAAGCAGCACCCAAGGACCTAGAGGCCGAAGGTTCCCTACCCCTGCTTAGGGTATGGGTCCTCCAGAAGACCATAATAGTATCCTAGGCCTGGATGTCAGCTGAACCCAAAGCTGGAGGCAGAGATGACTATAGTCAAGCAGTGAGGGATTGGAAGACTGAGAGATGCAATGGAGACTGAGACCAAAGTTGGCAGGACGTGAGTGACTCTTCAACCCTACAACATAAGAGATCCTGATTTATTCCTCAAATATGCCTTGGCCATTTGTGTTCTCTGTTGTTGTTGTTCTTTAGTCATTCTCAGTCATGTTTGACTCTTCATGACCCCTTTGATGGTTTTCTTGGCAAAGGTACTGGAGTGGTTTGCATTTCTTTCTCCAGCTCATTTTACAGATGAGGAAACTGAGGCAAGCAGGGTTAAGTGACTTGCCCAGAGTCACAGTGTCTGGGGCTAGATTTAGACTCAGGTCTTCCTGACTCCAGGGGTGGTGATGTATTCATTGTACCACCCAGCTGCCCTTCTGTTCTTGACATCTGTGCTTATTCACTTGTGAGTTCTATAGACACAGACACAGAGGAGAAAAGTAGACTTATGGAGGAGAATGTCTTATGTGGAAGGGGAGATATTTTGCTGTTGTTTTCACAAGCCATTTCAGTAAATGGTTTTGCTTTAAGCTAACTGTGCCCTCTGGCTGATGAAAGTAAAGCTAAGCCCAGATGTGAGAGCTCATGAGCTTATGACCATGGAGGCACAGAATACCTTGGACCTGAGATTGTCATCCTTCTGGGGATTCTGACCTACCAGGGCAAATTGAGAGACTAGATCAGAGGGGATGCTATCTATATAAGGTACATTGTAGAACAGTTTGTTTGTTACTATTAAACCCTATCCCCTAAGAGAGGGGGCTTCCCTACTTCTAAGTGAAGGCTTCTGTGATAGAGGGATATTTTCTGGATGAGAAGGGACTTTTCTCCTCTAGCTCTGCATGCTAAATCTCTCCACTCTTTAGATCCTCTCATTTTCTCTTCTAGAAAGAAAGAATCCAAGCAAATAATGTAAAAGGCGAACTGCCAGAGAATATTTTGGAAAGAGACTAAAATTCTTCTCACTCCTTGGAAACCAAAACCTGGCCAACTTCCAATGAGGATAAAGTTCAAAGCTCTTTAAATAAGAATGACTTAGGGCTGGGACTGGAAGGGTGGTCCCTGAAGGGTCTGTCAGCCTAGTCATTCCCACTTTGAGGAAGTTTAGCTCTGTGTGTGTGTGTGTGTATGCGTGTATGTATTTATTTTAGTTTTGGCTGACTAGATCACATCCTTTATGCAAATATAACAATATACAAAGTCTACAAACAGTATACAAAAACCAGTATATAAACTGTGTATTTAAAAATGGGGGAAATGAAATCTTCTGAAATAAGAAACACTGAGCAACCATTATTAAAAATAATGTTATTGATGCTTTTTTTTACATTACTGTCATTTCTTGATGATCTCTCTCCTTCAAGTAGTACCTGTCCCCATAACTCAGTATAGATAAAGATGACAAATCAATATGTTAGCTGAAAAGTGTACCACATTCTGTACCTATAGTTCACCACCTCTCTATGGGGGACATTCCCACTCCCCCTTTCTTTGTATTCTCAGAGCTTAGCACATAGTACCTGGCACATTGTTGAATAAATGCTTGCTAAATGACTGACTATGCATTATTTTGGTTGATCTCTATTTTTTTCTTCTGGATCTGCTTACTTTGATCAATGTCAATTCAGATAAATCTTCTCAAATTCATCTGAATTCTTGATGATGCATTAATATTCCACAATATGCTCACCCATTCCTTAGTTGACAGGTACTCCCTTTGTGTACAATTTTTTGCTATTACAAAAAGTGCTGCTACCAATCTTTTTGTACACATGAAATCTTTGCCTATATTGTTGACCTCCCTGGGGTACATGCCAATTACTGGGGTTACTGGATCAAAGAGTATGCACAGTTTAATAACTTTTCTAACATAATTTCTAGAACATCTGTTCTGATGGACAATTCTACCAATAGCACATTCAGGTGTCTGTCTTCCCATGACCCTGTTAACATTTACTATCTTAATCTTTTCATGGTTGACCAGTTGTCAGGGATGTTGTGAAATCTGGCCCAGGCACTGATTGGACCAGATGGCCTCTGAGGGTCCTCCTAGCTCTGAACTTCCAAAATTTCCTAAGAGGTTAGAGAAATAATTATTAATAACCAATAAGTTGGAGGAGCCAGAGTTCTCTGCTTCTAAGATCTTCATTTTTAAAAGTTCAGTCTTTTAAAAGACATTGCTGATAATGAGATTAGACTAACTTTCTTGTTTATTAAACCTTGTTTTGGGTGGGACATACATTCTTTAAATAGACTGCTCAATGCTGGGGGTGGTCTGGGTATAGAGATAGTTTCTCTATCCAAGGGTGACATTATGTCACTCAGCTCCTCATTTTAATATAGCCCACCTCCCATTGTGTTAACCAATCAGAATTGATTGCCACTCCTCTTCCAAAAGAACATATAATCCCTGAGCCCAGCCTACCATGATTGTCTTTGGTCTAAGAGAGGCCAAATGATCATCCTTTTATTAATAACATGCTGGCCATATTAATAAAATGATTAAATTACCCAGAAACTATGTCTCTTGAACCTTTCTAATCATAACAGAGGTATAAACATAAGGCTTAGTTGCTTTACTGTTAGAAATTTATGCTGGCTTTTTCTTATTGGGAGCAGTAAAAGATGTGTAGTGAGGGCTGTTTCCCCCCAACTCCCCCTACATCGTGGCAATGTTATTGTGTGGCTTGAAGGGAGGCAGAATAGACATCTCTAGCCTATTCTTTCCCTACCCTTTTCCAAGAAAGACTTTAATTCTGACAGGAGGGGAAGGAGGAGGTTGGAGTCAGATGCTGGGCCACTGTGCTTTCCTCAGAGAGAGGGAGTACCAGGCTAGATATTGTTAGCACAGGGGATGTGGTTTTTATGTTCATTCTAACTTCTTACTGTTGTTTCATTAAGTGAGGGGAGCAGGACCCCAAGCTTTATATCTAAAGTTTGATTCTCTTCCAACCAAATATCAGTTCCACATTGAACACACATAGGAAGTAGCAAAGAAACCCACTTATCCAAGTCTATTCTTATGTCATTGTATATCATTCTTCAATTAAAAAAAAATTTAGGGTCTGTTAAGTGCCAGGAACCGTGACAGCCTCTGAGAATACAAAGACGAAAATCAGTTAGTAGTTGGAGGTGATGGTCAATGGGCGCTGGATGTGGTTTGTTTTTCTAGAACATGCTCCCTTCTGTCTTGTTCCTCAAGGTACCTTGCTGCTTCACCTAGGCTGGCTTGTTAGAAGCAAAGCAGTGGTCTGGGGGCAGGAGGGTGTCACTACTATTCCCAGGGCCCTTGGGGGGCAATTGGTCAATGGTTGGTGTTGGCATTGACAATGATGGTGGACCCTTTTTCTACAAAGGTTGATCCACTCATTGATGGTTCTGGGGGTAGGGCTTGAATCAGGCTAGTGACCTGGGGTTGGGGCTGAGGGTGGTTGACACTGCTATTCCCACAGCTTTGGGGCTCAGGGTCCTGAACTATCTCTGTCAGGGTCTTCAGGGAGGTAGTAGTCGAGGTGGTTGGTTATAGGAGTCTGACTGGTCTGGCACATGTTGTCTCCTATATCTCTCTTAGAATGTCTTGAATAGAGGTATATATGGTAATATTTGTTTTAAGAATTAATCAATCAACAAGTATTTAAGTTCCTAATATGTGCCTGGCACAGTAGATACAAGTAGAAATAATGAAACAATCCTTACCCCCAAGGATCTCACATTCAAATGGGAGAGACAATAAATACATATAAAAATAAATATAGCATAAAGTATATCTATATATGCATACATACTATATATACACATATATACACACATATACACACATATACACATATATGCATACACGCACACAAACACATATATATATATAATACATATATATAGAGAGAGAGAGAGAGAAAGAGAGAAGGGAAAGTCATTAAATACAAAGTAGTTTCGGAGGGCAGGTACTAGCAGTTGGGGGTTGGGGGGATTAGGAAAACCTTCATGTAAGTGATGGTGTCTGAGCTGCACCTTGAAGAAAGGAGGGACTCAATGAGTCAGAGGGAAGGTGGAAGTACATTCCAGGCATGGAAGATGGCCATTCCAAAGGCACAAAAACAGGAGATTGAACTGTCATGTGTGGGTAACAGTGAGGAGGCTGGTTTAGTTGAATTGAAGAGTAGGGAGAGAATACATATGACAAAGCTGTAAAGATAGTTTGGGGCCAGGTCATGTAAGATTTTAAAATCTAAACAGAAGAGTTTATATTTTATCCTAGGAGCAATAGGAAGGCACTGTAATTGATTGGGTAGGGGTTACATGTTCAGATCTGAGTTTACAAAAAATACATTAGCAGCCTTGTGTAGGGTGGATTGAAGAGGTGAGAAACATGAGGCAGGGAGATCAATTAGGAGGATGTTGCAACAATCCAGGTTAGAAGTCATGAGGTACTGAAATAAAGTGGTTGCTGTGTGAGTGGAGAAAAGGAATTATTTGAGGTTGATGTTTAAAAGGTAGAAATAGTAAGAAATGGAGTGACAGAAAGTGAGGAATTGAGGATAATGCCAAGAAGATTGCAAACTTGGGAGATTGGAAGGATGGTGGCACCTTCCACAGAAATGGGGATATTTGGGAGACGGGAAGGTTTAGAGGGAAAGATAATGAGGATCACAAATAGTTAGCTTGGTCATTTTATGCAGTGGCTCAAGTGCCATAGGTTGTCCCCTCCCATACACACGCCCAATCTTTTGTATCTGTTGTCTTTGAGAGGCAGGATGTTTTATCTTATTGAAATCTTTGCCTACCTTTGACATGAGGTTGGGTTAGGAGAAGTAGAGCTCACCAAGTTGGTGGTCACAACTCCTGACCCCAACACCTGGAGGGCTCCTTTTGTTAAGACTCTTGTTTTTGTTAAAGGAGCAGAAGGTAATGTCATTTGGTAGCTCAATTTTGAAAATAATCATGTTTTCTATGTGTGTTGATATGGTTTCAACTACTCAATTATCTGACCAATGGGTTAAAAGAACGCTTATTAATCTCACGGACAGAGTGGATTGTGGCTTCCTGGGGTAGAGTGTCCCTTTCATATGTTCCTTCAGTACAGCCTAACCTCCCTAGGGAACAGCTGCATTATCTAATTTATGCCTTTGAACCATCTCATTTTTGCTGATTGCTGCTTAAAGGTCACCTCCAAATAAACATGGAAATGAAAGGTCAAGGCATTCAGTTACTGAAGAATCATAAAGCAGCTTTGGTCATCCTCAAATGTAAATTTACTCCCCTTTGCCAGTATGCCATATACCTGTAGAGTCTATTCTTTCTGGGGAGCAACAATGATGTGACTTCAGTTTCCAGACTCTGGGTGCACTGATAGGGTAAGGGAGTTTGGAGAGAGGGGAGTGGGAGGTAATAGCTGCAAATCTCATTTTATAAAAGTGGTGACTGAGCTCCAGAGGGAATTGCCAGTGACATGTGATGAAAGAGTGGGTAGAACTGTCTTTGGCTTACACTCCTGAATAAGTCAGGCCTGGTGAGTGTCAAGTGAATGTATCCAACACTTGTCTCTCCATTCACCTACCTCTTTGGGATTCATTAAATTTGTAGGGAGTGGAGGGGCAGGGAGGTGGAGGGAGGGGGGCAAAGAGGGACTCTGTGTAGTCAAATGAATTGTGCTCTGAGGCTCCAAGATCCCTTGGCTGCCTCTGGTTATGGGCATTCTCCTGAGTTCCATTATGTTCTTAGATCTTGTCAGTAATGAGAGTCGGTGGGAGCTGGTGCTCCAGTTAATTAGGACTTTGTCCTTTCCCTGAGGCCATATTGGTTTAAAAAAAATTTTCAGAGGGACTTTTCTCACCCTGACTATTGTTCAAGTTCCACGTTTAGCTTTTCCTTCCCCATGAAACTTTTTTGCCCCTGTTTTGCCTCATTCTCCTCTACTATGTCTTCTTCTTGTGATCATTTGGATGTAGATAAGTGGTTTTCCAGATCTTTTACTGTTACGTCTTTTAAACTAGTTGTTTCTAACCAGGGGGCCAAAGACTCCTGGGGAGTCAGAGAGTGATCACAAAAGATTTATTTCCAGTCAACTTTTTCTTTCTGTGTCTATCCCTCTGTCTTTTTTCCGTCTGATTCTTTCCACTTTGTCTTCTCTCTTTCCATCTCTGTCTTCTCTCAGTCTCTCTGTTTCTCCTTCTCTCATCCAGACCTGTAATCTTTGATTTCATCAGCATAAGAAATTCCTTCAACCAATATAGATCGACAACTGATCTGTAACTTTTAGTCTTAGATTTCTGGGCCCTGAGAAGTTAAGGGACTTTCCTATAGATGAGGCTATCCCTGGCATTTTGGAAAAGTCCGCTTCCCTTGTGTATCTCTCAGCAGCTATTCTGCTCTTATGGACTAATTCCTTAACAAAGATCAGGACTTGTAACTCCATAGCTCACTCTGTCCACCAGCTGGTAGCAGCCTCAGGACTCCTGCTGGCTCCCAAAATACAGAGAAAAATCAATACTTTTTTGTCTCTTATAGACCAAGGCAGAAATAGAGCCCCAAATAGGTCACTAAGAAGAGATACAATGGCTCCCACTCCTAAGCAAGTCTTTTATGTACCGGGTAGTTGACTTGTAAATACTGGTGATGTCTCAAAGGGATGGAACCCATCAGCTGGCACCAATGAAACTTCTGGAATACCTCTGCTAATAATACCTAAGATGACTTCGATGGCTGAGGATGGTGCCATGGATAGAACATTGAATTTTGAAACAGGAGATCTGGATTTGAATTTTGGCTCTGCTATTTGATACCCATGTAACCTTAGGCAAGATGACAGATGAGTAGGGGGTGAAGAGAACCAGGGGGCAGGAAGCAGGTCACTGATGCTTCCATTGCTGCTCCCCCTTCCCTTAGCTGGACCTAAAAAAAAAAAAAGATTTCCTTAGTTTGCACCTTTTGTATTAACATTCAGTTCTGGCTCAGCAGCCAATTAAAAGGCTTTTCATCCCCAAGCAGTAATCTGATAGGAAACAGTAGGATTATGCCTGGGTTCTGGGAAGAGGGGAGGGAAAGGGCCCCTCCATTGAGCATTTCCCAAAGCATGCTCATTAAGCTTCCACGATATGCAACTGGCAAAGAACACAGTGCAGGCTCCAAGGACTGGGGCCTCATTGGCCGGTCTTCCTATTACCCAAAGACAAAAAACGAAACAGTCCCTAACCGCAAAGAGTACACATAATATGAAGCAATCTCAAAAGGGCAGGAGAGTGAGAAACAGGGGCCGTTAGGAAAGACCTCGTGGAGAAGGAAGCATTAAGACAAAGGTGAGGTGGGAGACTTCTCTTTATTTTTTCCTCTCTTCAAATCCCCTCCCTTTCGCAGGGTCTTTCTTCAGACTTCTCCCCTAACTCAAGCAGCTATGTGTCAGGATGAATAGAGCATCTGGGCTTGGAGTCTGCAAAACCTGAGATCAAATCTTGCCTCAGGAATTTACTGTGTGACCCTGGGCCAATCACTTTCCTTCTCTGTAAAGGGAAGGGGTTGGATTCAAAGGCCTCTAGGACCTCTTCCAACTCTAAATCCAGGATTTTTTTGGGGGGGGGCACGGTTAGGCAATGGAGTTAAGTGACTTGCCCAGGGCCACACAGCTAGTGTGTCTAAGTGTCTGAGGCCGAATTTGAACTCAAGTCCTTGATTTGACTTGAATTTGACTCCAGGGCCTGTGCTTTATCCATTGTGCCACCTAGCTGCCCCTAAATCTAGGATTCTTGATAAGACGGTGGTAGCTTCCTCAATGCTTGACTTTTCTTCCTTCCTTGTTTTTTAAGCTCCTCCCCCAAAAGGTCCTGGAAGGTCAGAAGGTTAGTAGCAAGTTCTCTTCTCTCTCGTTTTCTCTCTCTTTTTTCCCCCTCACCTCAGATCTGCCTCCCAGCTACAAGAACCTCAAACTGAGTGGTTGTCAGGCCTGTCTCCTAGCAGGGCAGTGGCAGGCTTTCTCCCCTTCCCCTCTCAAGCTTGCCTCTGACCAGTCAGGACCTTGGTAGTAAAGGTTTCTGGCCTGTTTCACCTCATGTCAGTTACAGGTTCCCTCCCTCCCCCCTCCCTCCCCCCCTCCCTCTAGCTCCTGGAGGAAAACCAAGCTGCTCTGCAAGGATCCTGACGGTGATGCAAGAGGGTGGAGCCTGAAGAAGGACTCCCCCCTCCCCTCCCAAAAAAAGAAATCCCACCTAAGCGAGGGCTACCCCAGCACCTACCCAACCAGAGGTCCAGGCATTGGTCAGGAGGGGGTCTCTTCTCCTGGGTGGGCCTTCCACCAGTACAACCCCAATCAAGATCACACTGGCTTCAGGTAAAATGCTAGATGGAGCAGAGGAGTTCAGTGGGTTGGTTCTTTGTGCTTTAGATCTTGCCTCAGACAATCAACTGTGTGTCTCTGGGCAAGTCACTTACCTTTGCCTCAGTTTCCCCATCTGTAAAATGAGGAGATTAGATTCCATGACCCTTAAGGCCCCTTTAACTCTGCATCTGTTATCCAATGATCCTACTTGGTCTTTTCCTC
Organism: Vombatus ursinus; assembly: GCF_900497805.2. Classification (NCBI taxonomy): domain Eukaryota; kingdom Metazoa; phylum Chordata; class Mammalia; order Diprotodontia; family Vombatidae; genus Vombatus; species Vombatus ursinus. The sequence goes on from NW_020954579.1 coordinate 18,342,883, forward strand.
TAGCACTCTTCTTAATTCCTGGAGGGTTTTTCTTTTGTTTTGTTTGTTTTCTTACAATTCTGTAGTTTGATGGAGCTAGCCTATCATTGGGATGTATCCTCTCTGAACAACAGATGTTCAATAACTTTATAAATAACCTTATTTACCTTATTTGAACCTCCCAACAACCCTGTGAAATAGGTCTTATGGGTATCAAGTTCATGTTACAGATGAGGAAAATGAGGCACAGAGGAGTGTAGTGACTTGCCCTTTTTCACACAGTTTGCACATGTCAGAGGTGGGATTTGAACTTTGGGTTGTCCTGACTCTGGATCTTGCACTTTCTCCGTTATACTCTGAAAAGATTGGGAGCCAATGATATAGTTTCATGTATTGTCATTTCCTGTGTAGGTCACAGGCATATAGATTTGGAGCTGGAAGGGGAGGTTATTGAGTCTAATGCCCTTATTTTATACATGAGGAGGAAACTGAGACACAGAGTTGTGAAGTGATTGCCCAGGGTCAGACACTAGTAAATGTCTTATTTCTCTTTTTCCTTGAGGATAGACTCCCTCTCTTATCCTTCTGTTCTGTTCTGAACAAACACCTGGTCCAGTGCTGGGTGTATGTTCTTTTGTTGTTCAGTTGTTTCAGTCCTGTCTGACTTTTCATAATCCCATTTGGAATTTTTTTGGCAGAGATACTGGAGTGGTTTACCATTTTCTTCTCCAGCTCATTTTACAGATGAGGAAACTGAGGCAAACAGGGTCAAGTGACTTACGTTCACACATTTAGGAAGTGTCTGAGGTCAGATTTGAACTCAGAGTCTTCCTGACTCCAGGGCCTGTCACCCTATCCACTGCACCACCTAGCTGCCCTGAATGTATGTTCTGTGAACTAGTAAATAAATACCAAGGAGTGGTCTGAAGTTCAGATGGTTTAAGTGATTTACCCATGATCACAGAGCTTGCAAATGTTGGGGTCCATCATTTAGTCAGTTAGCAAGCATTTATAATTTGCTGGGAATTCAGAGAAAGGCACAAACAAAACAAAACAAAACAAAACAGTCTCTGCTCTCAAGGATCTCACAGTCTAATGGGAGGAATGAAGTAAGCATTTATTAAGTGACCACTACATGCCAGTCATTGTGATTTGTACTTTACAAAGATTCTCTCCTTCAACCCTGGAAGGTAGGTGCTATTATTCTTCCCATTTTACAGATGAGGAAACTCCAGTAGTGTCTGAGGTTGAATTTGAATTCAGGTCGTCTTGAATCCAGGTGGAAAAAGCAAGAATTTGAAACCAGGTCTTGCTAATTCCAAATCTAGCACTTTCTATCTACTGCCTAAGTATGTGGTTAGTAGGGTCTGTGCATTGGTAAAACGGATTCTGATTCTATTCACTTAGTATAGTCTCAAATTTACATATAAGATAAAAAGAGGACCATGATCTTTGTAGTGCTCTGCATAGCTGCTATTCTATTGCTGACAACCAAGGCTTTTTGCAGTCACAGAATATATTGAGAGTGGCTACAAAAACCTTGACCATTTGCATCAGTGCTTCATGGAGTCAAAAAGTGATTGGTAGAACCTCTATTATTTTATCTTTTATATGTTTCAGCAATGATGAGTTGCTGATAGCTGAACTTCTTATAGAGAAGCAGTGATGTCTTTTTTTGGTTTAGCATTTTATTTTTCCCTCAGTTACATGTAAAAACAATTTTTAATGTCCGTTTTTAAAACTTTGGGTTCCAAATTCTCTCCCTCCCTCCCCACCCCCCTCATTGAGAAGACAAGCAATTTGTAGTCATGTAAAACATACTTCCATACTAGCCATGTTGTGAAAGAACACATAGACCAAAAAAAAAAAAAAAACCTCTAGAAAAATAAAGTAAAACAAGTATGCTTCAGTTTGTATTTCAAACACCATCAGTTTTTTATCTGGGGATGGATAGCATTTTTCATCATAAGTTCTTCAGAGTTGTCTTGGATCATTGTATTACTGAGAATAGCTAAGTCATTCACAGCTGATGATCTTACAATATTGCTGTTACTTTGTCCACAGTACCATGTCACTTTGCATCAGCCTCTGTGAGTCTTTCCAGGTTTTTCTGAGAGCATCCTATTGATCATTTCTTATAGCACAATAATAGTCCATCACAGTCACATACCATAGTTTGTTAGTTTGTTCAGCAATTCCCCAATTGATGGGCATCCCCTCAATTTCCAATTCTTTGCCACCAGGAAAGAGCTGCTGTAATATTTTTGTACATATAGGTCCTTTTCCTTTTTGAAAATCTCTTTTTGGATACAGACGTAATAGTGGTATTGCTAGGTCAAAGGGTATGCGTGGTTTTATAGCCCTTTGGGCATAGTTCCAAATTGCTCTACAGAATGTTTGAATCTGGTCACAACTCCACCAACAATGCATTAATGTCTCATTTTTCCCACATACCCTTCAACATTTGTCATTTTCCTTTTCTGTCCTATTAACCAATCTGATAAGTATGAGGTAGTACCTCAGAATTGTTTCAATTTGCATTTCTCCAATCAGTAATGATTTAGGCATTTTTTCATATGGCTATAGATAGCTTTGATTACTTCATCTGAAAACCATTCATATCTTTTGATCAATTATCAATTGGGGAATGGTTCTTATTTTTATAAATTTGACTCACTTCTCTATATGTTTGAGAAATGAGGCTTTTATCAGAGAAACTTGCTTCAAAAATTTTTTTCACAATTATGATTGCTAACTGTATTTTCCTCCATCCCATTTCTCCCTCTGTTTATTCTATTCTCTCTCCTTTCACAGATTTCTGTACCCAATTGAGTGTGTATGTTATTCCCTCTTTGAGCCAATTCTGATGAGGTAAGATTCATTCACTCCCCTCTCCTCCCTCCTCTTCTCCCCAACTGTAAAGGCCTTTTCTTGCCTCTTTTATGGGAGATAATTTGCTCCAGTCTACCTTTCCCTTTCTCCCAGTGCATTCCTCTCTCACCCCTTAATTTTATTTTTTTTAGGTATCATCCCTTCATATTCAACTCACACCTGTGCCCTAATACTCCTTCAAACTATCCTAATAATGAGAAATGTCTTATGAGTTACAAATATCATCTTCCCATGTAGAAATGTAAAAAGTTTAAACTTATTAAATCCCTTATGATTTCCCTTTCCTGTTTATCTTTTTATGCTTCTCTTGAGTCTTGCATTTGAAAGTCAAATTTTCTATTCATCTCTGATCTTTTCATCAAGAATACTTGAAAGACTTCTATTTCATTGAATGTCCACTTTTTCCCCTGAAGTGTTATACTCAGTTTTGTCCGGTAGGTGATTCTTGATTGTAATCCTAGCTCCTTTGCCTTCCTGAATATCATCTTGTGTTATTTTGACTGTGGCTCCATGATACTTGAATTGCTTCTTTCTGGCTACTTGCAATATTTTCTCTTGACCTGGGAGTTCTGGAATTTGGCTATAATATTCCTGGTGGTTTTCATTTTGGAATCTCTTTTAGGAGATGATCAGTAAATTCTTTCAATTTTGTGTTTTACCCTCAAGTTCTAGCGTTTTTCCCGTGATAATTTCTTGAAATATGCTGTCCAGGCTCTTTTTTTGATCATGGTAGTCCAATAATTTTAAAATTATCTCTCCTGGATCTATTTTCTAGGTCAGTTATTTTTCAATGAGATATTTCACATTGTCTTCTATTTTTCATTCTTTTGATTTTGTTTTATTGTTTCTTGATTGGCCAATTTTGCTTTTCATTGCATTCTTCTTTTCATTATTTTTTTTTGTACCTCTTTAACCATTTGGCCTAGTCTGCTTTTTAAGAAGTTATTTTCTTCAGTATTTTTTTGTGTCTCCTTCACCAAGCTGTTGACTTGTTTTTCATGATTTTCTTGCATCACTTTCATTTCTCTTCTCAATTTTTCCTTTATCTCTCTTACTTGACTTTCAAAATCCTTTTTGAGTTTTTCCATGACCTGAGACTAATTCATATTTTTCTTGGAGGCTTTGGATGTAGGAGCTTTGACTTTGTTGTTCTTCTGAGCATGTATTTTGATCTTCTTTGTCACCATAGTAACTTTCTATGATCAGAATTTTTTTCTGTTGTTTGCTCATTTTTTCCAGTCTATTTCTTGACCTTTAACTTTTTGTTAAAGTGGGGTTCTGCTTTCACGGTGAAGGATGAATTGTCCCAAGCTTCAGAGTTTTTGTGCAGCTATTTTCAGAGATACTTCTAGGGACCTGTAAGTTTTCAATTCTTACAAGGTGGTATGATCAAAGGAGAGGTATTTACTATTCTCCTGACCTGTGCTGTGGTCTTTGAGTGGCCACAAACACTCTTTTCTGTCCTGGAACTGTGAGGAGGGTACCCCCTCCACTGGGGCCAAAAGCTTTGCTGTGCTAGTGTTCTTCCTGACTGCCACCCAGGACTGTCACCCATATCCAAGTATGGGCAAAGCAACAGAATCCTGACCCCAGATCCAGGAAAGGGACCACTGAAATCTCCTTCTAATCAGTTGTTCAACCCTTTTGCCGTCTGTGAGCTGAGCGCTCTGGAAGCAGCAGCTGCTGATGCAGATTCAGTGGTTCCCAACATCTGCTCCTGGTTTGCTGGGGCTGGGTCTGTGCTGGTGCAGCCTGAGCTGGACTGTGTTCTACTCTTGCCTTGGTGTGATAGATCTTTCCTGCTGACCCTCTAAGTTGTCTGTGGCTGGAAGCTTATTTCACCCTGTCCTTTTGTGGGTTCTGCCACTCCAGGAATTATTTTATGGCATTATTTAAAGGTGTTTAGAGGGGTTTTGGGGAAAGCTCAGGCCAGTCACTGCCTTTTCTCCACCATTCTGGACCACAATCCTAGCAGTAATATTTTTATGGTCAAGTGGAAATGAAAGACCACTTACATTGGGGAAAGCCTCTGAAAAAGCATCTTTGTGTGACTTCTTTATTGCTGTAGTTCAGTTAAGTACTTGGAATAATAACATAATCAGCATGGCTGCTGAAATATTCTAGCCCCATGGCATTAGTGAGAACAAACAATGAAATGAGAATTAACTTTGTGCTGTATTTTGACATGTATTCTTTTGGAATGACTACTTAGTTGATTAATTTCTTATAAGGGGAGAACATTAAATGCTACATTATGCACTGATGAAGAAAGAATGCTCTTTGAAGTGAATCTTAGAATTTTTCAGTGTGATTTTCCTTAAATGTTGAGTCAAAGTTTCCTTTATTGTTATTGCTAAGAATGCATCCCTAAAGTGACAAGGAGAATAATTTCCAAAAATGTGATTCAATAAGACTGGCATTTGTTTTAAGCACAGTTTTTAGGAAGGACTTATATAGAAGATGGGGTTAACCTGCCATCAGTCCATTGAACTCAGCTGAATCTGAAGGAAGCACTCTTTCTTTATCAGAATTAAGTATTTATTATCTCATTTTCCTTTAAATAAGAGCATGAGATAGGATAGTGTTTATTATTTTCAGTTTACAGAAGGGAACGCTAAGATTAAGAGATTTGTCTGAAATCAGAGAGAAGCAAGACATCCTAATGAAACGAATGAAAATTTTCAGGAGACAGTCTCTGGGGAATTTATAATCAATTTTATTAATTATTACTAGCAGATAATTAAAAGATTGAGGACAATTGATTCTCCTGGAAGCCAAAAGACCCCCTCTGGAGAAACATTAGTGTTTAAATACCCTTGGAGAGTGTATTCCTGACAGGTGTTAATCAATTCAGATTGGTTAACAATAAAATAATTAATATTATAATAAGAGGTGGGGCCTATCCTAATGAGGGGCTGGGGGTGGGACATGACTTTGATTATGTGACCCTTACTTATCTCTAACACCCCCCCACCCCCAGCCGCAACCCCCAGCATCAGGCAATCTAGACAAAGGATCTACAATCCATCCCTTCCCCACCCACCCAAGCCTGAGTAGAACAGTAGGGGCTGGAATTTGCCTAGATTAAATTCTTTTTACTCTTTAATCAGAACTAATCTTGGGTGGACTCTGAAGAAGATTGAGGAGAAAGTTAATCCAGTCTCATTATTAGCAATGTCCTTGAGATGCTGGCTGAATAATTTACAAGGAGCTGATTTCTGAATGAGGAAATAGAAAGGGGCAATACCTTAGTCCTATTTCAATAATTTATTATTAATATAACAGAGATATAATCATTTCTTTCACCAAGAAATGAAGGGAAGGAATGGAAGAGCGAAAGAGAAGAACGGATGGACACAGCTACCAAAAGGGAGAAAGAACAAGGGAGCCTAAAAGAGAGTAAAGATTTGTTGGCAATTGGCATTCAGAGAAAATGAGACTCCTCCTGCTGCCTAAGAGAGGCGGACCACCCTTGTGGTCCTTGACAGAGAAAGGGCCTGTCACAAATGTTTAGCCAGAGTAAGCCTTTGTGATTCTGCTTCAGTGGCTGTTGAGATCTACTATTATGACAATTTAACACTTAGGGTTCACTTGAAACCTGCAGAGTTCTTGTTCTGGGGCAGGCCTTACTCAGGCCTCTCCAGTGGTTCAGGCTTGGGATTGGAATGCAGTGAGACAATCATGGACCATAAAATATTTAATGAAAGTTTAATTAAACATAAAAGAGAGTAATAAAGATATGACAATGGTTTTAGAAAAACCGAGGCATCCCTCCATTTCTGTTTTTGTCATGGTGACAAAGCCCAATCAGAGAGGTTATGTTGAATGCTTGGTGATGGTAAATCCACGAAGTTTGAAGAACCCCCAATTCCTTATAAGTTGAGGTAATTTACATCTCCGGTGGCTAGGCAGCCATGCCAAGCTCTAGACCTCTGGACCAGTCAAATCCTGAATGTGTCCTCCTTTCCCTTTTAAAGAGAAACCAGCTTATCCTGTGTAAAACAGACATGGCTCCTGGTGCCATTTCTGTTAGCTGTAATACAGATCTTTTCTAGTGCCTCACTCCCCCTCTGTCTTCCCATCTAGGAAGACTGTGGAGTCATTTAGGAGAGACTAGTATGAATAAGGGGAAGGGGAGGTCTGGACAAAGGAATAAACAGTGTGACTGAAATGTTTAATAGGAAAAAAAAAGTTTTCTAATTTCTTAGTTTTCTCCTTTCCCTTTAATACCCTGGTTCCTTATCAATCAGGGAGCATTTATTAAGTGCTTACTGTGTGTCAGGCACTGAGGATACAAGTACAATGAATGAAATAATCTCTTATTCCCTAGGAGTTTGTAGGGGAGACAAGAAGTACATATTTAGAAAATGTACAACATAAATACAAAGTGAATAAATACAAATATGTACAAAATAGTTAAACACAAGGTTGTTTGTGAAGTAACGGTTGGGACAATCATGCAGAAGATGGTGCTTGAGCTATATTAAAGTAAGAGAGGGGCCCTTTGAGGGGAAGGTCAGGAGAAGAGGCCACTTTGGCTGGCTCTTAGGTGTTAAATCCAGTGAGACTCTAAACATAGTTTGGGGCCAGGTTGAGTAGGACTTTAAAAGCTAAACAGGAATTTATATTTTATCCTAAAGGCAATAGAAAGCCACTAGAGTTGTTTAAATAGAGAAATCACATGGTCAGGTCTATGCATAAGGAAAATTACTTTTACAACAGTGTGTAGGATGGACAACAGTGAAAAGCAATTTGAGGCAGGGAAACCAATTAGGAGGCTATTGCAATGATGTAGGTGAAAGATGATAAAGGCCTGGAGGAAGGTGATAGTGATGTGAATCTAAGGAGGTAGAAACAGCAAGATTTGGTAGCTGGATATGTGGGGTGAGGGAGAATGTGGAGTCCAGGGTAATGCCAAGATCGCAAACCTGAGACACTGTAGAACTGGGATACCTTTGACAGAAAGAGGGAAATTTGGAAGAGGAGTAGGTTTTTTTGGGAAAAATAATCAGCCCAGTTTAGACATGTTGAATTTAGGTCTCTGGGATGTCTAATTGGAAAGGTCCAATAGGCAGTTGGTGATGTGGGAACCTAGGGGTGATATTGGGGCTGGATATAAAGATCTGGGAGTCATCTGCAGAGAGATGATAATTAAACCCCTGGGTAAAACCTCAGAGAACACCTACACTATGTGAAAGGAAGTATGAAGACAATGGGGTATCAGTGGGTTTTTTTTTTTTGAAAGATGGGTTTATAGGGATGGTGTTAGGGGAGATGAGTAAGGGGATAGAGTTGGATAAATTATGGCTATATGTGGATTTTCACATCCCTCCATCACCACCACCCCTCATTTCCACCTGCTTTGACACTTGACCCTGGTTTTACAGAAGAGCATCACACAGAATCTTGTTGCCTTCTTGGTCTACTAGCTAATGGAAGAGAAGAATTACAGGATCGTAAATTGAGATTTGGGAAAAAACTTTAAAATATCATTTTTAGTCTAATCCACTTCTTTAACATAGAAGAAAACTGAGGTCCAGAGAAGGAGGCCTGAGGCTGAAAAAGGATTCGTACCCAAGTCCTCTGACTTCACATCCAGGAATCTTTCCATGATAGTACGCTGAGTCTCCCAGAACAAGTCAGTATGGCACCAATCTTTGAATGCTGAGTTGTTGAATTCCATTATTTCTGATTTTTCTTTGTCTAGTCTGTTCCATTAATCTACTTTTCTGCTTTTTAACTGGTAACAAATGTTTTTAATGTTTGCTACTTTATAATATAGTTTGAGGTTTGGAAGTGCTGGTTCCCCTTCATTCCTACTATTTTTCAATATTTCCCTTGTCATACACATTTCTTGTACTTTTGTTTCAGTTGTTTAATTTTATATATCTTTGTGCTTTTTCACCTGTGTGGTTTTTTTCCACTGTGACATTTTAAATCCTGTTTTAAATTTTGTCTCATTTTATGTTTTAGTTTGTCTTGTTTTGTTTCTCATGGGATTTCACCTCCCCGCTCTGGAAATTTTATTTTATTTTGTCCTGTCTCTTCTTTACTTTTAGGCTATTAATGTTATTTTGAATGTGTATTATAATGTTTATATTTTTTGGATGCACAGATGTTATTATACTTTCTCATTATCCACTGTAATTTTTACAACTTTTATTTAGGGGAAGTCCTGCTCTTATTTCCAATTTCATTTTTAATTTTGTTGGGTGTTTTTGTCGGCCTCTTGGGAACAGTTTTTCCCTTGAAACCTATCTGCTGTCAACATGAAAGAACTATTATATAAAATGTTATATTAATGCTATTAATTGATGCATTATGCTATTGAGACATCAGGGTATGTGGTTAGGAGCAGGATTTTCCTCATGCATGCTGTTTGCATTGTTGTTTGCTATATGTTAGTACATGAAAAAAAGTTATTGATATGGTTTTTCATGATCTTGAGTTTATTTCTGCAGTACTGGTATTACTACGTATGTTTGTTTATTGTACATGCATTTGTATTGATTACATTTAATTTTGCTCATTGTGTTGTTATGCTACTGTGATGCAAGTTTGTCCGTACAGTCAATATTACTGATTTTGTTGAACTTGGAGCAGGCAGTCTCTGAAGTAATTTAAGTTGATGTTGCACAGCCAGGTATGGCGGCACACTCCTGTAATTCCTATTACAGGAGAAATTGAGGCTGGTGGATCTGTTTGGGCTTGGGAGTTCTGAAGTGTGGTGGTGTCCCAAATAAGTTTGGAATTAATATAGCGAGCTCCTGGGACGAAGGGTGGGGAGGGGAGGCTTGAAGTGGGACACTGGGTGGTCTAAGGAAGGCTAAACAGGCTCAGGTTGGAAAAGGAGCAAGTCAAAGCTCCCATGCTGATCACAGTGGGATACAATCAGTGAATGGCCCCAACCCTAAATTTAGCCCTGGAGATGGAGAGACCCAATTCTAAATAAACAAACTTGTGAGTAAATAAATAACAAACAAAGATTAAATGAATTAATAAATAATTGTTGCATTATAGATATTGAAAGTCATAAAGGCTTCTAATATTAGAACTGGGCAGCTAGGTGGCACAGTGAATAGAGCACTGGTCCCAGAGACAGGAAGACTCCTCTTCCTGAGTTCAAATCTGACTTCAGACACTTACTAGCTGTGTCACTCTGGGCAAGTCACTTAACCCTGTCTGTCTTAATTTCCTCATCTGTAAAATAAGCTGGAAAAGGCAAACCACTCTAGCATTTTTGCCAAAAAAAAAAAACCCAAATGGGGTCACAAAGTGTAGGATGCTACTGAAATGATTGAACAACAACCATATTAGGAGTAGACAGAGTAAAACACTGAAGATGTTATAAAAATATTTCCAAAGAATGTAGGTTTGTTTGGAGGATTGCAGAATCATGTTTAGGAACATATTACTAGGTGAGGTGACTTAGGAAGTCCTCTGTGAATTATCTGACCTATTTGATTATTCAAAAATTCATGTACTAACAGTGGGAGATAGTACTTGGGAATGAAACTGCAGGTCATCCTTGAAGGAGAAGCAGTTGTTTAAAAAATGGGAGCTCTCCAGTAAGGACAGCATTCCCGCATAGATATTGAGAGTTACACTATTGAGAGTCCTATCAAAAAATTTTTTAAAAAATTTTCCCCCAGTTACAGGTAAAGACAATTTTTCATATTCATTTAAATAAAAATTTTGAGGTCCAAATTTTTTCTCTCTCCCCGCCACAGTAAGCAAATTGATATTGCTTATATATGTTTAATCATGCAAAACATAGTACCATATTAATCATGTTGTAAAAGAAGACACAGACCCAAAGAGGGAAAAACATGAAAAAAAATATAGAAAGTGAAAAATAGTGTGATTTAATCTGTATTCATACTCCTTCAGTTCTTTCTCTGGAGGCGGATAGCATTTTTCATCAAGTCCTTTGGAGTTGTCTTGGATCATTGTATTGCTAAGAATAGCTAAGTCATTCACAGTTGATCATCTTACAGTACTGCTGTTGGTGTGTACAATGTCTCCTGGTTCTGTTCACTTCACTCAGCATCAGTTCATGTAAGTCTTCCTAGGTTTTTCTAAAATCTGCCTGCTCATAATTTCTTATAGCACAATAGTATTCCATTTCAATCATATACTACAACTTGTTCAGCCATTCCCCAACTGATGGGCATCCCCTTAATTTCCAATTCTTAGCTATCACAAAAAGAGCTGAGATATATATGTATATATATGTGTGTGTGTGTGTGTGTATATATATATATATGTATATATGTGTGTATATATGTATATATGTGTATATATATATGTATGTGTGTGTGTATATAATACACACATATATGTAATGACCTGTAATGAGAGGGGTTAAGCTTTTTTTTTTTAAACATTCTTTGACTCATTATGTCTCTTGTCTTGGTGCTCCAGGAAAAAATTAAGGTTAAGTTGGGCTCACATTTATAGTCTCTCCAGATAGAGGTATTCAATGTACAATATGAATTAGGTAGGGGATAGTTATTTATTTGCTATACATAAAACAGAACAGAAGAGACCCACACCACACACTGACAAGACTTAAGCAATCAGTAACTTATATTTTATAACTATTATTACCATGTGCCAGGATGTTAAGTTATAAACATTTGAGCATGAGGCAGTTTGTGGAACTACTGAATAGGCATTTTACATTTTACCTTGGCTCCGCACTGTCCAAACAACTCCTAGAACGTATTTTGTGCCATCTAGGCCAGGGCTTTCCACATCTCTGCTGGTGGTCATTTTCCAATGAAGAAATTCCCTTTTAGTCAGTGCCATTTGTAGGACCTAGGACCTCTTGAACTCATAAAGTTATGTTCAAGCCTGGACATGTCCATATTGAGAATATTTGGTCATCTATTCAGGAAAGGAAACTCAAATGGAAAAGGCAGCGGGGTGGGGTGGAGGGCCCAGGTGCAAACTTAGCTGCCCCTAGTTCAATCCCCTACTCCAGATGCCCTTGTAAGCTGGGGGTGGAGGAAGAGCGCCCCTTCTTCTCCCTGCAATGAGAAGTCTGTGAAAGCAAAAACCACTTGCCACAGGGGAAAGTCAAAGGAAGAGAGCACCAGGGGCAGGGCCACTGCCTTTATAAAGGTCCAGCGGAGTCATCACTTTTTCCTGCTCAGTGGCCAATAAAGGAATGCACTTAGAAGTTCAAAAGTACCCAGTCACACCTGGCTGTCAGGAAGCAGCCAGGGATTTTAAAAAACACCCAAGCAACTGAGCTGGCACATGTGGCTGGAATCAAGAAAGTCAGCTTTGCCTATGACCTATTCAAGCCCAAATTATAATGTGAAATATGAGATGACGTCCTCTGCCGAGAGGGCAGGTGAGGGTGCTGAGGTGGGAAGTTTGAGGACAGGAGAGATTTGGAACTGCTGCTGTGGGGAATAGGTTTGAGAATCAATTTTATTGTTGTTCAGTCATGTCCAACTCTTTGTGCCCCCATTTGAAGTTTTCTTGGCAAAGATACTGGAGAGGTTTTACCATTTCCTTCTTCAGCTCATTTTATAAATGAGGAAACTGAGGCAGACAAGGTTAAGTGACTTGTCTAGGGTCACATAGCTAGTAAATGTTTGAGGCCAGATTGGAACTCAAGAAGATGAGTGGACTTCCCTGGCAGTTAGGGAGGAGCAAAAGGATTGCCTTGCTCAGCCAGGGCACGGTTGAAAGGAGATAACACTGCTTCGTAGGGGATCCAGTGAGCACAGTTGCATGACTTTCTTCAGCTTGGGTCAGCAGCAAGAGAGTAGGAGTGGAAGGGGCTGTCGGTGAGAGCAACCCAAGGTTGGGATTTGGCAAGACTCGAGCAGCAGATAGACCAGAGAGCAAGGGGTTTGAGAATGGAGGATAGCATAGAGTTCAACTGGTTTAATAAAGGTTAAATTGAGAATGGTGGAGAGGATAGACCAATCAGGGACTGGGAAAATACTGAGGGATGAAAAGATTGGAGGTCACGCATGGATAAAGCACAATTTTTCTCCCCCTTCCCCCCAAAAAACAAAACAAAACAAAACAAAACAAAAAACAACTTAGGGACATGGTGCTTTTTTTTTTTTTAAAGGACTCAGTACTTCAGAGAGAGAGAGAAAGAGAGAGAGAGAACATTTGGTTATCCTGTTAAATATTCTAATAGTCCTATTTAGTCCTGTGATTTTTCACTAAAAATACACTCTTTTTTTTAAGGTTTAGTTGATATTTTTTGTTTTTACATTGCCTTCATTTCCAAATATATCCCTTCTCACCCTCCCCAGAGAGTCATCCCTTGTAACAAATAACAAAGAAGAAAGGGGGAAAAAAGCAGTTTTGTGAAACTAACATCAACCAAGGCTGACAGTGTACGCATTGTTCCATGTCCAGCAAACCCTACTTCTGCAAAGAAGGGAGGAGGGCACATTTTCCCATCTTTGGCCAGATTTTGGTCATAAAATATCGTTTCAATCATCCACCCCAGTGGAGAGGAGAAAGTGGTACAGATAATTCATACTGTCAACCAATAGGTATTTCCTTAACTCCTTATGACATGTTCTACACTGTCTAGGTACTGAGAGGGATGAATAATGGCTCTTGCCTTAAAGGAGTTTATGATTCAGTTGAGGACATGAAAGAGAAACAAATGGAGGTTGAACTAGATGATTTCTGAGTGTTCTTTCTAAATCTAGATTTTATGATCTAGCAGTTATAACTCAACGAACAGCATAAGCAGTTACGTTGTGCCAGGAATTGTGATAAATACCGGAGATACAAATACAGAAGAGAAACAGTCCTTGCTTGCAAGAAGCTCATGTTCTTTTAAAAAAAAAATCAGATTTTTATCCATATCTTCTGGACCTCACCTCCTAATAGAAGGAGACAACATATAGATATAGTATGTGATGGCTAGGGAAGGGCATTTTATTTTGGAAAGGCACAGAGATTGTGAATGGAGCCAGAGGGCAATTGACTTGGCATCTCCTTTCTAGAAATAATGGTGGTGTTGGTTTGATTGCTGTTCTCAAAGTCAGAGGTGGAAAGGGGTGGGTAGGTTTGAATGAAGTATGGTTGGGCACCTAGCTAAATATGTGGGCTATGTGAGTTGCTCAACAGTCAGACTAGCCTAACCCTTGGACCTGTGCTCCAAGCTGAGTAGCAGCTCATACTTGCCTACTATTTTGAATTACATGACTTCTACCTTGTCCTATCCTACCTGAAGCAAATGAGATGAGGCTGAATGTCATGGAATATGGTAGGAATTAGGGCTCAACGGTTCTTAACCCTTTCTGTTTCATAGATGTTTTTTATAGTATGGTGAAGATTATGGACCCTTTCTCAGACTAATGTTTTTAAATGCATAAAATAAAATATATAGTATTACAAAAGAAAACAACTATATTGAAATACAGTTATTAAAATATTAAAATAATAAGTTGATGGGCCCCAGGTTAAGAACCTATAAAGTGGGCCTGAGTTCAAGCTAAATCAAGATGAAAAGAAATTGACCTTTCGGGATTACTTCCCTTTCCTGCAGCTATCATGGTGGAGGGAGAGGAGAAGTTAATTCCAAAGGGTCAGTATGTTTCAGTGTTGAATCACATGGATATTTGGGAATTCAGGCTTACCCTTTATGGGATGGACTCTCCAGGCCCATCCTTACTGGATAGAATTGTTTGATATTTCATTCAGGTTGACAGGAGGATGTCCGTAGAGGCAGCACAGGATAGTGAAACAATGTAGGATTTGGAGTGCAGCACCTGAGTACAAATATTGGCTCAACCACTTATCAGTTGTATGACTTGGAGTAAGTTATCTCACCTCTCTGGGCCTCGATTTCCTTATCTGTTCGAATGAGAGATGGTTTCTCTCTAAAGTCCTTTCTAACTCTAAAGCCTTGATCCTAATGATTTGTATAACTAAGTGCACATGGACTGATAGCAGAGGGAAGACGGCCAAAGGTAGGCTTGGTGGAGGGCTTCACAATCTGAGATGAACAGCAAATGCTGCAGGTAAACTGCAGCAGCTAGTTCCCACTTAAGTGATTTATAAATTCATTGCATAATGATGAATATACTTGTCAGAGGGAATTAATGAGATTCAGGGGGAAACTCTCCTGGGAGGCCTGACACCTGTATTCAGTTTTCTTGTGTCAACCTTGACAGGAACATGAGGAAGATGAACTATTCAGGCAGTAGATCTGTCTGATTGGAAACTGAAGTAACTTGTTAGTTAATTGCCCCGGTGAGCTCATTATTGTAATATATAGTGCATGTACCAGGTATCAGTTAGTAACATGGATTTAGTACCCATTTTGGTTGGTCTACCCACTCCACTCCATCCTTCATTCCGTTGTCAAATTGATCTTTCTAAAGTACAGGTCTGACCTGCATATCATGCCTCCCTCCCTGCTCCCCCTCCCCACCAATCAGTGATTCCAGTGGCTCCGTATTATTTCCAGGATCAAATATGAAATTCTCTCTTTGGCTTTGAAAGCCCTTAATAATCTGGATCCCTCCCACATCTCCCATCTTCTTACACCTTCTTCCCCTCCATGTATCCTGCTATCAAGTGACACTGGCCTCCTTTCTGTTTCTCAGACACTCTCTGCATCTCTCTCTGGGCATTTTCACCGGCTGTGCCCCATGCCTGGGACTCTCTCCCTCCTCTTTGCTATCTCCTGGTTTCCTCCCACCTAAAGTCTCACCTCTTCATGTACTTTCCAGTCCTCTTTAATCTTAGTGCCTTCCCCCTGAAACTGCTCCCAGTTTATCCTGTATTATATTTTGTATGTAATTGTTTCCATATTGTCTGCCCCACGAGAGTGTGAGTTTCTTGGGAGCAGAATTGTCTCTTGTCTTTCTTACTGTCACCAGCAATTAATGATAGTTGATGACCAAGTGAAACCACGGCAGGTGAAGCCCTTCATTTGTAACTTTTCTTACTTCCTTCCCTCTCTCTTTTCCTCCCTCCTTTCTTTCTCTTTCTTTTTCCTTCTTCCTTTCATTCTCTGTGTAAGATCAGTTATGTCTCCCAATGCAAGTTACTTCATAGGCCTTTGCACATCTCAATGTCCTCTGAGGAAATTCCACTAATTTGTTTTTTTTTTAATTAAAAAAATTTTTAAAGGCCTATTGGTACCTTTTGGTTTTTATATCACCATCATTTTCCCCACCCCATTCCACCTCCACTGAAACTTCCTTTATAACAGAAAAAGTTAAGCAAAATTGACAAAAGTGCCTCTTGCGACAGCCTGTGCAATATTCTGAACCCACAGTCCTTCCTCCACTTACAGAAATTATGTTTCATTATATACACTCCAGGATCAAGATTAGTCATTGCAATAATTTGAGTTCATCAGTTTTTTTTTTTTTTTTTTTTTTTTTTATTGTTGGGATAATAGGATCATAGATTTCCAGGCCATCCGGTCCTCCTCATTTTGCAGATAAAGAGCTGAGGTCCAGAGGGACATGCTTCCCAGAACACAGGAAGCAGAATTGGAACTCAGACCCTTTAACTTTGCGTATAGTTTTGCCCATTTTGCTTTTTTCACTCTGTAACAGTTCATATATATCCTCCTATCTTTGAATGTCTCCTGTTCCATTACAATACCATTCAGCTCTTCTCCAGTCATGGGCACCCAGTTTGTTCCAGTCTTTTGCCACTGTAAAAAGTGCCTGGATTATTTGGGTAGATGCGGGACTTTTCTGTCCCTGGGGCACATGCCTAGTGGTAGGACCATTTGTTAGAAGGACCCGAACGGGGTGGGGACGATTTCGCTTTTCCATTATTGGCCATGGCCACGGTGCTAGAAGACCACGCCTTCCGAGGGGTCTCTGTCGCTGCTGCCTGCGGCCCCTCTCTGCTCAGGCGCACGGGCCTTTCAGTTCTGCCCGCCCCACTTGGTTTTCACGACCCGAGGATGTGAACCGAAGAATCAACTCCCGGGCTGGATTCGCCAGTAGGAGCGGGCCAGGGTGGGGCCAGGAGGCTTGGGGAGACACGTGTACAGGCAGCCCAGGCGGAAGTGACCGCGGGAGCCGTGGCCGAGCCGGGCTGCTGCTGCTGCTGCTGCTGCTGCAGCTGGGGTGCCTTATGGAAGTGGACTGGGGGCTTGAGAGGGGCACCTTAGTAAGTTGTCTTTTCTCTCGTTCTAACCCCGTTTTTGCTCACCGGGGCCCAAGGCAAGGCCTGGGGAGAAGAGGAGAAGTGTCTGGGGCTCCCGAGAGCCTGGAAGGGCTGTCATTGTGGAGAGCGGCGGCTGGAGGGCAGCCTGAGACTGACAGGTGTGTGTTAGAGGAGGGGGGACAGGGGCAGCCCCTGCCTGTGCCTCCCCCTCCCAGGCTAACCCCCCGCGTGCCGGCGACAGCTTTGCCAGGACGCCCTCCATTCATTGCCCCGCCGAGGCTGTGACCCTTGTGACCCTGGGAGCCGGGGCTGGGGGCCTCTTTGCACTCCGTGGTCTTCCTCTCACACCCTCCAGGTGCCCTCAGTCTCCCCCTTGGTTTTAGGGGGATTTTTCTTCCATGCATTCGCTCAAATCCAAATCATCTTACCCGATTTTCCTTGTTTGCAATAGGGAGTGTGTTGTTGCTCCAAGGGCTAAAGAGCAGAAGGCATTTATAGGGAGATAATGATGATGATGATAATGATGATGATGAAATAATAACGACAATAATAAATAGGTAACATTTTCGTAGTCCATTGAGATTGGCAAAGCACTTTCCATATATAATCTCCTTTGATCCTCACACAGAGAGCAGATCACAGGACACACATTTCTATTCTCTCTTCCCCTTTCCCCCAGTAACTTCATGAACACTTTTGAAGTGTCCCAACAAGTGAAAAAGAAAGAAACCTTGCATATAGCAGAGAACACCTCATGTGCCAGTGTAGTACAGTGTGTCTGGGTGTTTGCTGGAAGTGGGAGGTTGTTTTTGGCTTTTCACAGAGTTTAAGCGGGTGGAGAAAATCCTCTCTCCAGCTAATTAATAAAGGTTTATGATATTAATAATCAGCTCATGAGTAAGTCTGAGCTTGGTTGCATAAGACACTTTTGATGTGATGTGGCATTACACGCCATGTTCCTCAGTGTTACTAAAGACACCCACTCTCTGTCTTATTTATTTATTTACTTTTTAAGGATTCTGTTTTATCCATGTCAGTCTCTCAGTGAAGGAGGAGCCTATTTCCAACCTCTCAGTTCTGGGGATACTGGTATTGTGTC
Source organism: Vombatus ursinus (assembly GCF_900497805.2). Taxonomy (NCBI): domain Eukaryota; kingdom Metazoa; phylum Chordata; class Mammalia; order Diprotodontia; family Vombatidae; genus Vombatus; species Vombatus ursinus. The sequence continues at coordinate 18,360,983 of NW_020954579.1, forward strand.
CCTCTGTTTGAAATACTTCAGGAGAAAAGGCACCCCAGAGGGAAAAAAATAAAACTGGGTGTGAGTGGCAGGTGGGAAACAAGGCATTATTAAAATATTGAAAGGGCAAAAGTGCCAAGCTCCAGGAGACTGTAGCTTTTTGGGGATGTCTTTCTCATTTTCATCCTTAGGGGGCTGAGGTAGGTGATAGCTACCCAACTTGTCTGTCCAATACAACAATGATGGGAGAGCTTCAGAAGAATGGTGATGGTGGTGATTTCAGTGGCCCTAGATGACAGGCACTCCCTCATATAACCATCTCTATACACCACTCCACCAAATACATTTGGCCTTGGCTTGTATGCGATGTAAATATTTAGATTACTTTATTTGTATAACTTTGAAAAGGTATAAAAAATATGGAATCATTCTGCTAATCATTGTCTATCATGGATAGTGAGCAGAGGAAACAGGCATAGTTTGCCAAGTAAGTGCTTCGGATTTACTAAAGCCTTGTCCAGCACTCTGGGGGAGAGAGGCAGCTGCACCATCAGCCTCTCCCCCAGCCACAGCAGAGAAGGAGCAGGCAGGAACGACTAAGTAGGGATCCTTTTCCCTGGCCCTTGCAAGGCAACAACACCCTTTTGACTGTGAGTTTTATTACTCATCTGCCACCCACTAGTACTCCTATAGCTAATAATCTCCCACCACCTGTTTCTCTCCCTATATTACTCAAGTCCCTGACACATGGAACAAACCATCCCTAGCCTTCATTTTCCCCATCCTCTTCAACCCTATTCCATCTAGGTTCTACTCCCATCTTGCCTACCCCTTCCATTGTGCCCCCTGGAATTTTTATTTCACAGTGAATAAATTTCCCTTCAATCTGGACCTCTTTCTCTCACATTCCTGCCATCTACTAGCCTTCATTGAAAGCTGCTCCTTCCCCTCTGCCCTGGTTCTTATGCATCCTCTTCAGCACTGGTTGTACCATCACTCATAGCCCAGACACACTAGTCTTGGAGGGGGAAGCAAGGACACTCCTTGTCTTCACTGCTACTTCCTGACTCCCTTTTACTTTATCTCTTACCTACCCCTTTCCTTTCACTTACAGTTTTTCATACAGTCAGATCATGGTGGCTGTTGCTTACAGTCTGCAGACCATTCTCTCTCCTTTCTCAAAGAGCTCCGTATCTAGCTCAGTGTTTTCCTTTTCTTCCCAACTCCTGCCTTTATACTAGTGGACTTCATTATCAATACTGAGGATCCCTTAGACTCCCTCACCTCCCAATTCCTCATTCCTCTTAAATCTTATTACCCACCTCTTCATTCCACCTCAGCCACACATTGGATCTCACCATCAGCCACTTGTTCTACTTCCTTAATCAAAATCTTTGTCCCTTCTCTGACCATAGGCAGAGGTCATTCCGTTTCTGCCTATGCTTGACCCCTCCTAATCCTATTCTTTGTTCTCATCCCAACTTCCAGTCCCTCTACTCCAGAGGACTTTCTCAGACCATTATCTCTGCTCTGATTTCACTTCCCTTCCTTTCTAATCTCAACCCTTTAGTTAGCTAGTCCAATTCTGCATTGTCTTCTACTCTGGAATCCCTTCCCCTGCCTTGTTCTGTCGATGCTTGCCCTCACTCAACCTCGGCATTAGACGACTTACCATACTCCTTCTGTCTTACATATGGATTGCTTAAGAGAGCTAGAGAAAGTCACATAACTGTTTTAACTGGTACATTATAAAGTCATGCTATCCTACTTCAGTTAGGCTCCTTTTACTGTAAGGTAGGCCTATTATTCCTCCTCTAATTGATGTCATATCTCCCCCTTCAGAGAAGCTTTTCCATGAGAGAAATGATTATTAGTATCCAATAATTTAGGGAGATTCGGATTTCCCCCTTTTCCCTCTCATTTCAAGACCTCAGTCTCCGAAGGTTGAGTTAACTTTCTCCTCTATCTGACCACATCCAACTTTACTGGGAATCTTTAGTCTTAGGTGAATTCCATTCAGTCAAGCTTGGGTGGATATAGATCCTTTTGTCTAAATTGCCTAAGGCTGGGGGTGGTGTGGGAATAGATTTAGTCTCTCAGTCCAAGGGTGACATGAAGTCACTCTCAGCCTCTCATTATAATATTCATTTTCTCATTAATTGTTAACTTATCAGAGTTGATTGAACACCTGCTCTTCAAAGGGTATATAACTGTGAACCAACTGCCATTAGGGTCTTTGGAGATGGAGTCTAAGGGTCTTAGGGGTCTAAGAGAGGGATGGTCAAATGACCATCTTTTTGTTAAAATGCTGGCATTATTAATAAAATGATTAAATTACCCAGAAATTATGTCTCTAGAACCTTTTTAATCACTACATCCAAACTTCTTCTCTTCTCTTTTCCCATGCCCTCCCCTCCATTCTTAGCTGAGAACCTTGTGTCTTAGTTTACTGAGAAAATTGAAACCATTCATTGTGAGTGCCCCCTTTCCTCCTCTTTATCTCAGAATCCCTTGACATCATTTCGTGAGGTGGCCCTCATACTTGCCAAGTCCATTCTTTCTACCTATGCCCTTGAAACCCTCTCCTCCCATCTTCTTCAGCAAATTGCAAGTTCAATCATCCCCACTTCCAACTTCTGCCTATCTGTTGGTCCCTTCCAAACTGTTCTCAAACATATCTAAACCTTCCCTTTTAAAATAAATCTTTAGACTCTACCTTCCACTGTTTTTTATTGTTATTGTTCAGTCGTGTCTGATTCCTTGTGACCCCATTTGAGGTTTTCTTGGCGAAGGTACTGGAGTGGTTTGCCATTTCCTTCTCCAGTTCATTTTACAGATGAGGAAACTGAGGTAAACAGGGTTCAGTGACTTGCTCAGGGTCCCACAGCTAGTAAGTGTCTGAGGCTGATTTGAATTCAGGTCTTCCTGACTCCAGGCCTGCCACTCTATCTAGCTGGCTATCTTTAGCCCTCATCCAATATCTCTACTCCTTTTTTTGGCCAAACTAGAAAAAAGCTGTCTACACTTATTGCCTCCACGTTGTCTCCTCTCACTTCTCAACCCCTTGTGCTTTGGCTTTTGAACTCATCACTCAGCTGAAACTGCTCTCTCCAAAATTACCAGCAATCCCTTAATTGCCAAATATGATGGTCTTCATCCTTCTTGAGCTATCTGTTGTGTGTTATTGACCACCCTGGTTTTTCTACCTGTCTGACCACTTCTTCAGTGGTTATTCACTTGCATCATGTCCACCTCATGGAATCCTTCTCTTCCTTTAAGACAAAGCTCGGGCATCACCTCCTTTGTGAGCCTCTCCTGACCCTCTCTCCCTTATTGCCAGTGTCCTCTCTCCCACACTCTCTTGTATTTAACTACTTTGTATTTACTCTCTTTGTATGTTCTTCACATACTTCTATGTATACTTATTATATCCCCCGTTAGAATATAACTTTGTGAGTAAGGGTTATTTCTTTGTATTTGTATCTGCAATGCCTGATACATGGTAGACAGGTCAAGTCAAGTAAGGAAGCATTTTTTTTTTTAAGAGATGATGGGGTTAAGTGACTCGCTCAGGATCACGAAGTAAGTTTCTGAGGGTGGTTTTGAACTCAGGTACTCCTGACTCTAGGACTGGTGCTCCCTTCGCTGTGCCACCTAGCTGCTCCCTCCATCCTCTTTTTATTGACACTAGGGGGTAAGTAACTTGCCTAAGGCTACACAGCTAGTAAGTGCCAGAGGCTGGATTTGAGCAAGCATTTTTTCTGTGCTAAGTACTGGGGATACAAAGAAAAGTACCATTCTCCCCCCTCCAAAATTTAACCCCTGTCCTCAAGGAACTCACAATCTAATAGGCATTTAATAAATTCTTGTAATAAATACTTGATTGTGACCACCTTGAGGGCAGGTACTGTCATGTCTTTGTATCCTTAGCACTTAGTACTGTTCCTAGCACATAGTATGCACTTAAATGTTTATTGAGAAGGATGGATTAATGATTGATTGGACAGAGGCAGAAACAAATGGACCACCATCACAGTGATTCAAAGGGTCAAAAAAAGACCCCACTTTTACATGAATTATCTAGATGACTTGGGTAAAGAATGCCTTTGTTTTTTTCTTGTTTGATCTGATCATTATTCCCATCTTGGAGTTAATTTTGAACATGTAGACTTGGTCTGATTCTTCTGCTCTGGTTTCTTTCACCAAGGGCTAGCCTCAGGCTTTGAGCAGGAGACCACCCGGAAGCAGGGCAGTCTCCTGGGGCTAAGTCTTGCCAAGTTCCTGAGTTGCTTTGCTAGAGGGCTCACATTCACACTCTTGGTTTTCAGTTTCCCTCTTGTGGCAGACCTAAGTTCAAATCCATCCTCAGATACTTAATTAGCTATGTGTCCATGGGCAAGTCACTTAACCTCTGTTTGACAGAGATAATGTTTGTAAAGTGCTTAGCACAGTGCCAGGCACATAGTAGGTGCTATGTAAATGTTTGTTTTTTTTTTCCCAATCTCCTTTCTTTTTTTGTCTGTGCATAGTGGCAGAATCTGTGGTAGCTGATTTGGAGGAACAAGGCACCCAAGTTCTTGTCCAGCCTTGTGGTGTTGCCTCTAGTTGTGTGGACTTTGGAAAGACACATAATGTGAACTGAAAGAGGCCTGTGAGCTGAGTGATGAGGTGCAGAACCAGATGTTTGTATAGTAGAGAGCATGGCTTTTAAATAAGCATGTTTCTCAGCTCTGTAATTTTCCAAAGTTAGGGCAAAGATGCTATGTGAGCTTGGCCACCAGTCATTTCTAAACTAAGATTTTAGAACAGGTAAACATTGGAGAAGGTCGTCTGAGCAGAGATAAACGAATAATATTTTCTTTCTTATGCAAGAGACCTCCTACTTCAGGCAGCTGGTGGCACGGGGCCTAGAGGTGAGAAGACCTGAGTTCAATCTCAGTCTCGGAAATTTACTAGCTTTGTGACTCTGGGCAAATCAAGTAAGCTCCGCCTGCCTCAGTTTCCTCAACTGTAAAGTGGGGGTAATAGCACCTAACTCCCATTTGGTAGGATACAATGAGATTATTTGTAAAGTGCTTAGCATAATGTCTAGTAGATATTTAATAAATACTGGTTCCTTCCTTCCTTGGACATTGCCTCCCATTGACAGTGTATTTAGCTTGTTTGTACATAGTTTGTATATTGTTTCTCCCAATGAAAATGTGATTTCCTTCAGAGTAGGGACCGTCTTTGCCTTTCTTTTATCCCCAGCACTTAACACAGTGTCAGGTACATTGTAAGTGCTTAATAAATAACTTTTTATGCTCTCTGTGCTTGTTCATCTGCAGCACTGTTGAACTAAATGGGAGTTAGATCAACTGAAGTGTCATTGCCTGGTTTGACTAACTTTCCCATTGGAACCTCCCAGTCTTCTTTTACATGTTTGTGCCAGATTTCAGTAACTTCGGGTCTCCTAGGGAACGGAGGTGAAAGGATTCTCCCTGTCATTGATGCTTAACAAATACTTGTTGACTGATTGTTGCTTGATTCCAGCAGCTGTGGTCTGTTAGAATAGGCAGGAGAGGGACAGCTAGGTGGTGCAGTGGATAGAGCACCAGCCCTGGAGTCAGGAGGACCTGAATTCAAAATCTGCATCAGATACTAGCTGTGTGACCCTGGGCAAGTCACTTAACTCCCAATTATTGCCCCCCTCCCAAAAAAAGAATAGGCAGGAGACGCAATTAAAGTTTTTATTTAAAAAACAAACCCTAGCGGGGCATGGAGACACACTTGTCATTCCTGTCCTGGGGGAGGACAAGGCTTGTGGATGTCTTGAGTTCTGGAGCTCTGAGTTACAGTAGGATTGAAGCCAACTACATATTCACATTAAGTCTGGCACCAATACGGTGAGTCCCCAGCATGGGAGTGCCACCAGGCTGCCTAAGAAGGGTTGTAAAAACAGCAGGTTAAAGCTTTGGATCAGCATTGGGGTTAGGACTGTGAGCAACCAGTCTTAAGCCAAAAAAAAACAAAAGTAAAAGCAAAACAAGACAAAACCAAAATCAAAACCAAATCTTACCTGCCTGCCCAAATAAACTAGCGAAGGGGCAGCCTTAAATGAGAGTGTTATGATAACCAAATGTTGCCGTCTCTCTTGGGAGGTGGTCCCGTGCCCTGTAAGCTGTGTTAGCCCTCAGTACATGTTTGTGAAGTCGGTAATCTCAATGTCTGATCTTGGCTTCCTCCACCACACACAGGGGCTTTCAGTATGATCCAAGGCTACAGTCCTGTGTTCCAAGCCTTGCTGGGGACCTTCTTCACCTGGGGTCTGACAGCAGCTGGAGCAGCCCTGGTTTTCATCTTCACCCGTGGACAGGTGAGTGGCCTTGTGATTCTGTGAGTTCATACTTCCTTGTGAGAATGCCACATAACTAAGCTCCAAATTCTCATGCTTTTTCCTGATTTTGTTGAAAGCAAAGTGGTTTTTACAGCTCTCTTAAAAAAAAATCCACAGGCTGGTCCTTCTGACAGCTTTCCCCATGCCCATCCTACGGCTCTCGGCATGATGCTGGGTACACCACTGGACTTAGAATGCGGAAGGCCTGAGTTTGAATCTCACACTTAGCTTGCAACCCTGGGCAAGTGGCTTAACTTCACTCACTTCTCTTTTGTCTTTTATAAAAACTTACCTCACAGGGTGGTGGTGAGGGCCAAATGAGATAATGTCGATAAAAGTGCCGTTGTCCCCCTCTTCCCACCCAACACAAATGCCCATGGAGACCCCGTTCAGGAGGTGTGGGGGAGAGGGAACGGCAGTGCATTCAATCTGCTGCTGCTGCCTGGTTTCTGTTAGGTTCTCTCCAATTTCTTTCCGCCTCCCAGCATGCAGAAGTTTGCATGGTTGGAGAAAAGCACCCTGTCTTCTACTCTTCTGTCCTCCATGTTTCTTTCTCTCCTGGGAAGAATTGACACATACACACTTGAAAAACTGATCTAATTCTCCCCCACCTCCCTTCATGTTCTCATTCTGCAAGCTCCTAGAGCTTACCATTGTGATGGGTGCCACGCAGTCTCATTGTTTGGCACAGCAGCCTTAGAAATCAAAAGAGAGGAAAATGAATGTGTGATTCAAGTTTTATTTAAACATACTATGAGAGGGATCTGAAAACTAAAACATGCCTGGGAAGTTGGCAAACTAGGTGCTCTTTCTGTTAGGAAGATTGGAGACTGGTAAAGCAGATGTTGATCTCATGGATACGACTTCTTGAGGCTTAGAACAGAAGAGTAACAGTACATTAACTCACAAGTAAACATGCATAGGAACAATACATTATGTTAAAATGGGATCTAACCTTTGTGCACTTCAGTTTACCATCCTTACAAATCTGGATAATGATACCTGCACTACTTATTTTCATAGGGTTGGGTTCTGACCCTGTCTCAGATATTAAAAAAAAATTCTTTATGGCATTTGTTGTTATATTACATTTATTTCCAAATATATCTTTCCCTCTCTCATCTAGCTACCCATCATAACAAAGATTAAAAATTGTGTTTTGCTTAGCAGTGCTTATTTACTATGAGGATTTTCTTTTTCTTTTCATTTTTCCAAATGCTGATGAAGATGGGAGGGAGAGAAAATAGATTTTTGTTAACTGAAAAAATTAAAAATAAATTTAAAAGAGGAAAGAATGAAAATAAAAGTTCAGCAAAACCAACCAACATGTCAACTAGACTTGATGGTACATGCAACATTCTATGCCCATAATCCCCCACTACTGCAGTGAAGAAAGAAAGATGCATTTTGATAACCTCACTTTGGTTCCTTCTTTTTATTGTAGTCATTGTTGGTTTCCTGGTTCTGGTTGCTTCATTCTGTACCAGTTCATGTCTTCCCATGCTCTTCTGAATTCTTCATCTTTTTCATTTCTTACAACCTGGCAATATTCCATTTTGTTAATGTAGCAACAATTTGTTTAGCCATTTTCCAGTTCATTGGCACCTACTTTGCTAACCACAAAATAAATGTGTTGTTGTGAATATTTTAGTATACATAGGACCTTTCTTTCTGTCTTTGCCCCTCTTCAGGGTACATGCCTAGCTGTGAGATCTCTAGGTTAAAGAGAATGGACAAGGTAGTCTTTTTTTAAATGCCTAATTCTGCTTTCCAGAATGATTGGACCAATTCATAGCAACACCAACACTATATTAGTGTGTTTGTCTTCCTACAGTTTTACCAACATCGATGATTTCCATCTTTTCTCATTTTTGTCAGTTTACTGTGACATGAAACCTCAGAGTTTTTTTGATTTGCCTTTTTCATATCATTATTTTTTGAAACATTTTTCATATGATTGTCGATAGTTTGTAATTCTTCTGAAAACTGTTTGTACATATTTATTAACTACTTACTGATTAGAAAATGGCGTCAATCATATATTTGTGTTCATTCCCTACATATCTTGGATATCAGACCCTTATAGGTGTTTGATAGAAATATTTTTTCCCAATTGACTGTTTCCCATCTTATTAACCTAGTTGCATTGATTTTGTTATAGTGTACAAGCTTTTTAGGTTCAAAATTATCTGTCTGTCTATCTATCTATCTTCTCCTCTCTCTCCATATATATTATGTGTGTGTGTTTATTTATTTTTTTATTTTTAATGACCTCTGTCCTTTGTTTGGTTAAGAATTCTCTTCTAGTTACAGTTGTAAAAGGTATCCAATGTCATTCTCTTGTAATTATTTCTTTGGTATGACCTTTTATAAGCAGGTTGTATATTCCTTTAGAGCTTATTGTGGTATGTTGTTTAAGATGTTGTTTAAATGTGTATATATGTATGTATATATAGTTATATATATATTTAATTTTTTTTTGCCAATTTGCTTTCTTGTTTCCCCAGTTGCTCTTGCCGAATGGGGTTTACTTCCCCAAGTTGTTTATATTCTTGGCTTTATTGAGTACCAGGTTACTGAGTTTGATTGTTTCTGATTCTTGTTCATCTAGATTATTCTACTGACCTATTTTCCTATTTTTTAAAAGCACTACAAGATAGTTGTGTTTTCTGGGGGTCTAGATGATTACTGCTTTATAATATAATTTGAGGTCTGGATGTACCATTTCCCTGTAATTCCTACCTTAAAAAAAATTTCCCTTGTTATTCTAGCTGTTTTGTTCCTCTGAATGAAATTTGATATTATTTTTTTTTAAGCTCTATAAAGTACCCCCATTGATAGTTGGTATAGCTTTAACTGTGAATTAATTTAGGTAGTAACTTTTTTTATTATATTGATGGCCCAACTGTGAGCAATCAGCATGTCTTTAATTATGTGTCATTCTTTAAAGTAATAGCATTTTGAGTTTCCCACTGCACAAGTGTTTCCTTCACCTGCCACTGAAGCTCTTGCTTTTTCAACCATACTCACTCAAAGCTGGCCCAGAGATAAAGAAAGACGGAACCACCAGGGCAGTAAGCTGGGCCAGTGGGCCTGAAAAGGAGAGCTGCTGCCTTGGTCTGAAGTCCTGTGATGCAGCTCATCCTTTTGAAGAGGTAGTGTTCTTGTCAGGCTGTGAATGGAGGACAGTGGGATGATTCCACCTACAGACTTTATGATATATGCTATTATAATAGTTGATTAAACTAGTTGATTAGGGCATACTATTAATGAGGTCAAAGGTCCTTCCCCTCTATGGGTCAGTTGTTTTTGTATTGGGAGAAATTCTATGCTATAGTCAAAACTGTGTGCTTGACCCAGGCCAACTCTCTTCCAAAGGCTGGTCACTGGGGAAACCTGGCAAGAGAGTATGCTTGGATTGGTGCAAATTGATCTCCCCACCGGGGGAAAAAACAGCTTTGAGCTCAAGTCCCGCCGAAGCATGAGTCAGGATTGCTTAGGACACAGAGTGCTATATTTGGAGTCAGTAAGCCCAGGGTTCCAGTTTTTCTCCAGCTTCTCTCTTTGTGTTAGGAAGATTGGAGACTGGTAAAGCAGATATCGATCTCATGGATAAGACTTCTTGAGGCTTAGAACAGAAGAGTCACAGTACATTAACTCTTTGATCTTGAGCAAGTCACTTAAACTTTGTGACACTGAACTTCATTTGTAAAAAGAGGATGAAAATAACACTTCTCACCCTGTTGTTGTGAGGGTCAAATAAGATCATTTATATAAATTACTTTGCAAACCTTAATGCATATGTAAAAGTGAGCTGTTGGCGTTATTGCATAGTTATTATTGAGCCCCAATAGAATGGCCAGCACGATGCTTTGCAAATAACAGGTCTTTAAGAAATGTTTGTTAAACAGAATGGTATTAAATGGGGGGTTTAGTAGTATCATTTTTCAAGTTAAAGGATGGAATCCTTTTTTTGCTGTTTTCTTGGTGAGTCAACACCCCGAAGCAGTAGGGAGAGAAGCTTTCCTTTTGTTTTTAGAACCCATAAGAAGGCTTATTCTGGGCTTTGGGGTAGGTTCAAAAAAAGTCAAGTTTGGGCCAGTTTTTATTTGTGTGGTCCTGCGAGAACCTTCTCTATCTTTTGGCACATGTGATTTTCTTTTTGTCTCCTAAAACTGAAGCATCTTGTTTTCATTTACAGAGACGGATCTTAGATGGAAGCCTTGGATTTGCTGCGGGGGTAAGTAGAATCTGGTGGGAGAAATGTGAATCAGGACACATTTTATTCATGACAGTCCTCTGCTCTGGGCATTACTAGTCTCTGTCCCCATGTGACCAAAATGCTTCCTTGAATTAGTGGCTTTCTGTGTAGTGGCTGCTTATGTTAGTGAATGCAGAACTTGGTTTCCTGTTCCATTAGCACTTCTTCATGGCACTAAGTATGGTGGTGACTGTTAGGTGGCATTTCGGCAGCTATTTCAAAGGCTGTCTGCTGCAGCTGGCTATTGTGGAATGTCTGACAACCCCCTACTGGAAGTGGACTCAAGGGGTCATCTGATCCATCTTTGTGCTTCTCAGGAAGAATGGAGCCAGGTATACTAGTGTCCTTTTCCAATTTAGGTCAAACTTTATGTTGCTTTTGGTAAGAGGTCATTGTAACATGCAGAGTATAGACATGTTGTGGTAATCTTTTCAGATGAAGTCACAGCCTGAATAAGTGAGTATCTGGACATGAAACATCTTAGAAGTCATTTCACAAAAGCATTCACTGGACCAATGCATCACCAGGACATTTTAACTGTAGTGTCTAAAAAACTATAATCTCTGGCCTTTGAAATAGGCTTGCAGAAATAGATTTTTAAGAGTTACACACATGAGTCTTTGTGAGGCGATTTCCACAGCTGGTCTTGAGTGTTAGTTACAATGACTCCCAAGTAAAAAAGATCTCGTGGAAAAGTTTTTACCTCCAAGGCTTCTAAGGCTGAGCTAGAGTAATCCAGTAGGGGAATGGCAATGGGCCTGGTCTGGAAGCAGATTGTTGCAAAGACTTGGCTGGGGTAAATTGAACCAACCAGAATTTTCTACTGTAGTCACTCCTACCTAGACAAATTTGTATGGCAACCCTAATACAGTGAGTAGATAGAAGGCCAGGACTAGATTCAGGAAGACCTGGGTTCACATCTTGTTTCTGATGCTAGACTGCTAGGTGGCACCCTAGATGGAGAGTTAAACTCCAGAGGCAGAGAACCGCATAACCTTGTCATCGCTCAAAGACAAATTGCTGATATGCATCAGTGGAAGGAGTGTCCCTGCATAGATAAAATCATAGATCTAGACCAAAAAAGAATGACTGATTCATTAGATATAGATGGTTGGTTGTAGATCTAGTCATACTTTGTTTATCAGATGACTTATACATACTTAGAATAGAATTGAAGCAATTTATGACATTTATAAGGTTAGTCCTTAAAGTTCTGCAGTTGCATTGCATAATTTTGGCAAATGAATTTCAGGGAACTTTTAGTGCTTTGTAATGAGTAGTAGGCACTTAACAAATATATTATTATTGAATTCAATTGAATTATTTTTAAGGCATTTGCTTTATGAGCATATTGTGGTGAATTTGACTTTTGCCAGAAATAGCAATTATAATAAGTTTACAGAGTAAAAACAAAGTTACAAATTAAATAAAATGAACAAAAATCTATTTTCTTTCCTTCTTATTCTTCCCCTTTGAAAAACAAGAAAAACAAAACCCTTGTAACATATCAATCAATCAACATTTATTAAGTGCCCTACTATGTGTCTGGTCAAGTGCTAAGCACTGGGAATACAAAGAAAGGTAAAAACAGTCCCTACCCTCAAGGAAGTCACAGTCTACTGGGGCAGACAACATGCAAACAAGAATGTACAAATATGATGTATCCCAAATAAATGGAGACAATCTCCCAGAAAAGGTGTGAGTGTTAAAGTGAGACTGGGACAGGTTTCTTGTGAAAGGTGGGATTTTAGCTGAAATTTCAAGGAAAGGCAGGGAAACCAGATGGTAAAGATGAGGAGGGAGAGCATTTCAGGCCTGGAGGGCAGCCAGTAAAAAGGAACAGTTGGGAGATGGGGTGTCCAGAGCAAGGATGCCAGTGTCACTGGATCCCAGAGTACGTCTCCATGTTAAAAAGTGTAAGAAGTTTGGAAGAGTAGAAACAGAGGAACTGTGGTAATAGGACTAAGTATAGATGTCTCATTCTGCACCCTGAGTCCAGCACTTTGTCAGGAGGTAGCCCGTGTTTCAACGATTGATTCTGAATCGATCAGTCAACGGTGAATGAAATTTAAAAAAATTATTAAGAGCCTACTATATGCTAGGTACTAGGCTAAGGGGGATATAGAGGCAAAAGTGAAGTAGCCCCTGTCCTTAAGGAGCTTACAGTCTAACTGGTGGAGATGATGTGTGCACATACAGACATCTACAAAGCAGATGCTGGATAATTTTATAGGGGTGGCAGTAGGAGCTGAGAGGATCAGGAAACACTGCATGTAGAAGTGGCATTTGAGCTGAACCTTCAAGGAATTTAGCGATTCTGAGACATGGAGGTGAGAACCACGGGGGATAGTCATGCAAAGGCAGAAAGAAGAGAGATGGAGCGCCACGGATGAGGGGGCCAATGTGGCTGGACCATAGTGTATGGCAGGAGATATAGTGTATAATAAAGTTGGGATGGCAGATTGGGGCCAGTTTGGGAAGGGCTTTAAATGCTAAACAAAGGAGTCTGTGTTCGATCTCTGAAATAATGAAGCTACTGGAGCCTACTGAGGAGGGGATAGAGCTGCTCTTTAGGAAAATCACTTTGGCAGCTGGATCAGGGATGGATTTGAGTGGGAGGCAGGAAGGCCAAGTAGGAGGTTATTGTAACAGTCTAAGCGAGAGTTGACAAGAGCTTGTTCTGGAGTGGTGGCTGTGTGAGTGAAGAGTAGGGCATAGATGGGAGAGATGGGGAGATAGAGACATAAAGATTGGGTAACTAAATGGGTATGTGGGGTGAGAGAGTGAGGAGCTCAGGGTGACCCTCAGGCTGTGAACCTGGGTGGCTGGAAGGATACTTTGTGTAGTAACAGAGAAGTTTTTAAGATGGGCATGTTTTTAGGGAAACATAATTAGTCCAGTTTTGGACACACTTGAGTTTCAGTAGCTTACAGGGCATCGATTTTGAAATGTTCAGTATTCAGTGGGTGATGTAGGATCAGACCTCGGGGAAAAGACCAAGATTGGATCCATAGATCTATAGACTACTGAGTCTGGGGATGTTAATTAACTTAGTGTGAGCTGGTGAGATAGTAAAGATTCAGAGTATAGTAAAAGAGGAGAATAAGGTTCAGGCCCCAGAGCCTTGAGTAAACCTAAATTTAGGAGCAGTGGTGTGGATGAAGATCCAGCAAAGGATACTGGAAAGGAGCAGTGAGACAGGGGGAGGGGAACCATGAGAGAGAGTGCCATGAAAACCTAGAAGGAGAGGTATCGAGGAAGAGAGGGTAGTCAGAACTGGCAGACGCTGCAGAAAAGTCAAGAAAGACGAGGATTAAGGAAAAAGCCTTCAAATGGGTAACCTTGGAGAGAGCAGTTTGAGTTGGATGATGAAGATGGAGGCCAGATTACCAAGCATTAAAGAGTGAATGAGGAGAGAAGAAACCGAAGTAACCAGTGTAGACATTTTTTTTCCTTAGGAGTTTGCCATGTGTTCTCTCCAAAGTTACCAATGATCACTTCATTGTGAAAGACCTTATCGCTATGCTACTTTCACTGATACTACCTTCACTGATACAGATAGGTATCTTAAGATGTTAGAGTTGCCTAGGTTAAATGACTTGCACAGAGTCACATATCCAGTATGTCAGGAGTGCTCAGCTCCTCTTGACACTGAGATCAGTCATTTATCTACAACACTTCACTTCCTCTCTTTGGCTCCTACATATTTTGGGCCAAATAGATGGAGTTTTGTAATAGAGATATCACTCAAGATATGAATGATCAGAAAAGGAGTTTGGCCTACTTTGTAACATAGAGACACAGTTATCTCTGCATCAGTATCCCCAAAATATCCAAAGACTGAGTGGAAGAAGGAGGGGAAGAAATTGGCAAGAATAGCACAAGATGAGAAGGCTATAACCTGCATTGTTAGTAGACGTGCTCACGATAAGAAAAATACATTGAGATGTGGTAGTTATCCAGTGGCTGATAATTGGCTCTTTTCTTTGGAAGTCTGATTGTTTGGGATAGGTGGCTTGGGATTTTTTTCCAAGTCTTTTAAATTGTCAGTCCGATCACAGTATGGCATTGTATGATACTGTGATCATACAATCCTTTATTTTACAGAGGAGGAAACTGAAGCTTAGAGAGGGAATGTGACCTGCCCCTTGTGATGGGATTAGATTTGTTAGGTTTGGCTTCAGAGTATACAACTAGGACCATTGTTTGGAAGTTGAAAGGAGGGAGATACTAGAATAGCACATGGGAGGATTACCTGTTAATCATAACTGTTCAGAAATGGAATGCATTGGCACATAGGGAGTTCCCCTTTACTGGTGGTGTGTGTGTGTGTGTGTGTTTGTGTGTGTGTTCTCTAATGCTTTCTTGAAAAACGTTTTCTTTTTTTATTATGAGATTGACAAACACTAACATTTCTTTATACAAAGATAGACAAAAAAGAGAAGATTTTATATGACACCATAAATCTCTATCATGTACAGCTTTTAAAATAAAAGTGTAGATTTTAAATTTAGCTTGATAGTTCCATCACTGCCATGCTTGTCTGTGACTCCTTCAGAACTTTCTTTCTCTCTTATCTCTGTATTTTTAAAATGTTTCATGGACCCTCTTTTCTTTGTTATCTTCTTTTTTTGGTATAACTATCACTTTCTCTCCATACTTCTTCCTATAACCTCTTTCCCAGGCTCCCTCCCTCTTCATTCCCCCCTTTCCTCCACCTCCCCCCCAAAAAAGGCCCTCCCTCAATACCAATCAGTATACTCAAGCAAAATCAATCCACAATTGGCCATGTGTGAAAATGGTTGTCTCATGCAACTGTGTGCCAAGAGATGGGAAACATGATTTATCTTCAGTGTTCGGGAGTAATGATTGATAATTGTATTGACCAGAGTCCTGAAGTCTCTGGGAGTTGTTTTCCTTTACGTTATCTTGATCATTGTGCAGGCTGTTCTCAGCCAGTCAGTCAAATCGGTTTGCCAACAAGCATTGATGGTTTATACTTTCTTTACAAACTTTCTGCTCACTGTCTTTCCCAGATGTCCTACTCTCCATCTTCAAGTGGGGACTGGAGGACCACTTGTAGGTGATGAGCAGCTAATTGCTAAAGTTCCTCTCTACTTTGGAATTCCATGATTCTTTGTTCTATCTGGTGAGCAATTGTCCAAGATTGGTACAAACCAGTTAAGAAATCTTAGGATAACTACCTTAGGGTGACGAAGATTTCTCTGGTGACTTTCTTGGACAGAGTGTTATAGTGAAATATTTAATTTTGTCTGGTAACTAGAACAGTAGTGTAGTGGGTGGGGGGCTGGCCTCAGAACCATGAACACCTTGGTTCAAGTCCTGTTTGTGACACAGCCACCTATACATCCTGGATAACTCCCTCAATCCCAAAGGCAGTTCTCTAAGACTACGTTATAGATAAGTTGCTGAACTGTATCAGTGGAAGGAGTTTTCATCCATTCATTCCCCATGTCAGTGAAATTACAGTGGCACCCTACCTTCCCTACCCCAAACTGGAACCCACTAAGAGAAATTTGTTGTGTTAGTTTTTTGGCTTTTAATTAGAAGCCAGTTGTTGTTTGTTGAGTTGTTTCCATTGTATCTGACTCTTTGTGACCCCATTTGGGGTTTTCTTGGCAAAGGCATTGGAGTGGTTTGCCATTTCTTTCTCCAGTTCATTTTACAGATGATGAAATAGAGTCAAAGAGGGTTAAGTGACTTGCCCAGCGTCACTTGGCTAGTAAATGAGGCTGGGATTTGAACTCATGAAGATGAATCTTTCCATTCCAAGCCTAGTGCTTTATCCATTGCTGCCACTTAGCTGCCCCAATTAGAGGCCAAAGTTTTTCTAATTAGAAATCAAGTTTTTGGCTGCTAATTCTAATAGAGTCTCCTAAAAACCTTACTGTTGTGCATCAGTTAGGGTTTTAACTGTTCAGGCCACACAATATGAGGTCCCAGAACCAATTTTCATTTTCTCCCAGTAAGGCTAATCCTAATTTTTTCCGTTGTTATTTGGGAAATTCTTCCTTTTTCCTTTTTCAAAATTACCTTCTTGATGTTTACTATGGGATTAAACTTCAGGTGGAGCTTCTGCATGATGGACAGGTTTCTAAGACAGCTATGTTAATGCCATCCTTCTCCCACTTGGCCTATTTAATTCCTTGACTGTGTTTGACAATACAGCTCAGATGCTTCCATCTCTGAAACTCCCCTCATCCTGGCTGGGCAGTAATAATGGCTGCCCTCCTGGCACTAATAGCTGCACTTTTGCATCCCCCTGCTGGAATGTCCTTATCGTGTAATGTGACCTATTGGAGCTATCATGCTTCTCAGCTAGATTGTCAACTCTGTGACAGTAGAGACCCAGTCTCACCTGACTTTGTACCATGTTCTGCCTTCAGGAGGGGCTTATCTTTTGGTTAATTGCTATTTGAGTGGTCAAGGTACCTTGAAGGTGTGAAGTGAGCAGTTTGGAACTATTCAGAAATGCTCCTGGTGGCAGAAACACAATCGCGCGAATGATCAGATTTCCCTTCCTAGTTGACTTCTAGCCAGCACATCTTTTAGAAGAAGGAGGCCCTTAGGGGCACCCCGAGTGCTAGTCTTCATGATACTGATGTCTTTTAGTTCCTTTACCAAGTTACAAGCTCTTGAGGACAGGTAAAAGTGAAGAAGCTGACAGTCTCCTGGCCCCCTTGCTGATTTCAGAAAGCTTAAATTCCGGAGGCCTTCTGTTCTGTCTGCTTCTTGGAAATTGATTGACATAAGGGTACAAGTTTGAGGAAGCTCCAACCTAACTAATTATGACTCTCTACCAGCGGAAAAGGACTTGTGTTTTCCATAGGTTGTAAAGAATTTATTTGGGCACTAAACTCTCTCCCAGTACAAGTAAATTTTGGGAAACTTTTTTAAAAAGTTTAAAAACACACACATACGTTGCTGTTTCTTGCCAATATCACAGCCCTTTCCATATGCCCCTCTATAAAACACTCCCTGATAACAACAAACTGCAGCTCATTGACCAGCATTGATCACATCTGACATTGTGTGCCCCATTCCACACCTATAGACTATCCCTCTACCCCCTCACCAAGAAGAGGGAGGTTGGTGTGTTTTACTCTTAATCCTCTGGAGTCAAGAATACATAATGCATCTGATGTCTTTTAGTGTTGTTTTCTTTTACATTGTTGTAATTGGGTATATTGTTCTTTTGGTTCACTCTGACTCAGTTCAAGCAAGTCTTTCCAGATTTCTCTGAATTTTTTATTTCATTTCATTTAAGATATTCTCATTTCTTATGATACACTAATTCTATTACATTCATATTCTACAGTTTGTTCAGCCATTTTCCAGGAAATTGACAGCCACTTTATTTCTAGCTTTTTTTTTTCTACCACAAAAAGTGTTGCTATGAATATTTTGAATATTTGGGAATTTTCCCTCTGTCTTTGATCTTCTGGTGGCATATGCCCAATAGTAGGAATGGTGAGTCAAAAGCTTAGTGACTTTTTTCCAAAAGCTGCCAATTGATTCCTACAATCGGTGTGCTTGTATTCCTTGTAAAACTGATTTTTCAAGATCTTCTGCAGTAGTAGTGGATAGAGGGCCCCAAACATTTGCAGGGCCCAGGTTTTACAAACATTGGATGAAGTGCAAGCATGAGTATGGATGAGATTGCCCATCTGTTTCCTGTGGGGTAAAATGGGCTGGATAAATTGTTGAAAGGTGGTTTTCAGGATTTGGATCTCAGTTTTTAGTTCAAGTGGATATGGAAATAGCCATTTCCTTATTTCTTATTCCTTTTGAATGAGTTTTGAGTTCAGCATCTGAGAATGAGCACCAGCCTTGAAGGGAAAGGATTTTGCCCCTTGGACCAGGTTTCACACAAACAGAAGAATATTTGTTTTCCAATCCCGTGGGATTTCAAGAGAGCAGCTTAGACTGTCAGTCCAGATTTCCGTCTGTGTTCTTAATATAGCCCTTGTGGGCCCTGTGAAAGCCTTTATGCCCCTCTCGTGGATTTCCTGATAGTTTCTACATAACCATTCTTGCTGAGATGGTTGTTTGATAGTTGTTTATACTTAAATTGTCTATAGGAGGGATCTCTGTTTTGAGGTAACTTGCCAAGGTAATGGCTTGACAGTCTGTTATTTGTACAGGGGATGTTGTTAATGGCTGAACTGTAGATTTGGAATTTGTTTTAAAGTCTGAAGGGCTACAGTCATAGCAACTTTCTAGATAAGGCCCTAAGACTAGCTAGTTGCTTTATAGCAAGGAAAGTCCTGAAGAAGTTAATTAGGTTTTTTTTTTCCCTCAAAAGATTCTTCAAGTAGTTCCCTTGACCCTTTTACTTGGTGATTGTCTAGGGGTCTTCAAAGCTAATTAAACATGATTCAGACCCCTAATTCAGGTCTAATTGCTTTGTTATCCTTCCTTTGAGAATTCCTACAGCTAGCTTTGAAATTTGCTTTAAGCATTAATAGGAAAATTAAATTGGGGAGGGGGAATTGAGGGAGCAGGATGGCACAATGTTTTTCTTTTTTCCCCCATAGATCATTGGTTTTTTTAAAAAGTATTAATTCTACATTTTGTTCCTGACTTATATTCCCTCCCCTAAATTGAACTCTCCCTTATAAAAAAAGAATAACAGTTAAATAAAGTAGGTGGATTGCATGGTTGCATCTGACAGCATACCCAGAGTTTAGCACCTGTAGTCCTTCACCTCTCTGATGAGAGGTGGGAAGTGTGTTTCAACCTCTAGTCTCCAGGACCAAGACTGATCAGTGCAATTTATTTTAATTAGGGTGCCTTTTAATAATGTTTTTGTCAACATTATAGCAGTCATTGTGTATATTGTCCTCCTGGTTCATGATTTTACTTAGCTTAGCTTCCCTTTCTCAAAGACTTTTCATGTTTCTTTGAATCCTTCACCTGTATCTTGTGACTCAATAGTATTTTATTGTGTATGTATTCCATAATTTACTCAGCTGTCTCCAGTAGAGGGTCAACTACATTATTTCAAGTATTTGAGTATAGTGTTTTTAAAAACACAGGTAGCCATTATTTCCTACTTAGAATCATAGAATGTATACCTGAGGAGACAGAGACCCAGAGGAGTTACTGTGTATCCTTAAAACATTATTTAAATGTGAATTGTTATTATTAGTAGTATGATTATCAAAGGTCACTTGGGGCCACCCAGTGCTTGGCACAGAGTAAGCACTTAATAAATGCTTACAAAGTAAGCGTGTGTTAACATTTCTAAGTAAGCGCTTCTATATTGACTGTCTGACAGAGCCTGTATTGTCCCCTGGGCTTCCCACCACCTCGCTGCCCCACTGATTTAATTCTTTAAGGCATAGAGTTCTTAACCTGGATCTTGAACTTGTTTTTAAAAAAAAATTTTGATGACTATGTCTAAATGTAATTGGTTTCCTTTGTAATGCTATATATTTTATTTTATTCATTTAAAAACATTATTCTGAGAAGAGGGCCACAGGCTTCCTCAGACTCCTGCTCAGGGGGTCCATGACACAAAAAGCTCTTCAGAACCCCTGAGCTAAGGTTTATGAAATAGTTTTTTCCCAACAACCCTGTGAGATAGTAAGTTATGCACGCGTTAGCTCCATGTATCTGGGGATAGTCAAGGAAGGTTATCTGGGGGAGATATGGTTGTGATGGTTTTGATGTTTTGAGATTTTAATTCTTCCTTGCTAAAAAGTCATAGAATCATGGCAACTCAGAATTAGAATAAACCCTAGATGACCTGATGTACAGCCACCTCCTTCTTGATACTATAAATTCTTTATTATTAAAGAAAAATAATTGGGTCACACTCATTAGTGCGAATAATGAATCCCCTGAAGTGGTCACAGGAATTAGAAAATTCCACTATTTAAAGTTATAATTATATGTAAAATATGATAATTAGTTCCAACTATATGGAAATATGTAGTGTGATGAATTTGAATAAGGACATCACTTCAGGGAATTGTTACTCACACTAACTGGGACCTAGGCTTCCTAAAGCCCTTTAGCTCAGACTTGGTAATTTTTTCTTTTGGTACCTGGGCCGATGGAGAAATCCAGACAGCTACAGTCAGCATGCCTAGAGTCCTGAGGCCAGAAAAGTTCATCTTCTCCTTTTCCACTTCCCCGACTCTACCTCCACGGCCCCTTAACTCATTCTGGGACTTGGAAAATTGAGAGTTCTACTGCAAAGCTGATGAGTGTAATAAAAGAGGCTGGCATGATTAATTATTTTGTATTGATTATTCATTTCCACCTGGGAGATTATGATATTGGATGAACTCCAGCTGTGGGGGGCAAATGATTTTATGATTTTGTGGGAAGCAGGTTTGGACTAAGTATGACCATAAGACCCTGAAAAAGGAAGAAAGCCTACCAGCTGGGGAAATCCACCTCTAGGCAAGAAAGAACAATTCATTACATGTTATTTAATGCCATGGAGAGTTTTCTCAGAGATGTAATTTTCACAAAAAGGTTTTGGCTGAGGTTGCTTTGTGCAGCAAATGGAGAATTATGTTTTCTCTTAATAACTTGTTCACTGTTGGAAGTTAATGATATACTTTAATAATAATAGTCGCCAAGTCTGTATGAAGGGTGGTGACCAGCTGTTCTCCCATTCTAGCAAGGAGAGAACAAGAAGAAATGCACTTATCGTATTTTTATAATGCTTTGAGGTTAGCAAAGCAATTTACAAATATTATCTATCATTTGATCCTCACAACAACCCTAGGAGGTGTTATTACTACCCCTGTTTTACAGATGGCTGGGAGAAGTTAAGTGACTTACCCAGGGTCACAGGCAGGATTTGAATTCGGGTCTTTCTTTTTTTTTCTCTCTCTCTTTTTTTTTTCTTTGTAAAGCAATTAGGGTTAAGTGACTTGCCCAAGGTCACACAGCTAGTACGTGTCAAGTGTTTGGTCTGAGGCCGGATTTGAACTTGGGTCCTCAGGACTTAAGGGCCAGTGCTCTATCCACTGCGCCACCTAGCAGCCCCTCCGGTCTTTCTGATCTGAAGACCAGTACTCTACATTGTGCCCCCTTCCCAACAGAATGAGATCCAGGTCTGGCAGGAGGGAGAACTTGCAGCTAGGGAGGGCGCTTATATATTGAAATACGTTACCCAGAAGTTACTGTTAGAGGCAGAGAGACAGATCAAGGTTTGGGGGAGGGGCACTAGGCTTGCCAGAAATCTTGGCGGGTGCACTGATGGCCCTGTAAAGCCAAGATTGGGGAATTATTGGGTATTTTCACCTCTTCTGCCTCCCCATTGGCTGAAGAATAGGATCATAGGCTCAGACTTATGAAGCTTGCTTGCTGTGTTGGAAGATGGAGATATTTTAAAAGTCTGCTTAGTTGAATTGTGTGGCATTTCCAGAAGAACAGAACACATCATGATAAATTTTGTTAAGGCTTGGCCTAACAATGTTAGTACTTTGTTTCTCTACGCTCTGGCTTTCTTCCTTGTAGGGTGGCAGGAATCCAAGCTGCCCTTAGCAGACCTCAGAGGAATGCAGGAGGGTGAAGTCTGGGACACCTATTCAATACTTTGCCCAATGGGGAAGGGAGATACCTTGTGTGTCCCTCCCAGGCAGGGTCAGAATGCCCCAGAGCACTGTGGGTTGTTTGCCTCCTATCAAGGAGCGGTTTCTTGCAAGGGTTGGGCATCTCCAGGCTTTGCTTTGTGGATAGAGCGCTTCCTGCCCTGAGGGCAGACGTAGATCAAGAGGAATGTGTCTGGTCAACTGGGAGCCTTGGCCTGCCTTTAGCAGAGTGCACTGGCCGGTAGAACGGGTTGGTCTCTGAGCCACTTCCTTTGTACGCTTCAGCTCAGCAAGAGTATAAGAAGGACTGATGAATGTATTCTCTGGACAGACTGTGCTTCTAACTAGCCTTGTGCCAGCTTCTGTTGTGTCTGATGGCCCCTTAAATGAGGAAGACTTCCCTCCATTTCTCCTCCATTCTCATGAGCACAGCCCTCAGTTATACAGCATTCCATGGTTGAGGTGAAGAGACCTATGATTTGAGTGGAGAGTTGCTCACAGGTAGTTTTTTAAAGCCTCAAAGGACAAAAGTATCCAATGCAGTGCTTTGCACGTCATCACAGCCATCGAATCCAGTCATGCACAGAAGGAATGCCCGCTGCCCAGAGGCCTACATGGGAAGGGAGCCCACCAGCTCTTCAGGCAGCCCATCCCACTTCTGCGTAGTTCTCCTCGTTACAAAAAGTTCCCTCACATCAGGCCTGTTTGCCTCTTTCCAGCCTCCCCTCCTGTTGCTGCTGGTTCTGCCCCGTGGGGCCAAACAGAACAAATCTAATTTCTCCTCAGTGTGACAGCTTTCATATATGTGATGCCAGATATCATGTTCCCCCTCCGGGCTAAACATGCCATGTTCCTTACACAGATATTGATATGATATGGATTCAAGGCTCTCACCATCCTGATCATTCTCCTGTAGACACTGTCCAGCTTATTAGTGTCTTTAAATTGTGATGCTCAGAAGTGAACACGATGCTCCAGATGAGGCTTGAGGAAGGCAGAGTACAATGGGACTGTTAGTTCTTTATTAATGGAAGCTGTGTCCCTCTCTTACTGCTGCCCAAGGTGGCATTAGCTTTATGACTGCAGTACCACATCAGACTTATATTGAGCTTGTGGTCCTCGAAGACCTCAGCTCTTTTTCCGGGCAATTTCTTTCAGACTGTCCTTCCCCTGTTTTATACTTGTGAAGTTGATTTTCTTGTACTCAAGTGCAAGACTTTGTATTTAATCTCTACTGAATTTCATTTTATAAGAATCAGTCCAGCGATTCAGCCCTTGTGTTAGCTCTGTCTACTAACTTTGTGTCATCTGTAATATATTGTTGTATGCCAGGCCTGACTCAAGACAGTTTGGCAGCTCAGGGTTGGTACTGGAATGAATAAAACTTGTAGAGGATTTAACAGTTAACAAAAGAAGGTTTACTTAATCACAGCATACAAAAATGCAGAAGATACTCAACAAGGACTTGATTTGGGCAGATGTGGCCTCACCTTTCCACCTGACTCCCTTACAGAAATGGATTTGGTCACCAAGGCAGGGTGTGGTGACTTGGGCAGCTGTGGAACATCTGCCAGCCTAAAGGGCACTGACTCTTTGTGGTCTGACCTCTTTTATTCACTTAGATGGCCCGGGGAGCCACATCTGCAGCTGCAGCCTTAATCCTTTGAGCCAGTCATGCCTTGGGGACAGTTTCTTTGCCTTTTAGGGAAAAAAATAAACTATCCTAAGCAAATTGACCCCTGGTCAATATTTCTTCTATTACATATACCATTTATGCCTTTATTCAAGTTATTGATAAAAAAAAATGCTAAACAACATAAGGCTAAGAACAGATTCCTGGGGTCCTCCACTGCAGACCTCTTGCCATGCTGTCGTTGGCACCTAGTCTTTGAGTCTAGCTGTCCAGTCAGTTCTGAATCCACTTGATTGGATTACTTATACCTCTCCATCATATCCATAGAGTAATATGAAGTACTTGATCAAAAGCTCTGCTAAAATCCAGATAAACTATGTCAACAGCATTCACCTCACCTACTAATTAGAAATGTTTTCAGAAAAGGAAATGAAGTTACTTTGGAGTGACCTTTTCTTGATGAAGTCATGCTGGCCCTTGGTCATCACTGCTTTTCTTCTAGAGATTCATCAGCCATCTTTTTAGTGATGCTTTCTAGAGTTGCCCCAGAAGTCAAAGTCAAGCTCGTTGATCTATAATTTGTATGTAGTAAAGTCAAAATCAGAATCTGTTGAGTGCTTGCGCTTGAATGAAATGGTAAGTTTTTTGAAGAGAATTTTAAATGTCCTTAAATTCATGGTGGCCTTCTGGGTGATGCTGCATGACAAACCTTAGAAGTATAGTCTGTGAGAGAGAGAGACAGACAGACAGACAGACAGCCAGAGACAGACAGAGACAGACAGGCAGAGATAGACACAGAGGCAGAGAGACACACACACACACAGACAGAGACATAGACATAGACATAGACATAGAGACACACGCAGAGACAGACAGACTGAGTCTGCTCATGGGCCCCAGGGTTTCAGAAGACAGGTCTACATGATTCCAGGGAAGTCTTTTTGCTACTGACCTTGTGTTCCTTACTTTCTCTCTGTGTTGGGAAATGAGGTTATGTTGGGAAGGTCAGTTACTTTCTTCCCTCCATGCATTTAAACCTCATGTTCTATGTTAAGAGGGAAGGAGAACTTTCCAGCAGGAGGGAGTTGGGAGATGGGGGGAGACAAAGGGGAGAAGGAATACTTCAGTAAGGAATCAGATTATTATTATTATTATTATTATTATTGTATTTTTTTTCTTTTTAATTTCATGCTTCAGATTTCCAATATCATTATAAACTGTGGGGGAGGAAATGATATATATTATCTTCTCTATGCAATGATAAAAAATATAATGTTTGTCTTGGTGGAAAAGCACATGTGCATTCCATTATCCTGCTGAACTGCTGACAGTTTGTTGGTGTTACATGCATGTAATCAGCATTGCTGCCTTTCTTTCTCTTACTGGACATTCCCTTCTCTTCTCCTGCTTACTTCCTTATCTCCCTCCCAAAGGCAATGGAAAGTCTCTTTGTAATGTAGCTGACCTCCGGTTATCCTCATACTGGTTTTGCCTCTGTTTCCTTCTATTGTTATATAAATACTGAAGGCCTGGTTAGCCTGTGACCAGAACCAAACCTTTGTTTGGACAAAGGGGTGGAGGATATTCTGGTCTAGGCTGTGTTCTAGGATGGGCCTGACTCTGTCCAGTCCCCTGATGCTTTATATCTACTATTTGAACAAATTGAGATACTTGTAGGTTATTTAAGAGTTAGCAAAAGGAAATTTACTTCTGTATAGCAGAGGAGTTTCAACAAAGATATGCATCTAGTGCACTCTAAGTGATACATTTGAGCAAACTTCTCTGACTCAGAGTTGTCCATCGTGGTCTGCCAGCCAACTTTCAGAGAGCACTTGGAGCTCCTTGTGACGTTTATGTACTCAGGGGACTCAGAAGTGGTGCCAGTAGCTTGAGTCATCAGTCCCTGAGCCAATCAAGTCCTGAGAAAAGCTTAATACCTTTTAAGGAAAAAGTAATCTAACTTGCATGAAGGTGTGGAATTAGGATATTGTTATGTCCCCTGTAGGCTATCTTTTCCCTCTTTGCTTTTAGATGCTTTTAAAGCATCCTTTTCTGTTCTTACGTAGGGAAGGGTATATATGATATGTTTTAGATGGACAATGAAAAATGAGCAGGAGAGGACTCAGTTTGAAGTAGACATGAATGCTCCCAAATGACGAGGGACCTTCATATATATGTATCTACTTTCTGTAGTAACCTATGGTTGACTCTTATTTCATCTACTGGCTAAGATTTCCTTGTTTAATGTCAGTGGGGAGTAGGGGATGGGGACAGCCCTTGCTGTGAGGAGAGCTTTGTTGCTCTCCTATGGGTAGAGTTGTATGAGTACACAATTAGTTTATCAGTCCAGTCTGGGATTTCAAGGAACAAAGACAGAAGAGTCAATTGATATACTGCAAAGCTTATTTTGAGGACAGAGGATACGGACTACTTATGTCTCGTGATCATTATTGCATTGCCACTCAAGGTCTTTATATTGATTCTGGTTATAAGAGATGTGGCACATGTGAATCCTGGGCTAACAGTCTTGTCTGAGGCTTCGTGATCTGATTATAAAGGACCCAAGGAAATTAGGGTCAGTAGGGTCAATAAAGGGAGCCTTTTACAAATATACCAGTCCAGACTCTAGTGCCTTTGAAAACGAACTGAGTAGGCCAGATAAGGATAAACACGAGGGTTGGTTGGTTTCCTTTGGTATTAGAGGGTGCACTTAATGGACCCATTAGTCGTTTAGGCTCCTTTTGTCTATGTGGCCCTTTTTCTCCCTCTGTCTCAGTCTAACCAGACTGTGTCAAAGAAATTAGAAGGAAGCTAATTAAGCAGCCACATTGGATGGATGAAAGATGTTAGGTTGGTGTGTTGGGGGCAGAACTCAGACTGTTATCCAGCATGTTTATCTCTCTAGATTGCTTCTCTCCATGTGACTCTTCTACCCACTGTCTCTGTAACTATTCAAGTAAGTCCCATGCACAGTATTGTGCTCAGCAGTCTCTCAGCCAGTCCAGAGTGATATCTCCCTCTGGGCATGTAGCATGCAGCACAAGGCTGTCTTTTAGGGTGCCACTGAAAGGGATGTTGCATAAAATTATATATTAAATGTACATGCTAATGCCAGTACTGCCCTGCTTGTCTGTGTCCCCTTATAAACTTCCTTCTGCTCATTTTTTGTATATTTTAAAAAATATTTTATTGATGTTTTTCTTTCTTTCTTTCTCTTTTTTGGCATCACTATTTCCTCACATCCAATGACTCTCCCCCCACCCCTTGTACCAAGTAAGTGTAATCAAACAAAACAAATCTCCACATTGGCCCTGTCTGAAAAATGAGTGTTTCATTCTGCACTGAAAAATGCTTTCAGTGCATTTGGTTTTTTATCAGAGAGTTACTTAGAAGGATAGGGGGCCAGCAGTCTAAAGCCCATTATTTCTGGAAGCCCTGTAGTGTTGGAGAGGTCTTGAACATGTGCTTTTCCTGTAGAAGTAACCTCTTTGTTTCTTCCTTGGGAAGTTATATTTGTGAAAATAATGGGGAAAGTTGTCTTGGGTTTAGGGAAATTGCTAAGGAAGGTGATGCTGCACTGGAGTGGGTTGAATCCTGGAAAGTGCACTGGTGAGGGTGGTTCTCAGTCATCCTAGTGTTCAAAGTGGGAGAGAGTCTTTCAGGCTCATATTAATGTCTGCCTCATCTGGGTGAGTTGGTATCGTTGTATTAGCCTGTGGTCATCATGGTAACGTCTTGTGGGTTATTGATATGGCACAGGTTTCTTCTGTTGAAATCATTCCCTTCTCTGCTCTTCAAGAAAGACCATCTGGGCCCATTGTTATCGATTTAGCTTCTTAATAATCTTTTAAATGCCCAGTGACCTCACTGTTGCTATTTACACAGAAGTGCTTTCATACAGGGAGACAATTATGTCTGTCACTTTCTCCATGTTTTCTTTGTCCTGATTCTCAGCCTTCTTTTAGGCACTTGCTCCTGTTGGGAGGAAGCACCATTTCTAAACTCCAGTCCAGTTTGGTGACTCAGAAACCTAAGCTATTAATTCACAGTCCTGATTAATCTTTATTTGCTGAGTATTGGTAAACAGTGGAGAAAAATATTAGACCTGTTTAGGATCTGTGGAGGGGAAAAATTTTGTTCTGAGCTTTTCTTAGGGCTTTAGCTTTGTTGTCGTGGCAACACACAGTCACTATTTGGTGTGCTAGAAGCCTGTTGCTAGCAAGAGAGAGGATTTCATAAAACTGTCTCTTCAGATTCTGGTTAAACCTACCACCAGGAGTTTTCCCAACACTTGAGCAAGAAGATAGGGCAGCAGAAGACTTTATTCTTGCCTTTCCTCTGCTTGGGATTCTGCTGCTTCAACTATAAGGTGATCTTATGCATGTGAAAAGAACATGGCCTCAGGCAATGAGAGATGACATGGATTTTTAAAAAAAATTTTTGGCCACAGTAGCATACTAAGTCTACAATGTCAGAACTAAACAGTCATGATACTCTCTAGGGAATTGATTTTATTTTTCTCCTGAGTGGTAATGAAAGCAGGACATTAATTATGTAGTGAGAGTGATTGGTTTCTACTTTTTCCTGGAGTGTGTGTCTTAAGGCCTTGATATGTTTGCATAGGAGAAAAAGCCCTGACAGAGTGTTTGATGGTAGATGTAGCAACATACTTTCTTTGGAGTGACAAACCCTCAATCCCTAGCTCCTACTGCCCAGTGGAATTGGATATCTATGGGGCATCAGTGTTTTCTAATAAAAAAGAGTCAGAACTTGCTATACGTGGGTAGGAAAACGCTAGATATCTGATTTATGTCCTCTTTGTTAATAAGAACTTACTGAATTTGTTTTGGGAAGTGGGCTGTATTGGACCCTACATGGCAAACTAACTTGAGTCTCCACTCACAGCTGCCACCTTAATTCATGCTCTTATCAATTCTGGACTAGATGATTGCAACCTAAATGGTCTCCTTGCCTCTAGTCTCTGCCTACTTCAGTCCATCCCTTACATTGCTTCCAAAGTAATTTTCTTTAACCCATGTCTGACCATGTGACTGCCCTCCTCAATCAACTCCAGAGGCTTTACATTGCCTCTTGGGTAAAATATAAACTCTTCTTTAGCTTTTAAAGCTCTGCACAGACATAGCATATAGAAACACATGAGCCTAGTAGGCAAGTATTCAATAAATTTAATGACCCCGGCTACTGAAGTAAAGACTATTTGACAAAAACTGCTGGGAAACCTGGAAAACAATATGGCAGAAGTTAGGTATAAGCCAACCCCCTAACACCGTTTAACTAGATAAGCTTCAAATGGATATATGACCTAAGTTGCCTTTTAAACAAATTAGAGGAGCAAGGAAAACAAATTATCTTTCAGATTTATGGATAGAACAGTTTATAACCAAACAAAGGATTGAGAGGAACACAGAAGATAAAATGAACAACTTTGACTATGTGAAATTTAAAGTGTTTTCACAGAAAAAACTAATGTAACCAAAATTGCGAGGGAAGGCAAACTAGGGGGAAAAAATCTTTGTAGCAAGTTTCTTTGATAAAGGTCTCATTTCTGAGGTAGATACATATATATATATATATATATATATATATATATGTGTGTATATATCAAAGGAAATGATTCACATTTCTTAGAATAAGAATTGCTCTGGTTGCCACCTGATAAAAGGCTATGAACAGGCAGTTCTCACTGGAAGTAATCAAAGCTAGCTATTGCCATATGAAAAAATGCTTCAAATCATTAATAATTAGAGAAATGCAAAATAAAGTGATTTTGAGGTTCTGTCTCACACTCACATGGGTAAAGCTGACAGAAAAGAAAAATGACAAATGTTGGAGGGACTACAGAAAACAACACATTAATGCACTGTTGCTGGATCTGTGAATTGGTCCAGCCATTCTGGAAAGCAATTTGGAGCTATGCCCCAAATGTTGCTAAGCAGTACATACAGTGATACTACTACTGTTAGATATATACCTCAAAGAGATCCAAGAAAGGAGAAAAGGTGCAACGTGAATGAAAATATTTAGAGCAGCTTTTTGTGGTAGCAAAGAACTGGAAACTAAAAGTATCCATCATTTGGGGTTATGACTGCACAAATTATATTATTGAAGGTAATGGAACATTGTTACACTGTAAGAAATGGCAAAGGGATGATTTCAGAGAAACCTAGAAAGACTTGGATGAAGCAATGCAGAATGAAGTGAGCAGAACCAGGAAAACATTTTATACTATAACAGTATTGTAAAAATGGACAACTTTGAAAGACTTAATACCTCTGATCAATGCAGTAATCAACCATGACTTTGGAATATTGATTATGAAGAATGCCAACCACCTCCTGACAGAGGATGGACCCAAGGTGTAGAGATAGCCATATATTTTTTGGACGTGGCCAAGGCAGGCATTGTTTTGCTTGTCTCTGCATATTTGCTATAAGGAATTCCTCCTGCCCCCCTCCCCCAGGCACTGCCCCCCCCAAGCCCCAGAGGGATATAGGAGGTTGAGAAAACAAATGCTTGTTAATTATATAAAAATAAAGAAAAAGAAATAGAGCCCTACACAACTTGGCTCCCAACATATCTTTTCTGCCTCATTGGATATTACTTTCCTTCTCAAACTCTTTGATCCTGCCAAATTGCCTTCTCTCTGTTCCTCACAAAGGACCCTCCTCCCATCTCTGTGCCTTTGCACAAAAAGCTGTCTCCCATGCCTAGGATGCATTCCTTCCTTACCTCTGCCTCACATCTTCTGAGATGCAGCTGAAGAGCCATCTTCTGCATGAAGAAGTCTTTCCTGATTCTCCCAACCTTTGGTGCCCTCCCTGCTAAACTACCTTATATTTAACTATTTTGTACATACTTGTAATTATTAATGTTATAGCGATGCTATACACATTTATACATGTATTTGTTGACTCTCCAATTACAATGTAAACTCCTTAGGAGTAAGGATTGTTTCATTCCTTGTACTTGCATCCCAGGTTCCTGGCACAGTGTCTGGCACTTAGTAGGTGCTTAATAAACACTTGTTGATTGATTGAACTTTAATTGATCAATTGATTGATTTGTTTCACCAGTTATTTACTACCTGTGAAACTCTGAGCAAGTCACATACCTCCCTGTGCCTCAGTTACCTCATTTGTGAAATTAAGGGATTGTATTAGGTAGCTCCAGAATCCTTCTAGCTCTAAATCTATGATCCTCTCATCCATTTATTATGACTGTTTAAGGCTCTTCCCTCATCCTCCAGAGAAAGGGATAAAAAAGAGATGAAACATTAGGAATCAAAGCGCTTTGATAGTTTGACCCCCTGTGCTTGATCTTTGCTGTCTGGGTGCCCAAGCTCTTGGTCTGAGCCCTGGCCTTGGCCTGAGTTCATAAGCTTCACTGGCCTCAGTTTCCTCAGGACTTGGCAGATAGGAAAATGGTGACAACTTCTCAGGGGTTATGCGGAAGTGGCAAGGGTAGCAATTTTATCTCAGATCATAGGAACTCTTGCTCTTATACCACTGGGCTAGAGGGGAGAAGGAGAAACCAAGTCACATTTTCTGTATTGTGGTATTTCTTCAGTGCCCTCTTTCAGTTGAGGAAGCTGTACACTTCCTGTGCATAGATCAATTGTGATAGCTCTGGAGCTAAGTGAGTTAATTCCCTGGGAGAATTGGGAGGTGGTGGTAAAATATATATGCATATATATTCTCCCCCCAATTACACATATATACATAATTTACTAATATATGTTTATTATACTAAACATATATGACATACATACATACATACACACACACTATATATACATGTATACACACACACACACACACACACACGATGAATGTATAAACAAGGGGAAAATAGGTTAATATTGTATTTAGGAAGGAGAAAAAGACCTGTGGTGATTGCCTGTGCATAGGGCTTTTAAGTAGATAGAGAGCATGTGTTTTGGGAGTACTTTGTAAGTTTACATGAAGTTGCAAGTGAGAGGGGATGTGAACCAGTAGGTGAAAATAGTTTTCATGGCCTAATGGAACTCAAAAATACTAAAACCTTATGTAGGGTGGGATATGCTTATCAAAGTGATTTTATATCTCTCATAGGGCCTCAGAGTCATGGAATCGATTAGATTCTAATCCAGTCTGTACCTAAATAAAATTCTTCTCTTCATCTTTAATATTTCAATTGCTTCTTATAACAGCTTTATGTTTTGTTTCTTTTTTTTTTTTTTTGGTCCAGAACGCTTCATCAGTGTGAGGCCCTCCAGTGTGGAAATTCTCTCTGCTGATAGAAATCAGTTGTTGTGTAACTTGGCTTTAGAGAGTTGCTTGGGGGCATAGAGAGGTTAAATCACTTGCTCATGGTCACCTACCTAATGTATGTTAGAAGCAGAACTTGAACCCAGGTCTTCCTGACTCCATAGCTGACCCTTCATCCACCACATCTCACTGTCTTTCTCAACCCTATATTACAGGTATATAGATTAGGAAAATGAGCTCAAAGAGATGAGTTTGGGTATAGAGAGTCAGCTTCACAAGTACAGTTTAAGGAAGGTATGACTAGAGAGCAGTTCATCAGAAAACAACTTGAGGGTTTTTGTGGATTCCAAACTCCATGTAAGGCAGCATTATGATATGGCAGTCAAGAAAGGTGGTGGTCAGGTGACATAAAGAGAAGCATAGTGTTCATGAATGGGGAGGTGATACTTATGTTGTATTTTTTCCTGGTCAGGGCACATTTGGAATATCATGTTCAGTTCTGTGTATTGTATGTTAGGTGGATAAAGTGGAGGCTAGAGGAGGCAGCCAGGTTGGTGAAGGGCCACAAGTTTATGCAATGTAGGGATTGGTTGAAGGGACTGGGAACATTTATCCAAGGGAGAAGACTTAGGACAGGGATTCTTAACTATTTTTTGTGTCATGGACACCTTGGGCAGTCTGGTGAAGGCTGTTGACCCCTTCTCAGAATATTTTAGAATGTATAACATAAAATTCATAGAATTGGAAACCAGTTATA
Source organism: Vombatus ursinus (assembly GCF_900497805.2). Classification (NCBI taxonomy): domain Eukaryota; kingdom Metazoa; phylum Chordata; class Mammalia; order Diprotodontia; family Vombatidae; genus Vombatus; species Vombatus ursinus. The sequence goes on from NW_020954579.1 coordinate 18,393,832, forward strand.
TTGGAATAAAGATATAATTTTTTTCCTCCCATCAAACTTCATGGACACCCTGAAATCTTTCTGTGGACCACAGATTAAGAACCCCTAAATGAGGAGGAATGTGATGCCTATCTTCAGGTATTTGAAGGGACATCATTTGAAAGAGGGATTAGAATAATTTGCTTAGTTCCAGAACTAGGAGCAATGTGTAAAAGGTACAAAGAAGGAAATTTAAGCTTAATGGAAGGAAAAACTAACTAACCACTAGTACTGCCCAAAGGTGGAATGGGCTGCCTCAGGAGGTAGTCAGTTCCCTATCAGTCAGTCAATAAATCCATAAACATTTATTTAGCACCTTCTATATGCTGAGCATGACGCTAAGTGCTGGGGATACATAGGAAGGCCAAATGCAGTCCCTGCTCTCAAAGAGCTCGTGGTCTAATGGGGAGTTCCTCTAACAAAGGATCGATGACCCTTTCTCAAGTATTATCTTAGAGGAGAGTCTTGTTCAGGGATAGATGGGGCTCAGTGGCCCCTTCAACCTCTTCCACCTCTATGACTCTGACTGACTCTTCATCTGCATGGAGTGTGGAGGGATATGGTATCTGGAGAAAAGCCCCAGTCTTCTGTTTGTACTTGTCATCAACATGTTGCAATCTCCAAGATGATGGTTAACTTACACCAGTTACATTTAGAGTGGTGAGTTTGGTAAGCTATGCTAGTTCTTTGGATGGATCCTCAAGAACCACCTTAGTCTAATCAACAACAAATTTATAAGCTGCTTCCTAAGAGGATATCTTACTTAGGTAGTTGGCTGATCTCATCTTTCATCTTTAGGTTCTGTTTCAAAAGGTGATGTTTCTGAATTTGTCCCCCAGTTCTGGAGGTAGACGAGTAGACAGCTTCACAGTGACTGTGTCAACATGGTGACACACTCATCTAGTGCATAGAGAAGGTTTTTGTTTGTGGCTTGTCTCTTGCCTTGGCATAGAGAGATTTTAATGTACATTGGGAGTTTGTAGTGTGAGATAGCTCCACTGATGTCTGTAGAGAAGATGAAGATGTACAAACCAGAAAAGCAAACACTATTAGGCAAGTACCTGAGAATTTACATAGTGTTTCAGTGAGAAGCTGCCAGGACTAGTGAATGGAGAGCTTGCCTCACTGTCAGGAGGATCTGAGTTCAAGTCTCATTTCTGACACATTCTGACTGTCTGATCCTAGACAAGTCACTTAACTTCTCAGTGCCCTAGACAGTTCTCTGAGATGGTGCCGACCTACATTTGTAGAGGGAGTTTCATCATTTAGGGATTCCCTATACCAGTGAGATTGTAGGTGCTGCCTCCTCTATCCCCTGTCTTTATGAGAAAGGGAGGGTTGGTAAGGAGGATTTGTCTATTAAGGGACTAAGGGGAGACTTATCCTCAATCATCCTGCCAATATATGCAACTGAAACCAAGGGAAACATATAAATACAAAAAACCAACAGGTGTACGGGGGAGCCACAGTTTCCAGGGAGACACGGCTGACCACGTGACTTAATTGCCACAGACCAAGGAACATCGCAGAGACTTAGCAAGAGAAGGTCTTAGAAGGGCAAGACCTTTGTTGCCCTGTACCACCTCTTGGGTGGTTTTTGATGGTCTAGACTTTTGGCAATAAATATCTTTTTAACCCCTCTTGTGCCTTAAAGTTTTATGCTTTGCTATGAGTGAAGAAAGAATTCATAATTTTGTTGTGATGAGACTCTCTGTACTTATGTAGGCTGTTCTTTGGAAAGCAGACCCAGCCCAGCCTGTTTCCTGGAAGTGTATATGAAGTCTTTTAAGCATGGTAGGCTCTGCTGGAGGCCTCACTGTCCTTATACAGTCTTTGAGAACCTGGGTCACCTCTATGCTGTGGGAAATCAGAGTAGGACTTTGTGGCGGAAAAGGAGATGAAGAGAAAAGGAAAAGGCAGTGAGGAGCTTGCTTAAAGGGTTAATGGACAGCCCACATGTCCCCTTGCTATCTCTGTAGTATCTGGAAATCTAGAGGAAGGACTTCAGTGTGTTAGGTTTCCCCATGTGGTAGATTCATGGGAGGCCATGGACCAGAGTGAGACAAGATGAGAAGGTCCTTGCTGGGTTATAGTCTGTACAATTGGAGGAAGTACTCACATCGATGACCAGAAGTAACCATAGAACCCTAGGTATATGACATCAAATAACGCATCCAAAAGAGAACTGCATTAGGTAACCTTGCTAAAATAGCTTGAGAATACAACACTTTGTATAAACGAAAACAAGGTACTGTTTTTCTGGCTCTATCCTGGTGGTTGTGGTTGTGGATTGTAGCCAACAACTCAGAGATGATTTTGTGTAATCTGTAACTTTTATTTATTTTGGCTTGGTTATCCCATCATTCATTGGCTTGGTTCGTGAAGGACTGGTTTTATAAATCTCTTCTGGGGAAGAATCAGTGTACCTCCTTTGGGAAATCCAATATCATCCAGGTAACTGGGAAGTTTTGCCCATTTAATAATAATAATAATAATAACAATAACTAGCATTTATATAGCATTTTAAGATTTGCAAAGCACTTGATATGTGTTGTCTCATCCTTAAGGAGACATAGCATCTCATTTTGCCTTAATGGGCATGCATTGACCCAGTTGTCTCTGAGAAGGAGGCATGTTAATTGAGAGAACAGATTCATGGTATTTCTTTACACTTTTTAGACCCATATTGATTATGTATAAGTCCTGATTGTGTGCTTATTTTGTATGCCTGGAATATTGGCATGAAGTCTCCAAATCTGCAGTGAGGAACTCTTCCATCTGGGGATATAAGACTTATCTTTCTGATCCTCTTGATAAAAGAAGACACTAATCAAGGGTAAACTTGTTTCTATGAAACAGTTCAGAAATTTCTCAGAGATTTAATTATGCTAAATTTATCAGGATGTATTTATGCCAGGAAATGTCTCTAATTTAAGGATTTTTCAGATTTATAAAATGCGATAAAAGCTCTGTGTGTGGGGAGAGATGGGCTATGGTCCCCTTGATACCTTATGGAGAAACGGAGGAAGTCAGATGTGGAAGAGATGTGTTAAGTGGGATTATCTTGGCCAGCAAACACGCATATTATTGGTTGGATTATTTGGCACAAATATGAATATAATAAATGCTTTATCTATGAAGGAGAATTCCTGGTATGAGAACTTCTCCCCCTGGTTCAGATTGCATTTGGTTAGTGACTTAGTTAGATAAGTCTTAGGGAGTTCCACAAGCCTAGAGTCAAACAGCTAGTAAGTGTAAGAGACAGGATTGTAACCCTATTCTGGACTTTAGGCCCAGAACTCCATCTACTAGCCATCTGCTTGACATAATAGGCTTGTAAATGGTATTTGCTGAAGTGAATTGGAGTTTGGAGGAGGTGGTCTTTAACAGGGTTGGTCAGTGATGCTTGTGCTAACAGGGATATGGGCTAGCAGATTGACAACTGTTTGCATGCCCCTAAATATGTGCAAACATATATACATACATATATATATATATGTATACACACACACACACACACACATTTATATTCATTTATACCCCATACATTTTCTCTCATGTGTAGGTACATTCATTTTCTATTGACTACAGACTTTAAAATAACAGTAACTCAATTTTGTTCCTATTTTTACAATCCTTTTTGACCTTCCTTAACCTGGGGTCTTTAGAATTTAAAAAAAAATGATAATTGTGTTTCAATATTATTGGTTTATTTTGTAATCTTATTTATTTTATTTGTTTAAAAATATCATTTTGAGAAGGGATTCATGGGCTTCACCACACTGCCAGAGGGGTCCATAATACCCCAAAATCTTAAAAACCCTTGCCTTAAAGTCATACTCACCATGTAGCATCAGCTTGACTCACTGATTGTTTCTTTTGAGTCTAGGTGGGGGAGAGCACTGAAGAACTGATGCTTTGGGATGGTGTTCCACTTGGTTGAGAGAAATTAATCAATCAATCATTCAATCAGCAAGCATTGGTTAAGCAATTATGCCAAGATCTCCGGAGCTCTTCCTGGATAGGGCCAGAATGATTACTGGTGCCATGTAATCAGCTCCTTGTCAGAAGTTGGCAGGGTCTGTTCCCTGATTTGCCAGCAGTAGAAACAGCTTGGAGCTAGAGATGAAGGGTTTTGGGGAGAGCCCTTAACAGCTGGTACAATTGTCTACTAATTGGCTAGCACTTAGAAGATGATGATGGATTGGTGGCCTGGTGCCATGTCAGGTTACCTCAGAACTGAGATGCCCCTTTGGGGTTGGTGATCAGCTGCTGGACAGGTGGAGTCACACTTCTGTCCTGATGGGGATGATGGTTGTTGGCACAATAAGAGATTCTGTGGAAGCTGCCTGAACCCAAGGAGAGTGAGTCACACATCTAACTCAGAGGAAGAGGAGCAGCAGGGGGGCCTGGAGGAATAGTGTTGGATGACCTAACTCTAGCTGAGTCATTGAACATTTGATTAAAGTAGAACAGTTTATATTCTGTATCCTCATAACACTTATATGTTAAATATATTATGTATGATTTAAAAAGTTAATAGTAATAGCATGTATGTGGCACTTTAAGGTTTGCAAAATATCTTACTGTTACCTTATTTGATCTCACAACTACCCTGTTAGGTAGGTGATATTATTATCTCCATTTTACAGAGAAACTGAGGTTGAGAGAGGTTAAATAACTTGCCCAAGGTCATACAGCTAGTGAGTACCTGAGACAGGAATTGATCACGGCTTCCTGACTCTAAGTCCAGCACTTTGCTGAGCGGGGCTGGTCACATGGAAGATTTTGGGGATAACTGTATATGCCACTGGAAATTTGCCCTGTCAGTAGAAACTGAGGAAGACCTCCAGCACCTTGGGTTGACCCCAGTGGCAAACTTATGGGAGGGCATGGCAGATATGGATTGATGCTGATTTGCATTATTGGAGGGAATAAATATTGTGTATGAGGTTATAGGTGCACTGGGGTGACTGCATATTCTAGATCCCCATAGTGTTTACAGTATAATGTCAGAAGGCTTACTTCAGAAGGCATTCCTTAAAGACTTGAGTGACATCCAGTCATTATTGGTGTTCTGTGTTCAGTGATTTCTCCCTTTTTAATTGGATTTTACAAAGAAGGAAATTTTTTAGGTGTCATCTCTATCTACCTTCTTTTTTTGCTGACTGTGATAAATCAGTGTTTAATTGCACCCATCTGTGGGAATACTCCAATCCACCCCTTAGGAGAATTCCCCACAAATTAGTTTATATTTACCATATGAAAGTCTTCCATAACGAGTACTAAAGTAGAAACAAAATGGTTTACCTGCTGAGGGCTGTACATTTGGATGATTATTTTAAATTACTCCCTTCTGGTGCCTCTAACACTAGAAGGAAATTATTAACACTATCAGATATGAATTTTTTTAGCAATTTGTTTTGAAGAGTAGGATCACATAATGTGTTTTGGTAGAATTTTTAGGAGTGACATCATGGTTTAATGGAGAAGTGACTGGCCTGGGAGGCAGGACAGATATGGGATCAAGCCCAGTCTCTGGCGGTTACTAGCCCTCTAACTGTGAGTTTACCCGAAGACTTTGTCCTGGGTCCTCTTCTCTTTTCTCTTTATCTTCTCTCATTTGGTGACCTCATCAATTCCCATGGGTTCAATTATCATTTTTATATGGACTGTGTTAAACTGTTAATCATACATCTTTAACTTCTTATTGGACAAGAGGCATCTCAAACTCTGCCTATCTAAAATAGAACTCTTTGTCTTTCCCACCAAAGTCACCTCTCTCTCCCTTACCCTCTCCCTCTCCCTCTCCCTCTCCCTCTGTCTCTCTCCTTCTCTCTCTCTCTCTCTCTCTCTTCACACACGCACACACCCCCCAACACCCCTCCCCACACCCACCATCCTAGTTCAGGCCCACATCATCTCTCACTTGGACTATTACAGTAGCCTCCTAATTGGTCTCTATGACTCTAGTTTCTTTCCTCTCCAAACTATCCTTTACAGCTGCCAAACTTATTTTCTTAAAGTTTAGATCTCGCCATATCAAATCTTATCCTTAATAAACTCCTTTGGCTCCTTATTACCTTTAGGATCACATACGAAGTCTTTTGTTTGGCATTTAAAACCCTTTACAGTCTGACCCCTTTCTACTACTTCAGCCTTCATTGACTCTACTGTTTAGCTAATTGGCTTTCTTGCTCTTCCTCACATATAACATTCTTCTTCTGTACCTTTCCACTAGCTGTCCACCATGCCTGGAATACACACTTTCATCCCCACCTCTTGGAATCCATAGTTTCCTTCAAGACTTAGCTTAAGAACCAGTTTCTGCTTGAGGCTCTCCCCTCCCCCAATTCTAGAACCTTACACCTCAAAGTTATTTTATGTTGGAAGGTAATAGGGAGCCACTGGAATTTGTTGAGTGGTGAGTGTGTATGTGTGTATGTGTGACATGGACCTGTGTTTTAGAGAGATCAGTTTGACAACTTTGGTCAGGCCTATACATTAGGAAGTCAGGGTCGGAATTTCTGTAGGTAGAGATGGAGGAGGAGGATTGAGGGTTCCATGCAGAAGGAACAGTGTAAACAGAGATATGGGACTGGCAAGAGAAGGGCAAAGTAATTCACTTTGGCTGGCACACATCAGCTGTACTTCCCAGCAGGAAATTTAAATAGTCCACATGTATTCAGTGAATGTCATATTTGCTCTGCAGTTATGAGCAACCAATCAGCTGCTAGACACGGAGAGAGAAGGAGAGAGAGCCCAGGATTTTAGATGCGTGGGACTCTCTGGCATCTTAGGATCCTATCTCTTTAATGAGTTTTTGACCCATCCATAGGATCTGTCTACTCATTAATGTTCCAGAGAGGTGTGTCTTGGTTGTGTGATACCTGCAGAGTACCCAGCATAAGTAAGGGCTTTATTGTCTCTGGTTAGTTGGAAGGAACTAGGAAACTGGTATGCTGGTCAAGTGACCAAGGTGATGGTTACTGATAACAACTAGCCACAGACTAGCCTAACCGGACCTATGTCTAACACTTGCTCCCAGTCATATACCTAGGAATCAGAGCTGAAGTTGAATTTAGGTCTTCTAATTCTAAGACCAGTGGTCTTAGCATTATACAAAAGTGTGTATGGAGGGAGTAGCAGGACCAGATTTTGGAGGGCCTGGAACAGCGAACTTAAGGGGCTTGAACAATAGATAGGCAATAGGGAGATATTATTGGTTCTTGAATGGGGTAGTAAACTGTACTTTAGGCATCAGAACTGCTTTGGGAAGAATGTTTTGTTAGGGGTGTATATAATGGATTTGAGAGGGGAGAGATTGTAGACAGAGGGACAAAAATCCAGGTAAGAGGTAATGAGGGCCTGAACTAGGGTGGTAGCAGTATCAATAGAGAGGAGAGATGGGTATTAGTGACCTTGTAGTGGTAGAATGATTGATATTTAGCAGCAGATTGTATGTGGCAGGCAAGGGAAGGGTAAGAATTAAAGTTGATTCCATGGTTTCCAGCCTGGGGAGATCTTTTAGGTGCCACTTACAGAGGTGACAGTCAGGTCAGTAGGAGCATAGGAGGTGTTGGCAGCAAGGGCTGGAGAGGATGAGTTTAGTTTTGGACATGTTGAGTTATCAGAGGAATAGCCAGATGGAGATGTCTCCTAGACAGTTGGAAATGTGTGTGGTGCTCAGTGTGGTCCCTCAGTTCAGGGCTGGGGGCTTAGATTTGTAAGTTATCAGCATAGAGGAGATACTGAGACTGGGGGTTAGTGAATGTATGTTAGGAATGAATGAACAAGTGCTAGTTATAGACCAGGAATTGTACTGGGAAGACAAATACAAAAGTGAGGCAATCCTGGCCTTCACAGAGCTGACATTGTAATGGGAAGAAACAACACAGCTAGGAAGTAGTAGCCAGGGAAGGGAGTTTGGCCTAGGGAATCTGGTATAGGAGTGGAGCTACAGGGCAGCCACTTGGTAAGCCCTTCCCGGACGCAATGGGAGGATTAAGTTGTTTCCTTTGTTCAGAGTAGGAAGTAGAAAGGGAGTCGGGGTGGTGAGGTATTCATTGCAGTAAAGTAGGTGACAGGATGGCCCAGTGTAGATGAATGGATGGCATGTGAAGCATGGTCTGGTCTGGGCCAACTGGTGAAAATTCACTCAATTACTTACTAGTCGAGACAGCTGAGCCCCAGGGGAGAGTTCTAAAGCTGAATGTGTTGACTCAGTGAACTCAGTGGTAATGTGAGTGGAGAGGAGAGATGGATGTGAGGAACCTTGTAGATGAGATGTGGAGGGCAAGGGAGGGGCAAGCCTTAAAAATGCCTAGGACTCAGGTGACTTTAGCAAGGGGAAGAGTACAGTGAGAGGAGATGGATAAGGAAGACCTCTTTACCACATGTAATTGTGTGTTTATGGGGAGGAAGGGGTAGATAAAAAGCCATTGAATGAGCCAAAGTTGTCTGATGTAGATGGAGAATCAAGAGAGTGCATGTGGAAGAGCCATTCTGGTAATGCTAGTGAAAATTTTGTTAGTAAAACTGTAATGTATTTTTGGTATTTTATGTTAGGGATTTGTGATTTTGTCAGCCTCCATCAGACTTAGATCCAAACCTCAGAAAGGTTAAGTACGTTGTCCCTGGTGGTCACCCTGCTGGTAAGTTTCATAGCAGAATTTAAACTCAGGTCTTCTGGACTCCAATTCTAGCCACTGTCCACAGTGCTCAATACTTCTCATTTTTACAGTAACATAATATCAATAATTGCAATAATAGGATTCAGTAAAGGTACCTTTCTGAAAGGATGACTAAATAGTGAGTCAGTCATGAAAGGCTGAGGTGGGTAGAGTGGGTAACCTGAGGCCGGAAAGATGTGATCAGGGTACGGCTGTCATCTGTTTTCATTAATGAACTGAAAGCAGAAGGTGCTTCAGACCAGAGACTGGAACTGAGTAGAGGATGTGCTTGTCTCTGTTCTGTAATTTACTGATCTAAATAGGAAGTTTATTGATAGTATTCATACCACCAGGGATACGTACAAACATACCCACATAGACGTACACTGAAAGGGGACCTTTACTAATCTACTGTCACTGCCTTAGTCTCAATCTTTGTTGTCATCCTAAGAGATGAAGCACCATATCTAATTGTCTTAGGAGAGCAGCCTGTGCACATCTTTCCAAGTGGTTATGGCTGTCATTATTTTATACTCAGAATGAATCAGGGAGTTAGAGCCCTTTGTAAATACACCACTGTAGGATAGGCAGACCCCAGGCCTTTTGACCACAATAGTGTAAGGAGAGACAAGTTTGAAAGATTTCAGAAGTCTGATCAATATAGAAATCCATCATGACTTCAGAAGACTGATGATGAAGCATGCATGCCTCCTGTCTCTTGGCAGTGAGGTGATGGGTTAGAAGTACAGAATGAGATATACATTTTCAGATTTTGCTAATGTGTTGATTTTTTTTTTTGCTTGACTATATGTATTGGATATGGAGGGGGGTGGCTTTTATTTGAAAGGAAGAGGATTGTTGGGTGATGATAGTGATGCAAAAAAGGAGTGAAAGAAAAGAGCATTAGTTCAGCATTTAAGAAAAAACACAGGAGAGATAAGAAAGTTGAGAAGGTGAGATAGACAATATGGACAGTTTTATTACTGTTATGTTAAATACACTTAAAAAACCTACAAGCTGTATATAACAAAAGGTCATAGTTTTATATACAGTGCTTTTTTTTTCTTCTTTGTATGATGAAATGTTCATATTTGTTGTTTGCTAAATTCATAATAAAAAAACCCTTTTATTGAATGTATTCAACTCAGCACACATTTATTAAGCTCTTACTCTTTGCAAAGAATTTTACTAGTCACGGGGATACAAGAACAAAAATGAAACATTTTCAGCATTTGAGGAGTTTTTATTTTAAGAGGGATAGAACATATATGAGCTCAGTGGATAGAGTGCTGGGCCTGAAGTCAGAAAGACCTGAGTTCAAATACGACCTCAGACACTTGCTAACTGCCTGACTCGGGCAAGTCACTTAACCTCTGTTTGCTTTAATCCACTGGAGAAGGAAATTGCAAACCACTCTAATATCTTTGCCAAGAGAATCCCATGGACAGTATGGTCTGCAGGGTCATGAAGAGTTGGCCTCAACTAAATGACTGAACACAACAAGAATATTTGGGGGTGGGGAACTAAAAGTAAACAAAATATGTACAAAGCAATGCAAAATGATTTCATGAGGGAAATGGTGCTGACACCTGTCTATCAGAGGAGGCCTCATGTAGTTTGGAGGGAGCTGTGGATTCCATGAGGTGAGAGTGATGAGGGAGTACATCTGAAAGTGGAGAGCTACCTGTGCAGAAGCATAGAGGCTGGAAATGGAATGTTTTGTATAGGGAACAGTTTAACTAGACCAGAGAGTGAATGGCAGAGGGAGTCATATAAAATAAGTCTGAAAGGTAGGTGGGAGCCAGATGGTAGAGAGCCTTAAATGCTAGACTGATGATTTTTTAAAATTTTGTCCTAGAGGCAATAAGTAACCATTGACAATTTTTGAGTCGGGGGGGAGTGTGATATGGTCCCCTGAGTTTTAGGAATATCAGTTTACCAGCTATATGGGGGATGGATTGGAGAGGGGAAAGACTAAGCAGGTAGACTTAGAAGGCTATTAAATTAGGAGAATTAGGATGCTATTACAATAGTATAGGTGAGAGAGGTTAAAGGACTAAATTAGTGTAGAGTTTAAGTGAAGACAATGGGAGAGATGAGATGGATTCTATGGAGAAAGACTTGAGGAGACTTAGGAAGAGTGGAACGTAACCAGGTGGATGGTAACGCTCTGTAACGCTCTCAACAGAAATAGGGACACTTGGAGGAGGAGTTGTTTAATGAGTTATATTTTCTGTATGTTGAGTGAGATTTACAGGTCCTTCATGTCCACCAGACAGATGGATGACAGTGTGGGACTGGAAGTCAGAAGAGTGATGAGGGCATTGGATTTGGGAATTGTCTGCATTGAGATGATACTTGAACCCTTGTAGGCTGATGAGGTCACTGAGGGAAAGAATGTTCTTCGTTCATTGGTTGTTTGTTCTTCATTCTCGAAGAAGATGATCGCATCAGGAAGGTAATGTCATGACTTGCAAGTGAATTGGATTTAAGTGAGGGAGGATTGTGTAAAGTCACCAGCCTCATTTTCTCCTCCAGAGCCATCTGGGTCCAGTGGTGAGATATAGATCAGGATGACTGGAGATGGCCCTGTGGGAGAGAATGTAGGGAGATAAGAAGAGAGGGGCCCAGGACAGAGACTGGAAGGATGCCCGCTTTTTTTTTTTTGTATCTTCAGTACTTAGCATGGTGGCTGGCATGTAGTAGGAGTTTTAATAAGTGATTATTGACTGACCATATCTAGTATGGGAGAGGATGAAGATTTAGTAAAGGAGACTAGAAAGGAATGTTTGCTGGGTAGGAGGTGAACCAAGAGAGAATTGACACAAGCCAAGGCAGGAGATTGTGTTCAGGAGGAGGGGGTTGTTGACAGTGTCACAAGTTGCAGAGATGTCAAGTGGAATGTTAGGACTGAGAAATGACCATTGGATTTAGCAGTTATGATATCATTGGTGGCCATGAGAAGAGTGATGTCGATTGAATGGTGGGGTCAGAAGCCAGATTGCAAGATACTGAGAAGAGAGTGAGAGGTCAGCAAATAGAGGCAATGAATATAGTTGACACTTTCTAGAACCTTGACTGTGAAAGGTTGAAGAAATAGAGGATGTTAGCCAGGGGAGATGTGAGGTTTTGAAGGTTTTTTAAGGATGGGGGAGTAGTAGACATTTTTGTGGGCAGAAAGAAAGGAGTCAGTGTATAAGAACAAATGGATAATTTAAAAAAAGAGAAAGGTAGAAGTGTCAGCTTTATCAAGAAGGGCCACTTCTTTATCGGACACCATTGCAAAGGAGAAAATGATAGAATATAAAGGAGGAGGTTTTCATGGTGTGGAGTAAGGAGCTCACAGGAGAAGGTCTTTTTTTTTTAACAATAAAGTAAGAAGCAAGGTACTTGACTGAGAACGTGATGTAGGAGGTTTAGGAGAAAAGAGCTTTCGAACAGCTGTTGTGGAGTCTATGAAGGCAGAAGAATAAAAGAATTGCTGTACAGCAGTAAGAATTCAGTTGAGGTGAAGTCAGGTAGATTTGTAGGCACAGTGGTGTGATTTTGTTCAGGGTGAATAATGTGGGTGACCCAGAATTGGGGTTTGGTAAAGCATGACTGATGAAAACACAATAGAGGAAGAGAGAAGAAGGTTGACAGTAAATGGCTAAAATGGTTAACCATAGGGGCAAGAATGTGAGAGGAGAGAAGTGAAGCCAGAGTAGGGGTAATGAACTTGAAGAACAGGTAGGGGTGGAAGAGCTCTAGGTCACAGTGAACCAGAAGAATAGGTTTAAGAGAAATCCTGTTGAGTGAGAGAAGGAAGGATAGGAGGTTATGGAATAAAGGAGAGGAGTTTTATAGTTCTGGGTCATGGAGGTAAATGAGTGATGGTCAGGTTAAGGTTATGACCATCTTTGTGTGTTGCTGAGATGAGGAAAGAAATCATCGGAGTTTAGTAGGTTCATGAATGGGGAGGCAACAGTGTTCAAGGGGGCATCACCTGAAGTCCCCATGTATGAAGGCAGAGAAGAAAGTGGAGAGGAAGACTGAACTAGATATTGAACTTTGTGAGAAAAGTAGAATAAGCTGGATTCTTGATAGATGACTGTGACAAGGAGTTGGATCCAGTGATTAGAAATAAATGGTGTGAACCTCACAGGAAGGGAGGTGTTGGGTCTTAGAAGTGACAGCGAGGAGCAATCAGTATGCCTTTTCTTTTTCCTCCAGGCTTAGCATAGTGCCTGACATATACTTAGGTGCTTAATAAATGTTAGTTGACGATTGACTGACTGAGGGAAGGAATCTTCAGTACTAGAAGGGTTTGTTGACCAGGGATTCTATGCCTTCTGGGAAGAGGCAAGTTTTCATTAGCACAAAAAGCTAAAAAGACTGTGAAGCTCCTTATGGATTGTTTCATTCATTGTTTTTGCATCCCCAGGGCTTAGTGTTGCTGGTACTCAGTGCTTGGCATATGGTAGGTACTTAATAAGGGCTTACTAATTTAAGTAATAAATGCTTAAGAGGTCTAGGAAAAAGAAAAGTTTGTTAACTATCAAGTGGGACTTTCAGAGGGAGCAGTGGAACAGTAGGGTAGAGGAGAGTAAGAATTGTGGAAGTGAATTAAGGATGTGATTATGGGGAGAGAAAGGAGGGTGAGAAGATTTCACCTCAGCAGACATTGACTCTGACTCGTGGAGAGGAGCACAGAGTTTACTTGCTATAGGATTTCCAGTGCCATCAACCAATAGGGATTTCCGTCCTCCAAAATCCTGCGATGGCTGAGCCCGGAGTCATTGTTGGTGCTCACTATTGTGGTTCTGACTCTTAGAAGTCCAGGATCGTTTCCAGTTCTGAGACCCTAGTGTTAGAGAAACAGTGATTAGGTCCACTTCCTTTTCTTCACACCATTTCAAGAAGGTGGGAAATGAGGCACACACAAAGATCCCCTTGTGTATGCCATGGGCATTGACTTCCTGAGATTTTAATTGTCAGAAGCAAAGGCTACCTTTGGTATACTAAGGAAATGGATCTGTGATGACTTAGTCTCCCTCAGAGCAGGCCATCTATTGTGCCGGGTGCCTTAGAAGCTGGAGCCTGAGATGAATGTGAGATTCTCTTAGAGATCGATTTAATGCCTGTATTTTGCCTACCTATTCTTATCTACTTGAAGGGCTTGAATTCATGTCTGTGGCACAAGGGACAATAATTTGAGAGACATTTGTTGGTCCCTGTTGCAAGAGGGCTATTGGTGGGAGCCAGGATGGCAGATTAGAGGCAACCCAGCTGAATTCTGTCAACATTCCCCTCCAAACAACTTTAAAATAATGCCTCAGGTAAAATTTTGGAATGGCAGAGCCAACAAAAGTTCAGGAAGAAACATTTTTTCTGGCCTAAGAAAACTTATGAGGTTGACAGGAGAAGTTTGTAACACTGGGGTAGAGGCATGTCCAGGGCCTACATGTGAGGCAGCAGAAACAGCAGCTGCAGTAGGAGCAGCAGCTTTGGGAGCTCTGAGCCAAGAGTGATAAGGGGGTTGGAAAACTGGTCAGAAAAATTACAGGGCACCCTTTGCTGGCACTGATTGGCAACTCTGTTACCCATACACAGTTCTGGGTTGCAGTTCCAGTGAGGAAAGGAGTGCTGGTTGTCATTCACAAGGGAGGAGGGGCCCTGGTCACAGTTGTCAAGCAAAGAAGAGTGACAAAGCTTGTGGCTGCAAGGACCAATGGCACTTCCAGGGTAAAGACCAGAGGATAGATCAGTGACCATACCTCTCCCAGGATCATACCACCTTGGAAACATCAAAAACTTGCATTCCTCCAAAACAAGCTATGAAGCAGCAGCATGAAAAAGCCTGAAACTTGGAATAGTGTATCCCCACTCCCAGGGGAGCAGAGCCTAACTTTAACATAAAGTTCAAAGTTAAGAAATAGACTGGAAAAAAATGAGCAAATAACAAAGAATATGACCATAAAAACTACTGTGGTGGCAGGGAAAACCAAGTCATCAACTCAGAAGACAACATTGTGAAAACAGCTGCAAAACAAACAAACAAACCCTCAAAGAAAAATGTTATTTGGACCTAAACCCAGTAAGAATTCTTAGGAGAGGTAAAGAAAGAGATGAGTGATAGAGGGAAAATTGGGAAAAGAAATGAGAGTGAAGCAAGAAACTTATGAAAAGAGTCAACAGCTTGATAAAAGAGACACAAAAAAATACTGAAGAAAATATTGCCTTAAAAAACAGAACTAGCCTAATGGTAAAAGAGGCACAAAAATTCACTGAAGAAAAAAAAACTCCTTAAAAAGCAGAATTGGCTGAAAGGAAAAAGAGGTATAAAATTTTACTGAAGAAAAGAATTCCTTAAAAATTAGAATTGGGCAAGTAGAAGCTAATGACTCCATGAGACATCCATAAACAATAAAACAAAGTCAAAAGAATGAAAAAAATAGAAGAAAATGTGAACTATCACATTGGAAAAACAACTGACCTGCAAAATAGATTGAGAAAAGATAATTTAAGAATTATTGGACTTCCTAAAAACCATGATTGAAGAAAGAGCCTAGACATCATATTTCAAGAAATTATCAAGGGAAACAAACTGTCCTGATATCTTAGATCCAGAGAGTAAAATAGAAATCAAAAGAATCCACCAATCACCTCTTGAAAGAGACCCCAAAATGAAAACTCCGGCTAAATTCCAGAACTCCCAGATCAGAGAGAAAATACTTCAAGCAGCCAAAAAGAAACAATTCAAATGTTGTGGAGCCACAGTCAGGATCACGCAAGATTTAGCTGCTTCCACATTAAAGGAATGGAGGGCTTGGAATATGATATTTCAGAAGGCAAAGGAGCTAGTATTACAACTAAGAATCACCCACCCAGCAAAACTGAGCATACTCTTTCAGGTGAAAAAGTAAATATTTAATGAAATAGAGAACTTTCAGGCATTCCTGATGAAAAGACCAGAGCTGAATAGAAAATTTAACATTCAAACACAAGACTTAAGAGAAGTATAAAAGGGTAAACATGGAAGTATAATCATCAGAGACTTAATAAAGCTAAACTGTTTACATTCCTGTGTGGGAAGATGATATATGTAACTCCTAAGAACTTTATCATTATTAGGAGAGTTAAAAGGAATTTACATAGAGTGCATGATGGTGAGTCAATTGTGTTGGAATGATTTTTTAAAATGAAGAGGTGAGAAGGAGGCACGTACTGGTAGAAGGGGGGAAGGAAGAGGTAGAATGGGGAGAATTTTGTCACATAAAAGAGGTTTTCAAGGAAGAGCTTTTAAAATGGAGGATGTGTATACACACACACACACACACACACACACACACTCAGTGGTGTATAGAAATGTAACTTAACCCAGTAGGGAAATAGTAGGGGAAGGAGATTAGAGAAAGCAGGAACGGATGATAAAATGGAGGATAGATTAAAGGAAGGTCATGGTTAGAAGCAAAATAAACTTATTCTTATTTATTATTTTTGCTTTTTGGTGAGGCAGTTGGGATTAAGTGACTTGAACTCAGGTCCTCCTGACTCCAAGGCTGGAACTTTATGCACTGCACCACCAGGGAGGGAGAGAGGGAGAGAGAGGGAGAGGGAGAGAGGGAGAGAGGGAGAGAGGGAGAGAGGGAGAGAGGGAGAGGGGGAGAGAGAGAGAGAGAGAGAGAGAGAGAGAAAGAGAAAGAGAAAGAAACTAGAAACTAGAATCCAACAGTAAGTTGCTTAGGAGAGACATACTTGAAACAGAAAGACACATACAGGGTTAAAATAGAGGGCTGGAGCACAATCTAATGTGCTTCAGCTAAATTAAAGAAAGTCAGGGGGATAGCAATCAATATCTCAGACAAAGCAAAAGCAAAAATAGACCTAATTAAAAGGGATAGGCAGGGAAACTACATTTTGCTAAAAGATTCCATAGACAATGAAGAAAAATAAACATTTTTTGATAGCAAGTTTCTCTGATAAAGGCCTCATTTCTCAAATATAGACTGAGTATAGAACTGAGTCAAATTTCTAAAAATAAGAGATATTCCCCAGTTGAGCAACAGTCAAGGGATATAAACAGGCAGTTTTCAGAAGAAGAAATCAAATCTCTCTATAGTCATGTAAAAAATGCTTGAAATCACTATTGATGAGAGAAATTCAAATTAAAACAACTCTGAGGTAGCATCTCACACCTGTCAGAAATGACAAATACTGAAGAGGATGAGGGAAAAATAGGTATACTAATGAAATGTTGATGGAGTAGTGAACTGGTCCAACCATTCTGGAGAACAATATGGAACTATGTCCAAAGGGCTATAAAACTGTGCCTACTCTTTGACCCAGAAATACCACTACTAGGTCTGTATCCCAACAAGATCAAAGAGAAAGGAAAAGGATGTATAGGTACATCGTTTTTGTGGTAGCAAAGAATTGGAAATTGAGGGGATGCTTATCAATTGGTGAATGACTGACTAAGTTGAGGCATATGATTGTGATGGAATACTATTGTGCTATAAAAAATGATGAAGTAAGTAATTTCAGAAAAACATGGCAAGACCTGTATGAACTGATGCAAAATGAAGTGAGAACCAGGAAATTGTTGTGTACAATAAGAGCAATACTGTAATGATGATCAATTGTGAAACACAATTACTTTGATCAATACAATGACATAAGACAATTCCAAAAGACTTGTTAAGAAAAAATTCTGTCCACCTCCAGAGAGAGAACTGTTGAACTCTGCGTGCAAATTGAAATATAATTTTCTTACTTTCTTTATTTTTCTTACTTTTCCCCCATAATTTCACATGTATAGTTGATATCATATTTCTTGCCTTGGATGGGGAAGGTGGTGGGAGGAAGAGAATTTGAAACTCAAATTAAAAAGAAAGCAATGTTAAAAATAAATAAATAAATAAATAAATTAGTATATGTATGTATGTATGTATTTTAAAAGAGGGTTGTTGGCTCCATGAGCTTGGTCATGGGGTACTGATATGTAACTATTTGTCTTTTAGGATCTAAACACACTCCCGAAGCCCTTGATGTTTTAGTACCCATTTTCATTCTTTCATTGACATGGCCCACATAGCACCTGAGTGTTCTTTCTTTCCTGTCAAAACTTACCTTTCCTGTATCCTTTTCTCTCACAATATTGAGGAGAGATGAATGCAAATGACCTTATAGTGATGGAGTGGGTAACATTTAGCAGCAGATTGTATGTGGCAGGTAAGGGAAGAGATAATTTTAGTTTCTTTTATTACTGACTTGGGACTTTTTTTTCATATGGTTGTTGATATTTTGTTGTTCTTCTTTCAAGAACTGTCTGTTCATATCCCTTGACCATTTATCTATTGGGGAATGACTCTTGTTCTTACATTTTTGATTCTATTCCTTATATAGCTTAGCTATCAGAGTTTTGTCAGAGAAATTTACTACAAATATTTTTTCCGGTTAACTTGAAAAATTCCCTTCTAATTTTACCTGCATTGATTTGTTTGTGGCATTTCCCCCCCAATTTTATTTAATTAAAATAATTTTATATCCTGTAATACTCTATCTCTTCTTGGTCAAGAGCTTTCCTCTTATCTGTGGTTGAGAAAGGCATTTTCTTCTCTGCTTCTTTAATTTTTTTATGGTGTAACCTATTATATCAAGGTCATGTATCCAGTTATAACTTCTTGTGGTATATGGTGTGAGAGGACCTGAGTTCAAATCTGGCCTCAGACACATAACACTCACTAGCTGTGTAACTCTAGGCAAGTCACTTAACCCCAATTCCCTCACCAAAAAAAAAATGATGTTGACTTTTCCTGATCTTTCTGTCTTCAGGTATTTGAAGGTCTATTATATATAAAAGGAAAGTAGATATGTTCTGTGTTGTCCTAAGGCCAGTTGTAGAAAGGTAAATTTCCATTTAATGTAAAGAACTAACAGTTTTCCTGCACTAGTGCCTTTTGATCTGGAAGGGTGAGGTGGCTGAGAGGCCATCTAGATATTTTATCTATGAGGAAACTGAAACATATGCAGGTCAAGTGATTTTGTCTAGTGTCCTAAGAGTCAAGGATTGACCTTGAGATTTCAACCTGGGTGACTGGAAGGAGAGTGTTGCTCAAAGAGGATGACTTGCAAGAAGTGTGGGTTTGGGATGTTTTAGATAGGTTGAACTTGAGATGCACCATTAGCATCCAGGTAGAAATATACAGCAGGATTTTAGTGACTCGGCATCACGAGCTAGATTGTTTGGCTACATGATGTGAGTGTGATGTGTGTAGAGATGATAACTGACCACCTAGGAATTGATGAGATGACTGAGAGAGGGTATATAAACATGGGGACCCAGAACAGAGTTTTGGGGGACACCTATGCCTCATGCTGTAAAGGAAACTGAGAAGCAATGGTCTAACAAATAGAAGAACCAAGAAAGAAAGAAGACTGTTACAGAAGCCAAGGGAGGACAAGGTATTGAGATGGGCAGTACAGTCATAGCTGTAGAAGGGTCAAGTAGAATGAGAATTAAGAAAGAGCCACCAGAACAGCGATGGTAACTTTGAAGAGACCAGAAAAAACAGAGTGATAGGGCTAGAAGGGAGATGGCAAGGGGTTCAGAAGTGAGTGGAAATGGGGATAAGAAGTATGGACAATCCTTACTAGGAATTGAGATGTAGAATGGTAACTTGAGGGGCTAGCAGAGTCAAAAAACTGCCTTGTGAATTAGTGAGCTTCGTGTTAGAAAAAAAGTATTCAAGTAGGGGTTCAGTGACTATAGTCAGAGCTATTACAAATTTCTTTGTGGACACATCCAACTCTAGACTTTATGATTCTATGGTCAAGTGGCCTTAGAAGATTTCCAAAGTTTAGAATATTCTCAGTGATTCATTTTTATCCTTGATTTGTACACCTTGATTTATTACTTAATCTGATATATTGCCAGATCTAATGCCATTTTGGAAATAAACAGTTGTGGCCAGTTTCAAGCTCAGAAGATGCAATTTGGTACCAGGGAGCAAACTGTTCAAGAGTTATGCCTTTGGGTTGACTTAGATTGCTCTATTCTAGATGCTTTCTAGCTTACTATTGATTTCCCTAAAATGTGATGCCCAGAACTGAGTGCAGCACTCCAGTTATGATCGGTCTGAGGCAGAATGCAGTGGGACTATCACTTAGAAGAGAGTTAGTCAACATGTTCAGTTGTGTACCCACAATGCACAAAGCCCTATATGTTAGGACTGGGCGAGGTAGGTGATGATGGTGGGGGTGATGGGAAAGCAATAAAAACAATAATCCCCAGCCTTGAGGACCTTAGAATTTGGTAGGGCATATGAACACCCACTGACAAGACTTTTAAATAAGCACAAAATTGTACAGTACATACCACTGAGAGTGCTTAGAGGAGCTGAACTCAGGTTGAATGGCTGCTACCCAAATTTCTAACTCATTCTAACTGCTATTCACCCATTTTGCCCCATCCTTTATAAAAGGACACCTCTTATTGCCCGACAGTGTTAACTTCCAGGAGTTCTGAGGCTAGACCTTTGGTTCTCAGGGTACCTAGTGCCTAGAGGTAAGTGGTTGTTCAATATGAAGCAGCATTATGGGAATTGTCATACTTACTTGGGCTGACGTTGATGATCCAGCATGGAAGCCCTCTTGTGACTGTTTGAATGATTCTGGTGGCTTCCTTTCTTCAGGTCATGCTAGCTGCTTCCTATTGGTCGCTTCTGGCCCCTGCAATTGAGATGGCAGAATCCTCAGGAAATTTTGGTGCCTTTGCTTTCTTCCCTGTGGCAGTTGGCTTCACCTTTGGAGCATCTTTTGTCTACCTGGCTGATCTTCTGATGCCTTACTTGGTGAGTACCACTCAGCACCAGGCTTGACATGCAGCCAGGGACACCATTGATGGAATGTTGCAGAGTCCAGCGAAGATGGTTGTTCCTTGCTTTGTGCAGGACTTTTATTCCCATAAAAATATGTGTCTAAATCTCAGGCTCTCTGTCAAATAGGTAATGATCTGTAAACAAATTTGGAATGCTCTGAGGGTGCTTTTATTTAAAGAAATCTTTCTGAGAATCCTTCTTTAAAGTGAGGAATCTTTTTGTGATATGAACAATATCCTCCTCCTCATCCCCATTTATCTATGTGGTGTGTTCAGATTTTTATGTGTCATATTTATTATGAAAAAGAGCACACCCGAACTATTGCTGTGTGGGTGGGCATGTATATGTTTGAGTATGAATAATACAGAAGTAGAAGATACGGTCTGTCTTTAAAGAGCTAACAGAATAGTCAGAGAGATGGAATACATACTGGGAAAATGCCTTAGGAGCACTGATAAATCATAACCTTTCATCAGGTTTAAATGAATACAGTACAAACCAAGTCTTTGGGTGCTAAGTGGATGCAGAGTAGATGAGGCCATTAGGGTCAGGGAGCATCAGAAATCTCAGCCTCTTCTCTTGTGTGGGACTGACAGCTGGATAACAAAGAGCTCATAGATGTGTCGGTGCTTACAGGCAGCAAGAAGATCATAGGTTTAGAGCTCGAATGGGTCTTAAAGGTCATCAGATCTCCACTTTACAGATGAAGAAAGTGGGACCCAAAGAGATTGAAGTGACTTGCCCAAAGTCACGTAGCTAGTGAGTGGCAGAGCTGGGATTTGAACTCAGGTCTTCTGACTGCAAAGTCAGTGTTCTTGGTGCTAAAGTATAAGTCTACGGTTTGGTTGTGGTTGTTCGGTAAAGATAGCTGAGGCCGGGCCTTGATGTAAATGAGAACAAATGCTCGATCACACCTATGACCTGGAAGGCTGGTAAAGGTTACCATGGGCCCTCTTCCTTGTGCACAGGGAGATGAGGTCAGAGACTTGCAAGCATAAGCAGCTTGTCAGAAGTGAGCCAGTGGGAAGAGGCCATGAGGGATGCTCTGTGGATTGGGAGGAAAAAAAGGACTCAGAACCACTATTCCTAAAAACGAGCAGAAGAAAATCCACCTGGGTCACTGTTGGTTATAGAATAGCATGGTCAGACTACTGCAGCGAGTGTGCCATGTAACTTTCTGAGTCTCAGTTGCCTCATCTGTAAAATGATGAAGAAATTAGACTCAATCTCTGAAGTTCCTTTTGGACTTAGCAACTCTGACTAATATAGTGGCCCACCAAAGTTCCAAAGGACTCATGATGAAAATATTATCCACCTCCAGAGAAAGAGCTGATGGATTCAGAGTGCAGATGAAACATGTCTTTTTCCTTTCTTTTTCTTGCTTTCCTCCTCCTGCCTCCCCCAACCCCCCAATCATGGCTAATGTAGTGATTTGTTTTGCATAACTTTCTATTTGTAATGGGTTTTGTATCTCTTGCTTTTTCAGTGGATGGGGGAGCCTGTGGAGGAGGGAGAATATGTTAGAACTGAAAATAAAATAAATTGAATTTTAAAAATAAAATATCTTTCAGCTCTAGATCTTTGATCTAAGGTCCCAAATCTGTAATTTTATGATCTACGATCCCTTCCATCTCTAAATCTTATACGCTCTCTAGTAAGGCTATAAATGCAAATGTACAAGTCCTACATGTGGGACTATTTTCCAACCAAAGTATAAGCTAGAGGAGACAATGAGCAAGCGGCTGTAGGTGTGGTCTTTTTGACTAAATAGGAGCTCCTGTGAGCTAGGCTATTCATGCTGTCTTCAGTGTAATGGGGCTTTGATCCCAGTGACCAGTGAGGCAGCCTGAGCTTTCAGTTTTTTTCTTAGGGAATGACAAGGACTAAAGAAGAGGCCATGGTCTGAGTCCCTGGCCATCCTGCCTGGTGGGCTTGGGGACAGGGAGACTTGGTGAAGTTCCACTCATCCTGGGCAGAGGGGAGGAGAGAAGAGGACAGCGTGTGGGTGGTTTGAGAACTCGTTTAATTTAAAATGAAAGATTATCTGTGATCAGTTTTTTTTTATGGCAGTAACCATAGCAACAGTGTGTTGCTCCATCTTACTGTGATCCCATAATCAGGTTGTCAAGTCATCCACATGGTAATGGGCCTGGGAGGTTCTGGACGTGAGGTGCCATCCCTTGGGCCTGCCAGCAGTACCGCCCAGGCTTATGTGTAAGCTTGTCATTGGGCCAGATTCTGCCGTCTCTGATGGGAACAGCGTGCTGAGCTGTGGCCTTTTTTAGTAGGATGGCCTTTCAGCCTGGGCACTGAGGGTCAGCTGAGAGTTTCTGCACAGCCCCTGGCGTGTCTTATTCTGCTCACTCCCTCTCTCCACCCCCATCTGCCTGGGCTCAATCAGTGTTCAAAGACAGTCTCTTGTAGCCTTGTCCTTTACAGTGATTACAGGTCATCATTCACTGGTACTAGGGGGCCCAACTGTATTTGATCAGCTGCATGGAGTTAATCATTTTCACTGGACCCAGTAAACAGTTACTGCCTGATTTTTACCCTGTTGTACCTTTTCTTTCTCTTTCATCCATTTCCTTTTTTCCTTTCCCTTCCTCCTTCCTTTTCTTTTCCCTTTCTTTCATATTCGTACATTCCCATGCCTATCTGTTGGAGGTAGTCCTGCTATACTGGGGAGGCTGAGGAAGGCAGATGAGTGTGGGAGTTGTGGTCCTCAGTGGGCTGTGCAGATTGAATGTTTGTGTTGAGTTTGACATTAATGTGGTGAGCCTCCAGGGACAGGGCTCCGCCACTTACTTCTCCAGAGCAGGAATGACCTGGCCCAGGTTGGAAATAGAGCAGGTCAAAGCTCCCTGGTCAAGTAGGGCTGAACAAGGCCTGTGAGGAGCTCTTGTGTTTCCGGCTGGGTAAGATCAGGATTTTGTTGTTGTTCAGCCGTTTTCAGTCATATCCGACTCTTCATGACCCACTTTGGGGTTTTCTTGGCAAAGATACTGCAGTGGTTTGCCATTTCCTTCTCCAGTTCATTTTACAGATGAGGAAATTGAGGCAAACAGGGTGAAATAACTTGTCCATGGTCACACAGCTAGTAAGTGTACAAGGTTGGATTTGAACTCAGGAAGATGGGTCTTTATGACTCCCTCCACTATGTGCCACTTAGCTGCCCAAGATCAGGATACCCAGTCTTTAAACAAAACAAAGCAAAAAGCTGCCAGTGCCTTTCCTTATAGATGACCTCCCATCTACTCTGTGTATATATTTTATGTACCTAGTTAATAATAATAACATAATAGCTAACATTTATATAGCACTTACTGTGTGCCAGGCATTGTGCTAAGTGCTTTATAATTATTATCTCATTTGATTCTTACAGTAATCCAGGGAGGTAGGTGCTGTTACTGTCTCCCTTTTACAGATGAGGAAGCTGAGGCAGACAGAGGCTACTTGCCTGGGTCACAAAACTAGCAAGAGACTGAGGTTGGATTTTAGCCCTAGTCTTCCTGACTCCAGGTTCTGTACTCTATCCGTTGCACCACCAGCTGCCCCAATTAGTTATTTGTATGTTGTCTCCCCGAATTAGAATGTGGACTCCGGGAAGGCAAGGGATGGTGTTTTTACCTTTCGTTTGTATCCTTAGTGCTTAACGTCCTTACTAAAACGGCTTGTTGACTTACTGACTTATGTAAATCCAAACTGTTGTTCTTTGGTTAGGAGCAAAACATAAAAGTCTGAGTTACAGAATGTTTATAAAAGTTCATCTTATTATTTTTAAGTCTTTATAATAGTATTGCTAAGGAGATTAGGGTGGGGTGGCAGAGAACTTGTTAAAATCTGGCAAGAAGAGAGAGGACAGGACCGAACTTGTGATGTCATTGATATAGATGAGGAAGCTTAAGTAATATAGGGCTGTCCTTTCTCTGCAACAGAGTCTTAGTGTTGACTCAGTTGAGCATTGAGAGGTTAGTGACTTGCCCAAAGTCATATAGCTAGTATGTGGCTTCTCATTCTGAGGTCAGCTCTCTAGCCACTATCTCTGTCTCTCATCTCTATATCTATTATCTGTCTCTATCTCTATCCCTGTCTCTTAGAGAAAAAAGATAATCTCATTTATAATTAGTACACTCATTGAATGCAAATGTTGTTGCTGAAGTGGGACAAAATAGTTGGATGGCTTTCAAAATTGTTTTCCTTGGTTATGTTTTTTGTTTACTAA
Organism: Vombatus ursinus; assembly: GCF_900497805.2. Classification (NCBI taxonomy): domain Eukaryota; kingdom Metazoa; phylum Chordata; class Mammalia; order Diprotodontia; family Vombatidae; genus Vombatus; species Vombatus ursinus. Next base: position 18,418,605 of record NW_020954579.1, read on the forward strand.
ACTCTTTTTCATAGATAAAATTGTTGAAAACTGTTTGTGGTACCTGAATTAATGAGGTTCTGTTTATTCAACAAAACATTCACAAAGTGTCTACGGTGCACAGTCACTAGGCTTGGCAGTATGGGAAAGACGTGAAACAGTGCTGGCCTTCAGAGGAATTTAAAATCAAGTATTATTTTATTTTGTTTCCACATTATTTGTAAATATTTTTGATTCATTGGAGCTTAGTGCCAAGGTAGAATTTTGTTTAAATGTGAACTTGAGATCATAAAAGTGGGAAAAGGATCTACATGTACAAAAACATTTATTGCGGCTCTTTTTGTGGTGGCAAAGATTTGGAAATTGAGGGAGTGCCCATCAGTTGAGGAATGTCTGAACAAATTGTGGTATATGAAGGTAATGGAATACTATTGTGCTATAAGAAATGATGAGCAGGCAGATTTCGGAAAAACTTGGGAAGACTTGTAGAAGCTGATGCTGAGTGAAGTGAGGAGAACCAGGAGAACATTGTACACAGTAAAAACAACGTTGTGCAGTGATCAACTATGATTGACTTACTTCTCAGCAATATAATGCTTCAAGACAATTCCAAAAGACTTATGATGGAAAATGCTGTGCACATCCAGAGAAAGAGCTATGGAGTCTGAATGCAGATTGAAATATACTATTTTAACTTTTTTATGTGTGTGGTTTTTCTCTTTTGTTCTCTTTCTTCTTTCACAACATGACTGATGTGGAAATATGATTCTTTTTTCTTTTTCAGCCAAAGACAAGGTTTATTAGAACATCTGCCATGTTGGCCAGACTCTTAAAGAATTTAAGCATTTGTATCACTAATGCAAGCAGGCCAAATCTTAAGAATCCGAGCCCCTTAATGGAAATATGTTTCCATGATTGCACATGTATAGCCTATATCAGATTGCTTGCTATCTTGGGAGGGGGGAGGGAGGGAGAAAAATTTGGAACTCAAAATCTTATAAAAATGAATGTTGGAAACTATCTTTATATGTAATTGGAAAAAATAAAATACTATTTACAAAAAAAAAAAATGTGGACTTGACCCCTGACAAACTCCTGGTCTAGCTATTTGAGGTTCCTGTCATCAGTGAGCAGATGTGGCTGGGTCCAGAGCATTGGGTCTTGAGTCAGAGGGTCATCCATGTGACCTGGGGCAAGATACTTTGCTCATCAGGGACTCAAGTTTCTTCTTCAGCAGAATGAAGCATTTAGGTTAGTCTTAGTGCTAAATATTATGTTCCAATGAATAATAAATATTAACAATAGATTGATATTAATTTCTACTTGAGAGACTGTAGTAGAATGTCCCAGCAATTTCTGACCTTGACCCTCCTGTTCTATTCAGCATTTTAATTAATGACTTGAAAGAAGGCCCAGAGGAGTAGTTAACATGTTTCTCCAGGTCTAGAGATCTTTATAGATGATAAATGAAGCTGAGGTGACTTTTTTTTTGAGTTGATGGGGAAACTGAGACCCAGGGAATGAGGTCATTCATGACCTCTGTTGGTTGAGTCATTTAACCTCCCTAGGCCTGAGCTGCCTCTTCTTTAAAATGAGGGGATTGGACTGCTACCCTTCACTTGCCTTCCAGTTCAAAGTCTGTCGTCTGAGGCCTCGATTCCCTGATCCAATGATCTAACGTCTCTTTAAAACTTACATGGCGTTAAGATGGAATTTAATAGGGCTATAAGTAAATACAAATGTACACATGGAAAGTCTTACATTTGGGGTTTTTTTCAGCCAAAATACAAGCTGGAAAAGACATAACTAGTAAGCTGCTGTTCTTGAAGAATAGACCAAAGAGAGGTTCTCATGAACTATTTAGCTTGATGTTGTTTGCAGTGTGTTGTGACAGCTGAGAGTTTTTGGCTGTGTTAATTTGGAATGTATAGGGTGAGGAAGGCAAGTGATTATTCCATGTAGTTAGATCAAGGCAGACTTTATCTGGTGTGTTGTGCCTGCCCACTTCTGGGCTTCACATGTTAGGAAGAACACATTTAGGAAGAACCAGCTTTTGACCAGGACATTAGAAACCCTCTCATAGAATCACCAGTTGAAGGAATTGAGGAAGTTTAGCCTGGGCAGCTAGGTGGCACAGTGGATAGAGGCTGGGTGTGAAGTTTAGAAGACTCATCTTCCTGAGTTCCAATCTGGCTTTAGACACTTAACTAGCTGTGTGACCCTGGGCAAGTCACTTTACCCTGTTTGCCACAGTTTCCTCATCTGTACAAATGAGCTACAGAAGGAAATGGTAAACCACTTCAGTATCTTTGCCAAGAAAACTCTAAATGGGGTCACAGGAAGAGTCAGACAGGACTGAACAGCAACAGCCTGGAGAAACGACTTGGGTGTGGGCACACGATAACTCCCTTCAAGAATGTGAAGAAGCATTTTCATATGGGAGGAAGAATTAGATTTTTTTTTTTCTGCTTGGATCTGAAGAGTCCTAGCTGCTTCTATTCTAAGATGCAAGCCTGACCATGCTACTCTCCTGCTTAAAACCCCAATGTGGTGGAAGGCTTCCTTGAATTCTCCTGACATTCTCAGTGTGTCAGCAAAGCTGCTTGGTTCTCCCGCCATCTGCCTACCCTCCTTTGCCTTCATATACACAAATACACTTTTGGGTGTCCCCAAAGTCTTAGTGAAGTTTTGAGTTCTGATGGCTTCAAATGTGTTAGTGCTACCAACCCACCAAAAACCAGTATTTGAAATGTTAATTATGTAAAATTTGAAAATATTGGTGTCTTATTAAAATTCAACATAAATGTGATCTTGAACTATATATCACTCTAGTCAGTTTTTGAGCTTTGCAAGAACTTTAATTGTTGCTGCTCACTGGAAGAGTATTTGTAATTCTGGCCTCAAGATCATCCAAAAAACAAAGTTTTGATGCATACATGACAGTTTGATGTGACTGCACAAAGAAAAATCTAATGGAAATAGATTATGTGACCTCAATGGCCAGTCAAGAGGACTTCCTCTACTAGGCCACTGTTCTGAGAAAGTCCCATACAGCAGTTACCACATATATAATGCACAATGACAGGGTGATCCATCTTGTTAAAATTAAAAATTTATTATTCAATGATCACAAAACTCAGTAAGCATAAAAGAAATTGAGATGATTAAACTGCCAATTTTGGGAGCAATTTTGTAGCATTTATATTTTTGACATTAAAGCTTAGCACTTCACTAAGAATTTTGGGACATCTGTCTTTTATAAAAATAAAAACAAGGTAAATTTTTTTTTTTTTAGGAGACTCTGGAAGCTAGGGAGATCAGAAAAAAAGCGTTACATAGGAAGTGAAGTCTGGGCTGAGCTTCGGAGGAAACTGGGGATTGTAAGAGGCAGAAGGTAGGAGGCAATGTGTTCCAAGAATGGAACTGCGAAAAGGCAGCAGAGAGGGAGATGAATGTCCTGTGCGAGGGCCAGAAATATGGCTAGTCTGGCCAGACTTGTAAAGGTGAGTAAAGTATAATAAGCCTGGAAGTGTAGGTTGGAGTCAGGCTGTAAAGGATTTTAAATGCTAATAGTGATGTCTGTATTTGATCATCATGGTAGTAGGGAGCCACTTATGGAGTGGGGGAGTGACATGATCTGACCCATACTTTTTTAGGACCAGCTGCTTTGGCAGCTGTTCAGAGGATGGATTTGAGAGGAAAGAGACCTGAAGCAGGGAGACCAAACAGGAGGCTGTTGAACTAGCCTAGTGCTAGGGGTGTGGGGGTGGTGTGGTCATTTCAGACCCTTTTGGGAAGAGGTACCGTGGCATCCTCTTTCATCTCCTCCCTCTGCTCATGCACCACTTAGTGGTGACTTATACTCATCTAGCTGTAGAAAAAAAGGTTTTTAGGAATGCAAGGGGTTGAAATACTGAGCTGACACAGAAAGAAACGGTTAACAGGCTATTATTATTTCAGCTCTGGTTCCTTTCATATTGCCTTTTGAATTTATTTTATTTTTCTCTTTAGGCTTCAAAGCAAAATATTTCCTCATGCACAGTGCCTTCCCCTTAACTGCCTGTGAGGTTGAAGCCGTTGTTATCTTTGTTAACTTCATATGTATCCAGTCCCTCTATTAGCTGCTTATTTATTTTAAAATTTAAAATTTGGGAACTGAATGGAGAAGGGCTGTGCTGTGATTGTTAATGGGAAGTGAACTGGCAGGCAGGTCAGAGGGACGATATCAAATAACACCTAAATGTGGGGAATAGGATGGCACTAAAAAAAAATCTGAGTCTCCCGAAAGTTGACCTCCCTGTTTCAGGGAAAGATCTCTGCCACACTGAGTGGCCTTCCCTCATCTCAGAGGTAAGGTAATGGGACAGTAATGTATTCTAAGAGCTCGGTAATCTAGACTTGAAAGGGACCTTACAGTTTGAATCCAGTGTCATCATTTTGTCAATTAGGAAGCTGAGGCTTAAGGAGGTTGAGTGACCTTCCCCGAGGTCACCCACCTCACAGGAGGCATGAGATGTTGCATTGGGTCAGACCAATGATTCATCCTGTCCACTGTTTGGTCTCTGACATTGGCACTAAGTGATGTCTTACAGATATCTAGCAACTTATTTTTTTTGGTGGAAGATGAAAATTGTGCGATCTTTGTAGCTTTCTTTGTTCCTATAGGAGCAGATTCCTCCAGTAAAGTCCTACTTCAGGGCTTCATCCTGGAACAGAGGTCATTCAAAGGCCATTCCTTTAAGTTCCAGCAGGCCCCAACTAAGCTGGAAATGCCCCATGGGTGTCCTAATGATGGCTTGTATTATTTGTTGGCCAGCCCTCCACACGTCCAGAAAGATTCATCACTGGGTTGACTGAAGCATGATGATTTTTTTATGCCTTTTTGGGCTTGCTCACAGTACACAGCCAGACAGAGGCATTCTGTGTCAGAAACAAAATGGAAGGGAAATGGGAAAGTCTTGGGGTCACAGGTACTGGTGCAGTGGAAAGAGTACTGCACGTGGAATCAGGAATACCTGAGTTCAAATCCAGCCTCAGACAACTTGGGTGACCCTGGGCAAGTCACTTAACTTCTGCCAGCCTCAATTCTGCCCTCTTTAAATGGGATATTAATAGCCTCTACCTCTGGAGATTGTAACGAGGATAAAATGAGATAATATTTGCAAAGTGCTTTGCAAAACTTAAAGAGCTTTACATATGCTAGCTATTAGCTATTTTTATTCCCATGGAAAAAAGCATTTCTCTATAGTTGGTAGTCTCTAAAACAGTAGAGGCCTCCTTCAAGACAGAATCCGTTTAGCTCATGTGGTTGTTGCCAGTAAGGAGAGTGAAGTACAGCCAGACAGTCTCTTCTTGCCACAATCCCACAGCAGCCTCTGAGGTTTCCTTAGCTGTGCTCACGTACGTACTCCTCCCCCACAGTGGCCTCTTAGAGAGGGAGTTGGCTTCTTGGTGATAACCACCAGTCAGCATTCATGGAATCCTGAAATGTTGGAAGGGACCATTCTTTGAAAAAAGGTTTAGAGTTTCTCGATTAGGCCATTTGCTTCAAGGTCTACAAACCCGCTTTTCTGTTTAATTTGATATTTATGGTAGTTGGAGGAAAAAAGTAACTATAGGGCTACCTCACCTATTAGATATGGTTGTTTGCACAGTTGACCCATTGCCCCAGAGTGTGTGTGTGTGTGTGTGTGTGTGTGTGTGTGAGTGTATGTGACTGTGTGTGTGTGTGTTTATTTGTGTGCTGTTAGCAGTATTCTCTATTCCTTTAGCACCTGGAAACTTGCAGGATCAGGGGAGATTTCTTTAATAATGGTCATATAACCTTAATAAATACCTCAGTGGCTAATGATAGTGAACCTGTCTCCTAGCATGGAAAGCAGTTCTTGCTGCTGAGTCCTTGCTGGGAGAATGTTACGGATGGTTTTTGTTGTTGTTGTTATTTGTCCATTATTCTTGAAGAGGATCATGACATCAGGAAGGTGAAGCCATGACTTGCAAGTGAAATGGATTTAAGTGAGGGAGGGCTGTGCAAAGTCACAGCCTCACTTTCTCCTCCAGAGCCATCTGGGCCTAATGGCAAGATATAGATCAGGACAACTGGAGATGGCCCCAATAGAGGGGGAGAGCTTAGCCTTTTTAAGTGAAGGTCTTTCCCAGGTCTCATTAGACTGAGGTAACAACCATTCAATGATTAAGGCTAGGTAAGAAATGAGACAAAGAATGGCCTCTTTTACTTAGTGGAAAAAAAAAACAAAACCATCCATCTGGGAGGGGAAGAACCTCAGGGTTTCTGGCCAGTACAGAAACAGTTGGTATTTACATTCACTCTGAGCCATCAGGGCCCAAACAATGACCAGGTGGGCTTAGGCTGGAACCTGCTGTTGGCCAATCAGTGAGAGCCAGAGTGATTTGGGTTTAAGGCATGGTCCTTAAGAAAGAAATCTAGCTGAAAAGGAGAGGAGGGAGAAAAGGAGAGAGCAGGGGAGGGGAGGAAAGAAGAGGAGAGGAGAGGAGAGGAAAGGAAGAAGGAAGGAAGGATGGAGCTGCATTGCCCAAACTGGAAATGGCTAGTTGGGAGAGAATCCAAGGGGATTCATAACTGAACTGGAATTCTGTACCTCCTGACAAATGGGATTCCTTTTTGCTGGCAATGCTTTGCACATTGGCATTACCAGCACTTTACAGAAATGATGTTTGGAGAAGGTCAGCATCTAGATACATCTAACTTATTAAATAATCACCATCCAAGGAATAATTGGTAGGAGTTAGTTACAGTTGGTACTTTATAATCTGATTCATGAGCCTTAAAGACCTTCCTTGACCTTTGGAAAGGTATTTTTCCCTTTTGCTTTTATTAATATTTATCAGGGTTAAAATGCCTTTTAAGAATACCCAGTGGGTTAGAAGATCCTTAATTTTGTGCAGGCTCATTCTGGAAGAAAATAGTGAGTGAAGGTGGGATAGATGTCCTATAGGACATAGTTAGTTGATGTGACATAGATCTTGTATGTTCATCTCCCTCTATCTTCCCCGTCCTCTCCCCTTATGTGTTTCCTCCTTGCTGGTCCTTTATGGTTTGAGAGAAATGCTTAAGATGTGTGTCTAGCTGCACAAAATCCTTTCTCACAAACCTGCCTCTGCTGTCACTGCATATTCACTGAGTTTTTTCTTAGTGAGGTTGGCTCTATCTGAAAGTGGTATAGATTCTTCCTGAGACTTGTGAGCCCTAGTCAGGTGAGGGAGATTGTCTATGCTCTCAGTGGTCTGTGTTGAAGCAAAGATGAAGAAGACATTAATGGCAGACCGACAGCACGAGGATTTATAATGTTCTGTTATATTACCTTTCTTTTCTTCTATCATCTGTAAAATGAAGATAATAATAATAATGAATAGTAATGATACCTCTAAAATTTATTTCATAGTTAATGTCTTGTATGGTGATGTATGATTGATTCTCATGGGTTTACTTTTCTCCATGCAGATGATTCCCACATCTATATATTCAATCCTAATTCCTCCCCTAAGCTCCAGGTTTTCATTGCCAACTGCCTTTTGGACAACTTGACCTCGGTGTTCTGTAGTCATCTCAACCTCAAGGCCTAGTTGTCCCTTGCCTTGCACTAAACATATTACTGAGTGATTTGGTCTCAAATGTAATAATGTTATTTAAATGCTTTGGAAACTTTTAAGTTACATATGAATATCAAGTTGTTGTTATTGTTGACTTATCATTTTTTATTCTTCCCATCATTTTTGATAATTTAGATAGAAATATTTCTAGGAAAAACCATCTTCCTCATATTATTTTGTTATATTAAATGTTCTGTGCACTCTTGAAGAGGTAGATAAAATAATGGTTTTTTGTAATTGAGTTGTGATGTAAACGCGTGTTCTGAAGGCTCACTAAAAAGCATCCTTGGGGTAGAACTCCAGTGGTAGCTAGGATGAGAAGGCTCATATGTACCTCATTTCATTACTGCATGATTTTGGTTTCATTGGTTAAGTATCTATATTTTAAAAGCCTTTCATTCCATGTAGCTTGAAGTTTATGAGAATTCAGTATGGTGTTGCCCATTAAAAACATTTTCCTTAAACTTTTATGGATCAGTGTTGTATCTGGGTAATTATGGGCAACAGTTAAGCCTGAAGTACCCTCTAGTTCTAGTACAGTTTATTTGTTGAATTTTCAAGTATATTTAAGGTCTGTATTTGTAGTACTGGGATTTGCTATCTCTTTGCTTTTTGCCCCCCCCCGCCGCCATTTTGTCATCTGAACTGCCACTGCCCTCCTCCTAACCTCTTGCTCTGTATACAGTAGTCTGCAAACATTTATAATAATATTATTATTAATAGCTAGCGTGTACATAGCACATATTATGTACCAGACCCTGTGCTACGACCTTTATACTTATTGTCTTATTTGATCTTCACAATAATCCTGGGAGGTAGTAGCTATTTTCGTCCTTATTTCACCGGGGAGGAAATCAAGGCTGACAGAGTTTAAATAATTTGCCCAAATCATACACTTAGAAAGTGTCTTAGGCTGGATTTGAACTCACGTTTTCCTGACTCAAGGCCCAGCATTCTCTGGAGTTACAAAAAAAGATCTTTTCAAGGATCTCATAGTCCAATGGGAGAAACAACATGAAAACAGCTATATCCAAATGGGATAAATTGGAACTAATTCACAGAGGGAAAGCACTAGAATTTAGAGAGATTAGGAAAGGAGGCTGTTGAAGGTGGAATTTTAGCCGAGACTTGGAGGAAGCCAGGGAATCAGGAGGCAGAGATGAGGAGGGAGAGCCTTTGAGCCAGAGAAAATGCCAGTGGGGGGAGGTGGAGCATTGTGTGTGAGACAATAAGGGGACCAGTGACACTGAATGACAGAGTATGGAGAAGTGAGTAGGGTGTGAGAAAACTGTAAAGGAAGGAGGAGACCAAGTTATGAAGGGCTTTGAGTACCAGAGGATTTGATTCTGTAGGTAATAGGGAGCCACTGGAGTTTATTGTGTGTGTGCGAGGGGGTGACATGGTCAGATCTATATTTCAGGAAGATCACTTTGATGGCCCAGTAAATGATGGACTCCAGTGGAGAGAAACTTGGGGCACAGAGACCAATAAGCATTTGATTGCAATAATTGAGGCATGAGGCAATGAGGGCTTACACCAGGGTGGCGCTGTGCTAGTTATCAAATCAATATAAGTGAGTCAATTGAAACAGCATTTATTAATCACTTACTATGTTCTAGGCTGGAGAGAAGAAAAGGAAGCCCTCAAGAAACCCCTTTTCAAAATACTTGGATACTATTTTGCCATTTGTTTTGTTATGTCTAATTTCATTCATTTATTCAGTAAACATTTATTAGGCTCCTACTTTGTGCCAGGCACTGTGCTAGGTGCTGGGGATACAAAAAAAGGCAAAAGACCGTTCCAACTCTCAAGGAGGTTACAGTCTAAAGGGGGAGACCAAATATATATAAAACAAGCTATTTACAGAATAAGCGGGAAATAATAGAGGGAAGGCACTGGAATTAAGAGGGGTTGGGGAAGGTTAGAAGGTGAGATTTTTGTTGGGACTTAAAGGAAGCCAGGGAAGTCAGTAGCCAGAGAAGAGGAGAGAGAATGTTCCAGACATGGGGGGTAGCCAGAGAGAGTGCTTGGAGTTGAGAGATGGAGTGTCTTGTTTGTGGAACAGCCAGGTGGCCAGTGGCACTGGATCAAAGAGTACATGTTGGGGGAGTAAGGTATAAGAAGACTGGGAAGGTAGGAGAGGGCAGGGCTTTGAATGCCAAAGAGGGCATTTTGCATTTGCTCCCAAAAGCAATAGGGAGCCACTGGAGTTTATTGAGTGAGGTGGGGTGGAGTGTGAGTGACATGATTGGACCTGCCTTTTAGGAAGATCACTTTAGTTATTGGATGAATAGAGAATGCATTGGAGTAGAGAGAGACTGGAGGCAGGCAGACCCACCAGCAGGCTATTACAGTTATCAGTTTCTAGAGTTTAGGTGAAGACTTTCAATGGCCTGAGGTTCTTTGACTTTTCCTTCTTTGGGTTTTAATATATCCTTGACTCTAGATCTTATTTTATCTAATTTAGGTGTAGGATGTAGTTATTTTTTATAATTGCCCTTCTTGTGTTGGCAGTATATTGCTGTGTGAATTGGATGTGAGGATACTGTTGACAAAAACCAGTATGGAGCCCTTGCCTAGAGCTGATGAGATCTGTTTCCAGTTTTGTTATGAGATAGTACTGGTGCATAATGAGAGGATCCATCCACTTCATACACTCTTTGGTTTCCTGCTTTCACTAGTTAGTTCTGCCCTGAAGCATTTCCAGCCGGTGGGGTGTTGGCATTTCTGATTTGTGCTGATGTGTCTTGTTTCCATGTGGTACCAGACTGTGATTGAGAGCCATTTACTCTGCTGTCCTCCATGTCAAGGCTGATGATCATAGTTGTTTTGAGTATGGTCAGCTCACAATCCTCTGCCACCCTTTTTATTTCATTGACTCTTAGGAGCAGTTACAGCAAAGTGAGCAGGGTGCTAACCAATTTCATGCTGTCACCAGAGTCCAATTTGCCAATATTTCAGGGTTCCTACCAGGCTTTCACAACTGCCATAACAATCTCAGGGTAACTAGGACCTCACTATTCATCACTGTGGCTGGTACTGTCCTATTTTTCTTCCCGATCTCCCCATCCACTCCTTGGCATGGATGGGTTGGGCTTTGGGCTTTTTTGTTGCTATTTTCTCAGAAATAGGGGAGCAGAATTAAAGCCACTGTAAAGACAGTGTTTGAAAGCTGGAAACAAAAAAAACTTAGAGTTTAATTTGGCTTAACTCCCTGATTCAGAGGGTCAATGAGGAATTTAGTCTGTATTCTTAAGGCATTTTTGATCTAAATTAAATGGTTCTTGGAGAAACCCTAAAAGGTGGCCAGTAGTGGAATTAGGTTGGGAATTTTCTCTTAAGGTTTCTCATTCTCCACTGTTTATCATCTTCCTTCTCATGTGACAAGAAAGTTCCTCACCTCTGCCTCCTAAAGTTTAGTTGCCTTCAAAGTTCAGCCCAGGTGCTACTTGTGATAGGAAGCTTTTTCTGCTCTCAACTGCTCTCCACCCCTTTCTCCCCTTTTCCTACTCTTTCTCTTCTCAAATTATTTTCTGTTTACTTATATGTGAGCATTTTGTATCTCCCTAGTAGAATGGAAGGTCCTTGAAGGCAGGGGCTGGGTTTTTGTTGTTGTTGTTCTTTGTCTTAGGTTCTGAGCCCCTTTCATAGTGCCTTGTATATGTAGTAAAGGCTTAATAAATGTTTATTATATTGCCTTTTGGGGGAAATGCCTGAAAGTTTTGTGTCTATGAACTCATTTGTCCTTTTCATATCTACATTTTTAGGAAGCCTCATAAATGGCAAGAAAATCACACAAAATACTAAGTGAGCATCGGGTGGTGGGATTTTTTCTGTTCAAATAGTATTGATGAACACTCAGGCTATATTCCTTACCTAGATTCAAATAGGAGTTGATTTTGAAGGTGGAGGTGTCACAGAGTGAATATTAGCCCTTGGGGTGTCAGGCTAGCAGCAAATATGTTCTCCCTTTTTAGGTATATGTATTGTCTTTGCAGAAACTGATCTGTTAAGCACATAGCTTGTCCCTCCCTCCTGTCACTTTGTTCTGATGGTTTCTCCAAACAAATTGAAGGTTCCCCTTGAAGGGAATGGGGTCAGAGTTGCTGCTTTCATGCTGGAACTTTTTCCCCCCTACATCCTTTTATTTACCAGCTGCCATGCTCATTGTCTTGGAAGACTTTCTTGTCAGTGGGGATGGGCTTTGTCTGAGTCTGGGGCCTGTCACATTCCCCAGTTCCCTCAGGTTAGATAGCAGTATCGTTTTATCCACAGTTTGCCAGACCTTATAGAGGGACTGAGAGGAATTCTGTGGTTCTCTTTGTTTGGAAACTGCCAAACAGTGAATGAGGCCGATGATTTAATGTGGATGTGGATGGCCAAGCCCTGTAATGATGGGGGATGGGACCTGGACCCCCAAAACATGGTCTTTTCCTTTTAGGGGTCCAGTGCAAATCTCATCCCCCATCAGTGACTCATATCTGAGATAGGGCATTTCCCTAGGCCAGAAGTTAACTCTTTTTGTGTTGTGGACTCCTTTGTCAGTCTGGTAAAACCCATGCGCCTCTTCTCAAAATAACATTTCTAAATACCTAAAATAATACAAGGAAACCAATTATATTGAAATATAGCTATCAAAATATATATTTTTTAAAATTCGTAGACTTGTTAAGAATTCCTGCTCTAACTAAAGTTCCCAAAATTCTCTGGCTTGTCACATTCCTCAGCATGAGCTGAAATCGCTAAGATAGGGAGGGGAGAAGGGGATGTAGTTTGTCTCATTGGGTACTGTCAGATTGTGTCATCCTCTCTAGATACCTTGTGGATTGATGTCTTTATGCTCTCATTTTCTCTTTTCTGTCTTCTCTCATTTTCCCATACCTTTTGTCTATCAAATAAAGATGGCTAAATCTGTGAAAGTCATTTAGAGAGGAAACTACATGTGTTCCTGAAATCTAAAGGTTTCTCCTTCTTCCCTACCCTCCCATTGTCACTTCCAACTTCCAGAATGGCTTCTGCAGCCTGGCCTTGGGGAGCAGAATCTTCTGGCTTTTAATTAGCAGTCGGTGAGTGGGGAGTCAGAACCTCTTGATCCCAAGTGTTGGCTCAAACTCAGGCTCGGAGGTTACACAAATTGGAATAATTGGATAGGAATCCCTGTGCCTAAAGAAAGTGGAGATGTGGCTGATTGATGGCAACTGATGGGCTGTGCAACTGTGTCAGCCCACGACAGAAGCTGGATGTAGCCTTGATTTAGGGGTTCTGCTGTGTGGACAAAGCCTCCTCCTTTCCAGAAGACAGAAAGACACTTTTCTCAACAGAGTTGGCTGTTCCTGTTGTACAGTAATACTCACATCTATATACAGTTATCCCTTCCATGTCATGACTTTCCCAATTGCGGTTTCGATATATTGCGGGTTGGTATTAAGAAATTAAATGGGAATTTTTTGAAAGTTTTGCAGAAGCCACAGATGACGTGTAAAGACCTGCAGACAACACAGAAAAAGTTTAGAAACTCAGAAATGCATAAAATATAAGTATAGTATTGTATAATATCAACATTTTATCTTTGAATATCATAATAATTCAGACTTCTCTGGTATGAAGGGAGGGCCAAAAAAGTTTACGTGGATCTTTCAGATTGGGGTGCGGTGCCCCTAACCCTCTCAATGTGGAAGAGATAACTTGTAATGCTTTTCTTCCCAGGTAACTAAATATGTCTTAAAGAGATTCATGGTGAAACGAGGGCTGTAGCATTTGTGACACACCCAGGATCATGCTGTAGCTTAAGAATGGAGCCATGATGACAATTTAACCCTAAAAAGTCTCTGTCCTATGCACTTCTTACGTAGTTAAGCTGATACGACACTACTGATAGCCATCTTTGCTTGTCCCTTTGCCTATCTCATAAGAGACCTTTTGTTCTGTGTGCTGAGATCCCTGAGATAACAGAAGCCTCAGGGAGCCAAAGAGTGAAGATTTTAAAGCTCTTCCCAGCTCTCTTCATAGGTGCCTGGTTCCAGATGGCAGTTAGGGAGAAGCTATGAAAATGTGGAAAGAATCAGGATGTAGGACATAGCTACAGTTAGAACAAACAGGCAAAGGATCAGTGAGTATAAGCTAACCGAACTGGAGGCAGCAGGTTGAGAGGCACACAACACAGAGGAAAACACGGAAATGATGTTCAGAAAGGAAGGTGCTGCTGAATTTCCTGCACTGTACAAGGCCAGTGCTGACTACATTCAACAGATATCTTTGAGTGTGTTCTAGGGGTATTATGGTGTTTCCTAAGGGGGTACTAATAAAATGTAAGGCACACAACCTTTTTTTTTGTGTGTGTACTTTATTTATTGGAACATTTTTTCTTTTGAAGGCAGTCGGAGTTAAGAGACTTGCCCAGGGTTATAGTAAGTGTCTGAGGTCAGATATGAATTCAGGTCCTCCTGACTCCAGGGCCTGTGCTCTATCCGCTGTGTCACTTAGCTGTCCTTTGTAACATTCATTTTTAAAAATTTTGAATTTCAAATTCTCTCCCTCCCTCCTGTTCTTCGCCCATTCGTTGAGAAGGCAAGCATATGATATCAATTATAAATGTGGAATCTTGTAAAACATTTCTGTATTAGCCATGTTGCCAAAAAAAAAAAAAAGCAAGTAAAACAAAACAAGTAAAAAAAGTGTGGTTCAATCTGCACTCAGACTCCATTAGTTCTTCCTGTGGAGGTGGATAGCATTTTTCATCATAAGTCCTTTGGAATTGTCTTGGATCATTGTATTGCTCGGAATGGCTAAGTCATTCACAGCTGATCATCATGATGGTATCATTGTTCCTGAGTAAGCTGTTTTCCTGATTCTGCTCTTTTCACTTTGCATCAGTTCATGTAAGTTTTTCCATGTTTTTCTAAAAGCATCCTGCTCAAAATTTCTTATAGCACAATAGTATCCCATCACAATCACATACTACAACTTGTTCAGCCATTCCCCAGTTAATGGGCATTCCCTCAATTTTTGCTGTCACACAAAAAGAGCTGGTATAAATATTTTTGTACCTATAGATCATTTTCATTTCTCTTTGATCTTGTTGGGATACAGACCTAGTAGTGGTATTTCTGGGTCAAAGAGTAGGCACAGTTTTATAGCCTTTTAGGCACTGTTCCAAATTGTTCTCCAAAATGATTTGACCAGTTCACAACTTCACCAGCAGTGTGTTTTGTGTCCTTATTTTTCCACATCCCCTTCAGCATTTGCCATTTTTCTTTTCTGTCATGTTTGCCAATCTGATAACATACCTTGCCTTCTAGAAGCTGATGGTCTAATTGGGGAAATAATAGACATAGGAAGCACGTTAGTGGGAATACAGGGCACATGAGTGGTATAGACTATAGTGGGTAGGCAGTAAAAGAAGAGTGGAGGTAGATGAGGAAAAGATACAGTGTGAATGAAGCCTATAGAGTAGATTCAGGCGGAAGGAGGCTTCTAGTAGACCTTAAAGAATGGATAGCATTTGGAGAGTCAGAAAATAGGGGAAAAGGTTTTACAATAGGGTAACATCTCTCCCCTTGTCTAGCACAGAGCTCTGCACACAGAACATGCTTAATAAATATATGTTGAATGAATGAATTAATATGGTTGAGAATGACAGAGTGAAGAATGAGCTTGCCTCAGGAGCAGGAGGACCTGGGTTCAGGTCTTGCCATTGTAACATACAGTGAAGGTTTTGGTCTTTTTTGGTAGAAGCAGCTCCCTACTAGAAGCCCTCTGCATTGGTCTGGTTACAAAAAAAAAAGAATTTAAAAATATTAGACAGTGTGGGGAGATATTCATAAAATTATTAATAATGAGATTTTTACAATATAGATCTCCTGTAGGAAATGTAATATATTTGAGAGTCAAAGCAGGGACAGTTTCAGCCATGTTTAACAAGGCAAAGAGAGTGCAAGGAGAGAAGAACAAGTGGTGTAAGAGACTGACCACGCCTTAGGGCACAATAGCAAGCTGTCCAGAGGCTTACAGCTGGTCAAGAGATGGGGGAAAAGCCTAAGGTCAGGAAGGAGGCGAATAGATTTAGAAAGTAGGAACCTGTGAATTAAGCCAAAAATAGACCATCATGTCTGCCAGGACTTGATAAAACAATTTATGCCCACAGCAGTTGTTCTTATCACCCACCCACATGCCTTTCAAAGTGTGTATGTGTTTTTAAATAGGAACTTGACTGATTCATAACAGAATAGATCTGATGGTTAAATTGTCTGGGGAATGACTTAAGACTGAATATTCACACAAGTACAGGAGAAATGAACTTCTAGTTAAAATGGTGATGTGATAGGAGCCCAGTTCTCCCACAAACACTCTAGTAAAGTGCAACAAATGCACCAGAAGGAATAGTTATAAAGAAGACCAAAGAGAAATGGCTGTAAGCTCCCCATCCAATCAAAGACTTTGCAAGATGATTGCCTGAAGATTCCAGACACTCTGAATGAAGACGAATGAGGGGAGGCAGAAGCCATGTTACCTAGGAAGCCTGCTGTAGAACTATAGCAAGGCAATGCTAGTATAGGACCTAGGCCCTGCAGCACTCTGAAGGCCTGTAGCAGAGCCACTGGTGGGAGACAGCTCATGCAACCTCTGGAAAACAAAGCATGTGGAGCCTTTCAGGAGTTCTGTTACCAGCAAATCAACGACATATTGTTGAAGCCTTCTAGGGCCATATTGGTGGTTGGAGATAACTCCCAGCTGGAGACTGTGCAAGGAGAAATAAAGAAGGGCCCAAGGCCAAAGCCTGAGTCAGTCCAACAGGAAACTGAGTGAGAAGCTAAGTTTAAGAGGATATGATGGAGGAAAAAACATAGGTATCAGTCATAACCCTAAATGTGAATGGGATAAACACCTATAAAATGGAGGAAGGTAGCAAAATAGATTTGAAAGCAGAGTCCAAGAATATGTTATTTACAAGAAACACACTTTAAACCTAAAAATTTACTCTAAGCCAAAATAAGACATTATAGAGGAATTTATTATGCCTTAAGTAAATTAAATATCAGTGATAACAACAACAACAGGGGTAGCAATCATGATCTCAGATAAAGCAACATAAAAATAGACATAGTTAAAGGAGATAAGAAAGGAGATTTCTATTATGCTTAAAGGTAATAAAATAATATCATATTAATATAGATCCACTAAATAGCATAGCATCTAA
This sequence comes from Vombatus ursinus, assembly GCF_900497805.2. Classification (NCBI taxonomy): domain Eukaryota; kingdom Metazoa; phylum Chordata; class Mammalia; order Diprotodontia; family Vombatidae; genus Vombatus; species Vombatus ursinus. The sequence continues at coordinate 18,435,412 of NW_020954579.1, forward strand.
GTTATTGAAGGAAAAACTAATTGAGAAATAGACAATAAAACTATAGACATTGAAAACTTTAATGTGCCCCTCTCAGACCTAGACAAGTAAAACAAAAAGATAAGCAAGAAAGACATTAAGGACCTAAATAGAATTTTTAGAAAAGTTAGATATGATAGCTCTTTGCTGATTACCAAATGGTATTAGAAAAGATTATACATATTTCTTAGCTACATGTGACACCTTTATAAAACTTGACCACACATTAGGGATCTTAAAATGCAGAAAAGCAGAAAGATTAGACATATCTTTCATTAACCACAATACAATAAAAATTATAATCAATAAAATACTTTTGAAGAAAGGATTCAAATTGAAATAGAAACTTAATGATTGAATTCTAAAAAAATTGGTGAGTCAGTGATCAAATCATAGAAATAATAGATCATTTCATCAATGAAAATGACAACAGTAAGGCAGCATAGCAAAATTTTCTAGGTGCAGTTAAAGCAGTACATAGGAAAAATATCTATTTTTAAACACTTTAATCAATAAGAGAGAGAAAGGACAGATTAATGAATTGTGCATGCAACTTAAAAAAAAAAACCCTAGAAAATGAACAAATAAAAAATCCCCAAGTAAGCCACAAAATAGAAATTCTGAAACTCATAGATGAGATAATCATCTTATTGTCAAAGAAAACAAATTAAAAAAATTGAATCAATGAATAAAACTAGGACCTTTCTTTTGGAGGGGAAAAAAAATCTTTTAGAAAAATTACTAGCTAATTTGATTTTTTTTAAAAAGAGAGAAGGAAAACCATTTGTTAAGATCCAAAATGAAAAAAAGGAGAATTCACAACAGATGAAGAAGAAAGGAAATCATTAGGAATGACTTATCCAGTTACATATAAATAGGTAAAGCTTAACCATTTAATGTGTCAGGCACTGTGTTAAGCACTAGGAATACAGATACAAGCAAACAGAAAGACAGTTCATATTTGCAGGGTTCTCACATTCTAATAGATGAAGATGCAAATAAAAAGATAAAAAGTGAGGGTGAGGGATCCATGTGGATCCAAGGCGTGAAAGTCCAGAGAATCAGGAGCAGAGCCAGGGTAAAACAAGGTTGTTTACTATCATCACTGTTATTTGATTTAATCATAGAAATATCAATGAGACAACAGAAAGAACATAGAATTAACACAGGCAAATAGGAAATAAAATTATTTGGTTTTGCCTGTAAAATGATGGTTTACTTAAAGAACCCTGGAGATTCAACTGAAATTAATTGAACCAATGACTTTAGCAAACTAGTAGACTGCAAAATAAACCCGTAAAAAGCCTTTCTGTATACTACCAAGAAAACCCAGCAGGAAGAGATAGAAAGAGATATTCCACTCAAAATAATTACAGAACATATAAAATATTTGGGAGTAGACTTACCAAGATATACATAGGAAATATATGCATACAGCTACAAAACATTCTTTACAGAAATAACAGAAGACTGAAATAATTGGAGATGAATTAATTATTCATGGCTGGATTGTGCCAATATTATAAAAATGACACTCCTACCTAAACTAATTTTCAATTTTAATGCTACACCACAATCAAATTACCAAAGGATTCCTTTATAAAACTAAACAGAATAATAACAAAATTCATTTGAAGGAACAAAAGATCAAGAATCTCTAAGGAAATAGAAGAAGCATTGGGATGGAAGTGGGCTAATGAATTCTTTATCTCAAACTATCCCATAAGGCAGTAATTGTTAAAATAACTTTGACGTTGACTAAAAAACAGAAAAGTTGATTAGTGGAACAGATTAAGTACACAAGATTCAAAAGTAGTTGGATATTTTAACTCAGCATTTGATAAAATCAAGGACATTGGCATACCCAAAATTTTGCTAGCTGTACTTATCCTTTGACTCAGTGATAATTCTACTAGGCTTCTATCACAAGTAGATAAAAGGCAGAGGAATATGTACAAATATACACGGACATACATCCACATATACTTTATTGCAGTAGCAAAAAACTGATACCTATCGTTTGGGGAATGGCTCAACAAATCATGGCATATGAATGTAACAGAATGTTATTGTATTATAAAGAATGATGGAAGGGCAAATAATTAATGAAACCCTGGAAGAATTGTGTGAACTGATTTCAGAGTGAACTGAGCAGAATCAGGGGAACAATTTATACATTGACAACAATTTTGAAAGACTTTAGAACTATGATTAATGTAATGACTAATCATGACATCAGAAGACTGATTTTGAAGCATGCTTCCTACTTAGTGGCAAAAAGGATTGTAGATACGGAATGAAGAATACATTTTCAAGCAAGATCAGTATGATCTAGATTACTTTTTTTTTTGCTTGACTATACTCATTTATTATAAGGTCAGGCTTTTATTTGGGATGGAGAGAGTATTGTTGGGGTGAGAGGGGCTAGTGATACAAAAAGAAAAGAAAGAAAAAGAAGACCAGTGAAATATTTTAAAATACGTGCAGAAGAGAGCAGAACGGATTTCAGAAGGGGCCACAAACAAGAAGAGTTGGTACTACTGTGTAAAATTTTATGTGTACTTTAAAATAACCAAACTGTACATGGAATATTCATGAAGCTAGGTGGATCAGTGATTAGAACACAGGGCCTGAAGTCAGGAAGATCTGTTTAAATCCAGCCTCAGACCCAAACTTGCTATGGGCAGATCGCTTAACCTTGTCTGCCTAGTTTCCTCAGCTAAAATGGGGATAATAATAGTATCCACTTGTCACTGTTGTTGTGAGGATCAAATGAGGTAGAATTTGCAAAAGCGCTTTGCACAGTGTTTGGCATATATAAATGCTATTATAAGTACCATATAAATGCTAGCTATTGTTATTGATTTCACACATAATATGCAAGATTCCTTTTTTTGTCCTTTGCATGTAGAAAAGCTCATGTTTGTTGATGACTGTTAAATTTTTAAAAATAATTAACTAATTTATTTTTAGTTTTCAGTGTTCACTTCCATAAGATTTTGAGTTTTAAATTTTCTCCCCCTTCTTCTCCTTCCCCACGACAGCATGCAATCTGATATAGGTTCTACTTGTACATTCATGTGAAGCATATTTTCCCATTAGTCATTATATAAAGAACAATTAGAACTAATGGGAGGAACCATGAGAATGAAGCAATAAAAGAAAACAACAAATGAAAAGGTGAGCAAGTAGTATGCTTCCATCTACATTCAGACTCCATAGTTCTATTTTTGGATGTGGACAACATTTTCTATCATGAGTCTTTTGGAGTTGTCTTAGATCCTTGCATTGCTGAGAAGAGCCAAATCTATCAAAGTTGGGATGACTGTTAAGTTCTTTAAAAATGTGTTTATATAACTTTTCCCCTTAAAAGAGAGACAAGTAAAAGTCAAAGGTCATAGGACAATAGATTTAGAGCTAGAAGGGCTTCAAAGTCCATTCTCCTCATCTTAAAGATCAGGTAACTGAGGTCCAGAGTGATGAAGTGTTCTGTGTATTTGAGCTAGAGGGGAGCCTTAGAAGTCTCCTCAATTTACCTTACTGTACAGAGCGAAAAACCTCAGTCCTAGAGAGGAGAGGTTGGGTGGTCTGGGGGTCAGGGTGGGAAGATATCTTGAAGATCTAATATAGTCCCCACATTTTGCATTTGCAGAAACTGAGGCCCCCAGAGGTGAAATGATTTGTGCTATGTCATAGAACAAATTAGTGACATACCTGGAACTATAATCTATGTCTCCTGATTGCCATGCCAGGAATTCTGGTTTAAAGTGGACATCTTAATCCTATGCATTAGTCTAATTTTATTCAAATATTTATTAAGCAAGCAGCCTGGTATAATGGAAAGAAACAGCATCAAAGTTGGTACTAGAAAATTTGTGTTTCAATCCTAGCTCTTGCATTTCCTCCCCATGTAACCTCTGGCAAATCATTTCATTTTTCTGTGTCTCATTTTCTTCATCTGTAAAATGAGGATATTGGACTAGATCACCTCACCATTTAGCTTCAAAGTTCAGTGATCCTACTGTTCTCAGAACATAGTGCAGAACCTCTGTTGGGTGCTATGGGAGATGCTCAGATGAGAAGCCTGGTGAGCAGGATTGGGGCTCATTAGGGATAGACTTTGCCAAAGCAACATTTCAAAGATATTCTTAAGTTTGGTTTCAGCCAGTGCAGCATGACTGTGATTCTGAGCAATTCCAGTGACAGAAGGGAGCCGACTGGAATGTGGCAAAGATAGGGCAGTTCTATGCAAGGTAAATTTCATGCTGGCTTTGAACATAAGAAGTCACCATAAATAGCCTCATGCCCCATCACTAGTGGATGGAGCCACCAGTTCAAGATAAGTCTTTGTGGTGTTTGAAGCATGGAAAGTATAAGTATCTCTACCTTGGTTTTATTAGTCAAGAGAATAATTTAGATAGGTTCAGACCACCCTTGGCAGGACAGGAAATACAAATGGACCTTACTTTATGTTGTCAATGAGTTCCTGAAAAGTTGTATATAAATAAAATTTCAGATTTTTCAATTGAATCCCAGTTTCAGTGTATTAGTTTATTATTAAAGCAGACCTGTGGTGAATCCTGTTATTGAATGTATGTGATCACTTTTTAGTTAAAAGTTTTTGTGGTAAGTCTATACTTTTATGCCTTGAATTACATACAAGTTGAAATACACTTATAGTGGCAGTACAGTTTGCCACATCTTCCATTCCTCTTGACAGTCTTATTTGTTCTAGTGATAATGATGATTATGATAATAACTAGCAGTCATATAGCATTTTAGGGTTTGCAAAGGACTTTACAAATATCTCGTTTTATCCTCACAATAACCCTGGAAGGTAGGTGCTATTATCATTCCCATTTTACAAATGAGGAAACGAGGTAGACAGAGGTTAAATGATTTGTTCAAAGTTTCTCAGCTAGGCAGTTGGTCAAACAATGCCAAATAATAATTGCCTTTTATATAGCACTTTAAGTTTTGTAAAGCACTTTGTATACTATGAGGTAGGCATTATTGGTTGGTTGGTTGGTTAATTGGTTGTCCTTTATTCTCGAAGAAGACTAAAATGACATCGCTGTATTAGAGTCAGGTTGCCGTGTGTACAAGGTCTCAGGTACAGACTGTGACTGATCAAACCAACATGAGCTCAGAAGGTTCTGCCACAGGTTGGGTACAGATAGTCCATATGAACATTTGGAGTGGAGATGTCTCTAAATTTGTGCATCTCATGTTTCTTTTGAGCTGTTGCAATTCTGCTTTGCTCATAGAGCACAGTGCCTTCTTTGATCCAGGCATGACATGCTGGGTGGTCCTGTGCCAGTGTCTCCCGTGTTTCCCAATTGATGCCAAAGTTCTTCAGAGAGACCTTGAGAGTATCCTTGTATCACTTCTTCTGACTACCATATGAGTGCCTGCCTTGCAAGAATTCTCCATAAAACAGTCTTTTAGGCAAACATACATTTGGCATTCGAAAAATGTGGTCAAAAGACATCACCCATACCAAGGCATTCCTGTTTTACAGAGGAATCTGAGAATCAGAAATGTTAAGGGACTTACTTAGGATCACAGACCTAACAAATATCAGTAGCAGGATTTCCACCTATTGCTTCCTACTTCAGAGCCCAGCACTCTATCCATTAGGCTACACTACCTATCAGACATGCTAAAGAAGTATGGCAGCATGGTTAGGATCTGTTGAGTTCCCCAGATTTGCTCAGCCTTCCCCTCTCTCTCCTAAACTATTCAACAGGAGATAATTTAAAGAGCTTACTTTATGTGCACCATTTACTTAAAACATGGAAGAGAGAAATGAGTCCGCCTGGCACAAATGCCTTTTCTTTGTCATAGACAGAATGCCCAATGTGTGCATCTCTCTTGCTTTGTTTCCCCAGTGACGTGGGCTTCCTTTCTTGGTACACTCGCTGTGCTGCTAATGGAAGCTGTTCTCCTTCCCTCAGTCTCTCCCCAATCTACTTAAAAACACCTTCCCTTCCCTCTTGTTCTCTGGCACCGCAGTCTCAGTCTCTGCTGGTCTGTTGGGCACTTGGGAGCAATGACGAGTGTCGCCGGAGGTGCGGCTTCCAGGTAGAAGGAGGCTGCCTGCCCTCTTGACAGAAACGGCTTATGCCAGGATCCTTTAGAATCAAAGGAGGGTTGTGGAGTTGAAAGGGGCCTGAGAGGTGATCTGGGCCAACGTGCTTGTTTTACGAGAGGAGAAACCTGAGATCTAGGAAGGAGAGTCAGTGTTAGAGCTGGAACTTGAAACCAGGTTTCTTGACTCTAATCTTAGTGCTCATTCCATTGCGCCACAGTTGCCTAATGGGTGATCATAAGTTCATAAATTTAAAGCTGGAAGGAACCTTGGAGGCCATCAAGTCCAACCCCCTCATTTTATAGATGAGTAAACTGAGGCTCAGTGATTTGCCCAGGTTTACACAACTCTTAAGGCAGCATCTGAATCCAGGTTTTCCTTACTTTAAGTCCAGTATCCTGACTGCTCTGTGAACCTGGTAAATCATGTACCCCAGGCTAAATATTCTAATACTGTGTTAGATCTTCATTTTTCCATTTCCTTAGGTGGTTGGATATGGGGAAGAGGTTTCCATTCCCAAGTTTCTGGTGATTAAAGGGACATTAGGGTGCCCTTTATACTCACTCCTCCACCTGCAGTATTGTTTTCTAGTTTGGGCAGGAGATTCTTAGAGAGTCAGAAGTTTTCTGGAACTCCAAATTAGTTTTTATTTTTATTTTTAGCATATTATTATACCACTTACAACCTGTGAGTATCTTCATCCCAACTCCACTCTCATGGATGAGTCACATTCCCTGAGCTAGGCTAGCTATATCTCCCTCTTAGGTTTTTTTTTTCTCTAACACCATTTGCTTGGACCCCCACCGGTGAGCTTCACTGAACCAAGATTATCAGTTGAGAATTGTTTGGTCAGCCAGCCTTAAGTAGCTTTAGAAAGGGGGATTTACTAAGATTGTGTACTAAGAGGAGCTGTTACAAAACAGCTCCATAATGGTCCCACAAGTACCTAAATACTCTCCATTTCAGATTGAGATAGTTCTTTCTGCAGGCACCTAAACTTTGACTTGGTGAACCTATACTTCCCACCCTTTCTCTGCACCCACTTCTTTCCAGCACTTCTCCTTCAAGCTTTTTTCTCTAGTATTTTTTTCTTGCCATAGTGTTTCCTATAGCAATTCAGATTGCTCCTGTTGCTGACAGATTTAGTTTCTCTAAAACCAATACTGTATTTCTTTTCATCTCTGCCTTGGTGAGCCTTCTCTTTCAACTTTTTACAAAGTTTCCACATTTTTCTCTCCCTACCTTGATAGGAGAGGTCTTTCAAGTTACATAAAATATTCATTACACAATTTTTGCTTAGCTCTGAAAATAAAGATATTGAAACCCCAGTTGACATTCCCATCCATCTTGTCCTCTTCAGTCAGAGCTATGCTTAAATCTACATGTATTTGGAGGGAGAGTTTTTTTAGTTATACCTGTTTGGGTTCTACAGCCTGGAGCCCCGTTTGTACACAGGTATAGGTTTGTGAGAGAACAGGGATTGACTCAGGTGCTGTCACGGACATGGCTGACCTGTCGAAAGGATTTTTCACTGCCAAACCCATCACTGTTTTCTTTGGTTATGTCTTCAGGCAGTTTGGGAACATGGCACAGGATTTCTCCAGGGACACCTGTAGTACAAGATAATTCAGAGACATCCTCAGTACAAGGATACACAGAGACAAATTGGCATCCAACTCTGAAATATGAGACGCCTGCATCTATATCACTCTGCCACAAAGAGGTCTTACTGTTTTTCCTGTGGCATAATGACTTTAGGGAATCCAGGCTCACATTCGTGGCTCAGTGAGGCATTAGAGGAAGACTTAAGTGGGAAAGGGACCTCAGAATCATCTAGTAATATTCATTGTTTCTACCTAGAGTTAGGATTCCTCTCTTCATTTCTTGCTTAACTCAGTTTAGTTGCTGGCAGACATTCTTCCGTGTGAACATTGCTTTCTCCACTTTGGCTGGATTCATACCTAGTCTCCTCTTGTACAGTTGTTCTGCCTCTCCATGTATGCTGGTACTGGAGAAGGATACCCCTTGGGCTCTACTCTTTTGGGTTTTCCTTCTCAGTTGCCCTCTCACCTTGCAGGGGCAGCTTGGATGCAACTCATACCATGCTCTACTGAGCTGCAGTGGTGTTTATTGAGGGGCCTTGAGTGTGTTAGTTAGCTTTGACCTCTGGTAAGAGAATTCAAGTTCTTTGCCGTGGACTCAACCCTGACCTCATTTTCTCTTGACCTGCTCTCTCTTGTGACGAATGAGATCCAGGTACCATCTCACTTTAGAGGTTTCCTTTCAAGAAAAACTTAATTAAAAAACCCCCGCACAGAATATGAACCCTCTAAAGGCATAAGGGGTTCTATAAATCTTTGATAACATGGCCTCTTCATGCCTAGCTTTTCCAGGTATTCACTGGTACTTCATGGCCTCCCAGAGATCTTATCTTGCAAGATGCTAAACCACAGAAGACACTTGAACTGAAAAGAGCTTTGTGAGAGAAGTCTGGGTTTTAATTTCTTTTCTAGGAGGCTTTCAGGTCTGCTACTTCATCTAGATTTGTCTTTGGGCGTGAAGAGGCAGAGAAATTGAAGGATAAAATACATCTCTCAGATCTGGAGAATACAGAATTGATGGGAATGATTTGGTTACTGGAGGTCCCTTCTTTAGTCTCTCTTCTCTGGAGGATATCTATCTATCTATCCATTCATCCATCCATCTATTCATCCATCCATCCATCCATCCATGTATCTACCTGTCTTAGGAACTTGCAAATTCATTTCTTAGTCTTTGGGTAGGACCAAACCTATGCCTGAATTTCAGAAAGATTACTCCCCTTAACCTTGTTGTCATCATTGTTAATTATTTGTGTTCATCATCAATGGAAAGAGTCCTGACTTTGCAGTCAGAGGGCCTGGGCTAAAATCCTGGATTTGCTTCTTACTGCTTCTGTGACCTGGGGCAAATCATCTTACCTTTCTAGAGGTGACAGATTCAGTTTCTCATCATTCCATTGAGGAAACTGAGAGGAGATGGTTTCTTACAGTTCCATGTAGCTTTTGAACTGTTATTCTATAATCTCCCTAGTTTCTCGACAACTCTCCCTCCCGTGTTGTTATTGTCTTTGTTGTTGTTCAGTCATGTCTGACTCTTCATGACCTCATGGACTGTAGCACACCAGGTCCTTTTGTCCTCCACTATGTCTCAAAGTCTGTCCAAGTTCATGTTCGTTGTTTCTACGACACTATCATCTCATCCTCTGCCATCCCCTTTTCTTTTTGCCTTTAATCTTTCCCAGCATCAGGGTCTTCTCTTTGTGTGGCCGAAGTGTCTAAGCTTCAGCTTCAGTACTTGATCTTCCAGTGAAGTTATTCCATTATTGCCCTCTCCCTCCTTAAATGATTATGTATCTCTTTATCTGTTTACATATTGTAAACCCCTTCCCTCCCGGTCGAATATAAGCTCTCTGAGAGCAGGGTGTCTTTTTTGTCTTGTCATTCACTCATTTGACAAGTATTTATTAAACTTTAGTACTATGTTCCAGGACCTAGATTCTATTGTTATAAAACCAGAAATATCCCCATTGTTAAGTGCAGTGTTTGGTATATAGTAGGCACTTAATAACTGCTTGTTGGATTGGATTGTGGAATCTTTTTAATTCATTCTCCTTGAGTAACATGTTTCTGTGGCTCACAAAAATACAATCAGAAAGTTTTTCCTTGGGTATAACATGTATTCTCTTTTCCCTTTCCCTGCCTTCCCCTTTGTTGCTAACAGACTCACAGTTTAGAGAATGTTTTCCCCAGCTCCCTTACCAAGTCATTATGGCAAGCATTGTAGTCAGGCTTCTGACACTGAGGTCTGGAATTCCTTTCCATAGCTCACTGATTGGGCCCATTTTAGTGACTGAAAGAAAAATCACTACAACTACACTTGTCAAAATAATGATTTGTTATCTCTGTGGTGTTAGCTTCTCTGTAGAATTTATCTTTATACTACAGTCAGTCTCTTTTTCTTTCCTTATTTCTCTCAAATTTCTGTTCTGTATAACTCCCTAATTTTCCCAATTAATTTGTTCCCATTCTTTCCCTTTTTACCACCCTCCACTTTAAGAAAAAGTTTTATTAATGCACTTTGATTTTTATGCCATATTTAACAATTCCCCTGCCCCCCCCCCCCCCCCCAAAAAAAAGATCCTGCAGTACTGTGTACTGTCTATAAGATCTTGGACAAATCACTTAGCCTCTTTAGGCTGTAAAAAATCTGTAAAATGAGGGGGTTGGATTAGATCAGGGTTTCTTAATCTTTTTTTGTGTCTTGGATTCCTTTGGCTGTCTTGGGAAACCTGTGGACTTCTTTTCACAATAATATCTTTAAATGCATAAAATAAAACATAGGATAATGGAAACCAATTATACTGAAGTACTATTAAAATATAGTATCCTTCCCCCCCCCCATTAAGTTCATGGACATTATCTCTAGATCTGTAATTATAGCAGAAAAAAAGCAAACCAAATTGACCAGTATAATATTGAAACTGACCAAGTATTATACTGAGCCCATAATTTACCAGCTTTCTACCAAGAGAAGGTATAACCATTCCCCTTCTTTCCTTTTAGTCTTCCAGTTCTGTGTTTTGTTCTTTTGTCTAGAGCATAGCAGAGCTCAGGTCCTCACTACTCCCTTAAACTGAACCCAAGTGGAAGTTTGTGTCTTCCTGTCATATTTGTCTACCTCTAGTCAATTTACTCTGTGGCTATGCAAAAAATCCTGATATGGCCTTTACAGGTAATTGGGAAAAAATAAAACATTATTAAAAAAAAAAGTTCTGATATGCTGAGGAGAGAAGAAAGTTCAGATCTGTGTAGCTGACTGTTGTTTATTTTAGAGCATAGTGCCAATGAGACCAGGGCCTTCTGGGTTTTAGCTTTTATGAACAAATTCAACAAAACAGCACATTTATTAAGCACCTGTAGCCAAGAACTGAACAAAGGAAGGAGAATAGATTCGATTGCCTTTGGGAAATTGCATAGGCTTTCCTTTGGAACAAAGGCCATTTTTTCAACAATAATAATCTTATGATGATTTATGGATGCAAGTCATGGAATTCCAGTCTCCAAAGAATTAAAATTGAGGATGACTCGAAAGGGTATTAGAGCAGTAGGTTCATGGTAGGTGTGAGAATGTGAGAATGCATTGCAAACAAGAAATTGCACTGGAAAAGTACTGTAAAGGATGTCATCAGAGAACATATAACCAAAAAAAAAAAAAAAGATGGGTTAGTCACATAACCAGAACAAAGGAAAACCAATGACTGCCCTTCATGTGCTATTAGTATCCAGGTGATATCAAGAGAAAATAAGGAAGGCCATAGGGATATGTTGGGCAGACCAACATTGTGAATTTATATGGTGAATTTATAGGCTATGTCAGAGTCACGCAGGATACATAGGCACAGATAACTTGTAATTTCCATCCCTGGAGGGAATAACTCCATTGATAAGATTATAGATCCATTGAAACATTTGAGTATATGTGCAAGGCAGTGTGCCACATGAAAAATGACATAGTCCTTTGCTCTCAAGAAGCTTAAAATCTATTGTAGGTAATAATAACTATACAAGAACTAAGCAATATGGTGTAATAGAAAGACCATTGGATTTGTAATCAGGAAACCTGGGTCTGAGTCTCAACTCTACTAATTACAAGCCATATGACCTTGAGCAAATTACTTAACCTCTGTGGGCCTTAGTTTCCTCATCTGTGAAATTAGAGGGTTAAATGAGGTGACCGCTGAGGTCCCATCCAACTCTAAATCCATGATTCTGTTAACCAGATCAGTATAGTGTTAGAATATGACGGAGAGCTAGGAAAGATTAAAGAAAGAAGTGATGTAGGAAATCATGAGGAGGAAGAGATCACTTTTAGTTGGAGGAATCTGTAAAAGCCTGATAGAACAGATGGTGCCCAATTTAAGCCTTGAATAAAGTGAAGAATTTCAACAGGTGGAGATGAGAGAATGCCAAGTATAGGAGATAACCTATGTGAATGGATATAGTCAGGTAAGATGTGATTGGGGAGCAATTAACAATCTAGTTTGGCTGGAATAGAGAGGATTTGAAGGGTGAATTGGTGAAATAAGTTTAGACAGGTAGGTTGGAGCCAAATTGTGGACCAGTTAGCTTTTCTCTGTTTCATTAACTATAGGCTATAATCTGGCCTTCTGTCTCACTAAGATGTGCTGTCAGTTGCATCAGAGACTTCTTGGAAGAGCGTGGCAAATCCATCACCACCAGTGGAGAGAGTCAAAACACCAACTCAGCCAACATTGCTCCGTAGCTCAGTCTTCATATACAAAGGGCACCATGTGTCTTTCTCTGGAGAAACCTTTCCTTCTGATTGGAAATACAAGAGCAAGAAAACCTTTGTGCTTGAAGAAGATGATGGGAAACCTCGTGCTGAAGGGGTAGGGGAATGCTGTGGGCTGAGCTAATGGTCCTTTGTGTAGCTCTGGCAGTAGTGCCTTTAATTGGCACATGGGGCCTTTCTGGTGTGCGTTGCTTGTGTATGGATCAGAAGGGGGATATCCACCGCAGCAGCTCAAAGGTTGAGGTTGGGAGAAAATGGTAGACGATGTTGCTCTGGAGTTTATTTCAGAGGTTTTTGCTGCAGAGCCCCTGAGGTATTGCCTTGTATTTAAATAAAATCACTCTGACCATGTTCAAGGCTCTTAAGAATTCTGTGTGATTAATACACATTGTGTATATCCTTATCCCAAGCTCTGAAGAATCTCTCCCAAACCCTGCACTCTGCAATTCTTTGTCACCAAAGGAAAACCAAATGATTTTATTGGTGGGTTGAGTACAGGAGGGTGTGATGAGGTAGTTAAGTGGCAGAGGGAATAGAGTACTAGGACTAGGCTACTAGAAAGACTGGAGTTCAAATACTGTCTTAGACACTTACTAGGTGTGAGATCCTGGGTGTCACCTAACCTCTGTCTGCCTTAGTTTCCTTCTCTGTAAAAATGGGGTTGTGAGGATCAAATGAGATAACATATGCAAAGCATTTTGTAAGCCTCAAAGCACTGTGTAAATGCTAAGTATTATTATTATTATTATTTCTGTTAGGAGGGATTGCTCTAGATGAAAATGCCATCATTCCATCACTTTGAATTTGAAAACTTCTTCACACCTTGTAATAATATTAATAGCTAGCTTTTATTTAGTGCTTTAAGGTTTGCAAAACTTTTTACATATGTCATCTCACTTGATCTTCAAAACAGCCCTGGAAAGTTGGCGCTATTATAATGCCCATTTTAAGATGAGGAAACTGAGACACAGAGGAGTTACATGACTTGCCCAGGATCACACAGCTAATAAGTGCCTGAAGCAGGATTTAAACTTAGATCTTTCTGCCTCCAAGTCCAGCACTATTCCATGCACAACCTAACTGCCAGAATCATAATAGCTATTAGCACCTATATGGCACATTAAGATTTCCCACTGTTTTCAAATATGGTATCATTTTATCCTCAGAACAACTCTGGGTGGCACATGCTATTATTATCCCCATTTTACGGATGTGAAAACTGAAGAAATTTATAAAATAGTAACATGTGTAAACATGGATCTTTACTTTAAGACCTTAATACCTCATCTCTATTACCTTCTTATCTTTATCTTCTGTGATTTCGTCAACTAAGCTGGGGGGAAATGAAGTGATCAGAGGTGTCCTGATAAACTCTGCCCCCTAACCCCCCTGCCCCATAGTGCATGAGTGCAAACAGGATTTATATCAGACTTTCCAATCTCATTTGCTTGGGTTCCTGCAGACTGATTTAATCCTGGGAACCTGACCTGAAGGGATCCTTACCTTTCTTTGACTCATGCTCCCATCTCCCAGTTTTTACTCTTGGGAGAGTTTGTGTCCTTTCCCCAAAAGTGGGTAATAGGGTCTCCAATTACCAGAACAGGCAATCAGGACTAGAATATTGGTCCTGGATATGGACCTTAATTTCACCCTCTATGGGAAAAAACCAGAAGGCATAGTGGATTTCATGAACAAATATAGAAATCACATCACTCTCTAGAGACTCCCTTGGAGAGTAAAACTACTCTGTGGGGCTGTTGAACAAAAAAACCCATTCACCTTGGATCTATCTATCTAAGCAACTCATGGCAATGGGAAACAAGGGATTGGAAAGGTCCAGAAGTGTCTCCATTCCTCCAACTGCGAAAGCTAGATTGTTGTTCCTCGTACTTCTATGAGGAGCATACTTTTGAGGAAATAGTCTCCCTTTTTAGGGTCTGTTGCCCAAATGCTCAAACTCAGGAACTCTCTAACTTGGAAACTCTTGAATTTTGGATTACCACCAAAATATCCCCCATTCATAGAAGGATCCATTCTCATGGTCTCTGAATCTTTGCTTAGAAAAGGGAAGACAAGGGCAGAAGGAGTCAACCAGCAAATGTGGCTCAAAGAATTCAGGTCACCTAAGGCTCACTCTGTGCTTCTTCAGACTCATTTTCTGTTTCAGGAATTCTCCCATCCTCAAACCCCCTCCCCTTTTCTCTTGCTGCATTCTGATCTGGAAGGCCAAGGGAGAGAAAGCATGTAGGAGGAAACAAAAGAGACCAGGCTGATATTTACACCTCGCTTTTATAGACCTTAGGGATGTGGCAGCTTTTCTAAGCAGAATTCATTCCCTCCTGACAGTCACCAGTCATCTTGACAGTATCCTTAGTTACTGGGAGCTAAGAAAGATTCCCTGTGTTGTCTCCACAGGGTGCCAGGGTACATGCCAACCTCCCTGATAGGAGCCCTTCAGACAGAAGTTCCCACCCTGTAATCTCATTAAGTGGACTGAGAGTCTTATCCAGTTGATCAAGGATCTGCTGATGACCCTCCCTACCCCCTAGGGAGTCCTAGACTCAGCCTATGTTTCCGTCTATAAAAAATAGAGTTAAAATGAACAATCTCTCTGGTCTCTTTCAGCACAGAAACATTGTAACTCAATAGAAACATAATTGAAAGGCAGCATGTTATAGTGGATAGAAGGTCAGTGTTGGAAGCTGGAAGCATTGGGTCCTGCCACTGGCATTTGCTAACTATGGGCAAGTTACTTAACCTTTCACTGGTGATCCAGGCAATTCTAAATTTACAAAATTCCTGTTCTGCATTGGTGGAAGGCTTTCCAACACCGCCTATCCCCTATATCTATGAAATTATAGGTCTTCCTCCCTCAGCTCCTCATTAAAAAATTATCTGTCATTGGCCCAGAAGAAAGACTCTTTGCTCTGTAATCTGATTTTACATGATATAACATACACCTGAAGGAAGGTCTACACAGAGCCCATATGGATTTCCTATAATCATGGCCACTAAACTAATGCATGCTATGTATAAAGAAGAAAATAAGTTTCACTCAGGATGAAGGCTGGAGAATCTCAGGCATTGGAACCAAAAGACTGAATTCCACTTTCGGTATTATCCCAGATGCTGCCATTTCAGCATGAGGCAATGTGGCAATGTGTCCCAAAATACTCTTTTTTAAATGGACAGGTGCATTTGTAGGTACATATTTTTATTCTCTTGCTGTCATATGTTGTTAGTCATTCAAAATGTCAGCACCAAGTTTGAGATTCATTTAACTCACTAACTTTGATTTTGGCAATAGCCAGAAAGTGAGTGAGTGTGTGTGTATGTGTGTGTGAGTGTGTGTGTGTGAGAGAGAGAGTGTGCATGTGTGTGTAGGAGGTAGGTGTATTTCCATCTTCCATGTTTCCTTTCTGCTTTTGTGTGTGTTTCTTTCCCCTTCTCTTCCACACTTCACCTATCCCTAGATGCTAGACTGGGGTTGTTTACTAGTTGGGGTGTTGGCATTATTCTGTATAGCACTAAGGTTCTTTGTGTAGAAGTAGGATCTGTTGTTGATTAGGGGTGAGAGGGCAGCATTATCATGTAACATTGTTCTGAGCCTGACTCAGGCTGGTTGCCTGGTAGCTTATGTTCTGTACAGAAACAAAACGAAACACTTTCAAATCAATAGTTGACAGAAGGAAAATTACTTAGCTAGAGAGGAGAAAGATATTCAACAAGGATAAGCATTGAGGACACTGTCAGTTGATTTCATTGTGCATAACTTCCTTTCCTGGGTTGCCCATAGTGGTTTACTAGCCAAGCGTCAGAACGTGTCTGAAACTTCTTGTAGCTGTTTTGTACTCAGGTCACTCGAAAGTGATCTGAACAGCCTGGATTTTTAGTGCTGTAAGCCAATCAAGTCTCAAGGATGGTTTCAGTACTTTTTAAAGGAAAAACTAGTCTAAACTGCATTGGGGCAGAGGTTAGGATAGTCCTTCTACCACAAGGGTGTCATTCTCCCTTGAATAAGGAGGAAGGTCCTACTTCTATCATGAAAATCGAATAGAAGGTAGATGTAACAAAATTGGAGTAAGGTTGTATGCGTGATTATAGCCAGGATAAATGTAGTAAAGAGCTGAGGTAGCCTCCATGTTGCTGCAGGAGAAAACTCTGGCCTTGAGGCCAGCCATAGTAAAGCACAGCCACATTGCCTCAGGCTGAAATGGCAGTATCTGGGATAATACCGAAAGTGGGATTCAGCCTTGTAGTTCCAATGCCTGAGATTCTCCTGCCTTCACCCTGAGTGAAGCTTGTTTTCTCCTATATGCATAGCACACATTAGTCTAGTGGACATGATTATGGGAAATCCAAATGGGCTTTGTGTAGACCTTCCTTCTCGCAGCTCAGCTCTTACTGAAAAAGGTATACATCCTTTATTTTTAAAGGGGCAAAGACCTATTCCCAATTTATTTATGATGCATTAATCATACAACAAGGATTTAATTGACTACCAGATTTTTGCGTTTGTCATATGCATGGACAGACATAAGAATGCAAAGGTGTATGGTCAGGAAATAAATTGGAAAGAGAGTGGAGCTTGGAGCAAATATCCTATTGTGAGTGTAAGCTAACCCTCTTAGTGTGTTGAAAGATGAAGCCCAGCACCTCCAGATTAGGTGGCTGTACAGGTAAATTTTATCAGACATTCAAAGAATTCCAATTTTATTTAAATTATTTTCAAAAATAGGGTGATTGGATCCTTCTGAAAACTGCTTCTATGAGATAAATGTGGTCATCATTCTTAAACCAGAGAGAGATAAAGCAAAGAAAGTACAAAACTCTACCGCTAATGAATATCAGTGTAAAAATATTGAATAAAATATTTGCAAAGAGGCTACAGCAAACATATTAAGAAGATTATACACTGTAACTAAGTTGGATTTATATTAGAAATGCAGGGTTGGTTCAATATTAGGAAAACTTATTGTGCTGGAGCTAATATTTACCAGCATTTCCCAGATACAACGTCTTTCCTCCCACTCAGAATGTGGGGAGGTCCACACTCTTCCTCCCTCCCTACTTTGATAGGGCTTAGCTTTCCCTAAAAAGAGACAAAGATGTCCCTAGGATCTGATTGTTCCTGCCTTCTCTGACTCTGCTTCTTGGCCACCTACGAGCATAAAAAGCTCCAGCAATGGACAGTAGGGGTCCCTCTGACTTGGTGAATTTTTGAAAACCGTTGGAGTCACCATGTTCTTGACCATATTCTGCCCTGATTACCAGACATGCTTCCATATGGAGAACAAGGGAGGTGGGGCGGGCCTATCCAGAGAAGAGGAGTGCCACCATATACTTACTGCATATCCTTATTGTTTTAGAACAAAGTAAATTTTCTTATATTAACTGTTCATTGAATTGTAAATGCTCTATTTCATCCCAACATAAAATCTAAAGTAACAGAGTATTGATGTTAGAGCTACCCTAACATAATAATCCACATTAATAATGAAATCAACAAAAACACATGGTTATGTTAATAGATGCACAATTTTTTTACTTTATTTTTTTTGCAAAATGCAACTTCCTTTTATGCTAAAACAGTAGAAAACATAGGAATAATTAAATCATTCTTTAATATGGTCAATAATATCTATCTAAACTCAAGAACTAGCATTATCTGTAATGAAGAAGCATTAGAAGACTTTTAAATAAGATCAGAGTAAAGCAAGGCTATCTACTCGCACAATTATCATTTGATATGGTTGTAGAAATTTTAGCTATAGCAATAGGAAAAGAAAAAAATTGAAATAATAAACATAGACAAAGAAAATTATTGCTTTTTGTAGATGATATAATGGTTAATTTAGAAAACTCTAGAAAGTTAACTAAAAAATTAACAGAAACAACTGACAGCTTCAGTAGTGCAACAGGATACAAAATAAACCTATAAAATAATTAGCATATCTTTATATCAGTAGTGAAACCAAGCAGCAAGAGAGAAAAAGAAATTCCCTTCAAAATAACTAAGACTGTATAAATTATCTGGAGGTTCACTTACCATGACATGCCCAGGAATTACGTAAATACAACTACAAAATACTTTACAGATATAAAGGAAGACTGAAATAATTGTAATGAATTGCTCATGGTTGGGCTGTGCTAGTATTAAAAAAAATGATAAAGTACCTAAATTAATTCATCGAATCAGTTCCATACAGATGAAACTACTAGAATATTCCTTTATAGAACTAGACACAATAATAACAAAATTCATTTGGAGGGGGCAAAAGGTAAAGCATCTCAAAGGAAATAATGAAAAATAATGGGAAGGAAGGAGGTTTAGCAGTAACAGATCACAAACTATGCTGTAAAACAATAATCAAAAAAATTTGGTACCATAAAAAATAGAAAGATTGATCAGTGGAATAGATTAGATGCTCAAGATCTGTAAGCGGTGGGAGATGATAGCATAGTATTGTTAGATAGAGCTTTCTAATGCATTGTCACTCTTTTGTTTTATGGGTGAGTTTGTCCCATTCACATTCACAGTCATGACTGTTAGTTGTGTTTTTCCTTTCATCATATTCAGTTATAGTGTTCCTCTCTTTGTCCTTCATCTTTCTCCTTTTACAAGGAAAAAGATTGTCAAAAAAGCGATAAATATTGGTTATCTATAACTGGAGTATTCTGATCCTACACCTTTACCTTTCCGCTCTTCACCCAAACCATAACTGAATTGCTGGCTCTTAGCCTTTCATTCTCTTCTTTTAATCTCTGCTTTGTAATCTGTCCTCTGTAGTTGAAATTTGTTTTGCTTGCGACTGTTCTCTGCTCATTCTGCTCTACCTCTTACAATGCTTTCCTTCTTTCCTTTTCCTGTCCCTTCCTATTCTGTCATTATTTTTAATATATCTCTATGCTATATTCTGTGTGGGTTTATCAATGTTCACGCACATGTAGCTCTCCTGTTTCAGATGAGAGTGAGGTTCATGAGATTCACGTTCCCTCTACTCCTAACTCCATCTTTGTATATTCTTCTTTTGTTGTGTCCTATTATATGGAATAGTTATTCCCTCATTTCTTCTCTAGTGTTTCCCCCACCCCTCCTACACCCCTTTTCTTTACTCTCTTAAGTAGAACAGACCAGCACAGAACTCCACCCATGTTTAGGGTGTGTCTTGGCTCTTGAAGACTGTAAAGTTTTGAAGAGAGTAATACTATTTTTCCCTTTGATTAACCTGTAGCCCCTTTAAATTGCTCAAATGTAGTTAGTCATCTTTCCAAGGTTGTCTTGTCCCTGTATTTGCATTTTCTTACTGGGAATGCTTGAGAGTTCTCTAAGCTACTAAAAGTCTTTTTTTCTCCCTATAGAATTACACTCAATTACAGGATAGATTATTTTTGATTGTAAGCCTTTTTAAATTTGTCATTTATCATATTCCAAGATTTCCTTTCCGTATGCTTGAGGCTGCAGTCTGAATACAGGGATGATTGAGACTTGGATGAAAAGTATAACACACCTTTGGTTGGACATGGCATGCCAGGAGTTAACCTGATTCATATAACTCTTATCCTGCTCTCCCTAATTGCTATGATGCTCTAATCAATATGAGTTCAATTGTTAGTGGGAATGGCTTTTTTGTTCCCATCCTGAGAAAATCAATTCCATAAAAGGGTTATTTCTGTTATATGCTATTTACTCAGATTATGAGTTAGCAGAATCATTAGCCTTGGAAAGTGAATGAGATAGACTTATGATGTTATTATCCTCCATATAAACAAATAGCCTCTACTTCTCTTGTTTCCACAGGATAATAGCTGAGATTTGGGAGACACAGTGGAATAGTCTCCAGATTCAGTGTGACTTTACCTTTATTAGACCTCTCTGAAACATTGGTTTTCAGACTCAGTCCCAGGCTGTTGAGAAACTTCTTGAATTCAGTCCACGTAATAGTTAGAGGCTCACATTCACAAGTACAACTGAGGAGCAGTACTGTGGGTCAGTTATGAAAGGGGCCTGCATAAGGAGCTCAGTGATGACAAATGCTAAATGTGAGCACCTTGCTAGATAGATAATTTTCAAATTATTTACTTAATGTTAAAAGATAGGTTTCTCTCCAGCTTTTGTTCCCTTTTTCATACATAATGTCCTCTCATTAAGGCTTAAAACTGAACCACAACTTTTGGAACACCCTGTATGTAATCAAATGGATAAAAGCATTCAGGTGGGAATGTTCATCAGATGGGGGACTGGCCTGGCAGGTGTGTTGAGAGCTGGACATGGCAAAGTTAGTTAGTAGAGGGTGGGGTTTGGACTCAGTCTTATCAGCAACAGGGAGCCATTATAGGATATTAAGTAGGAAAGTGAAGTGATGAAATCATCAAGGAGGAGCCATGTCTGGAGCAGCCCCATTGCACACAAATCTAATGCATCTCAGAAAGGCCTCCAAAGCTGGAGGTTTTTTTTTTTTTTTAAATTACCACAATTATATTTTCTGAATTTGCTTTTTTAGAGATTTCTTGAGTTCTACTGCTTCTTAGAATTTCTGGGAATCAGATCTGGAATGGTGGAAAGAGAATTGGGTCTAAAGCCAGGAAGACAGCAGTTTGAATCCTTTCTCAAGATTTATTAGTTGTGTAAGCCTGAAGCGCTAAGTCAGGTAACCTCTGAGTCTCAGTTTGCTCAAATATAAAATGAGGCTAGTAATACCTGTAGTAGCTACTCCAGAGGGTTGATGTGAATCTCCAGTGAGACAATGTATGTAAAGATGTTTGCTAATCTTAAAACCCCATATAAAGTCAGCTATTATTAATATTATGATTTATTATATGTATGTATATATATATATTTTTCAAAACCTGTTTTCTAAAGCCTGTCTAGGGTATATGCTTGACCACGCCCAATATTACCTTCCTTGGCTAAGAGAATCTAATCACTTTTCCTCTAAGATTATCATCACTTTTATATCAATGGTCAGAATTAAATCACTAGCTCCCTTCATCCCTTCCTTTATTCTTTTGTAGATGAAATTGTCAGCAAAGCAAGTCAAGAGTTTATTACTTGCTTTGTAGCAGATATCTAAGTAGTTGAGTTGCTCATCACTATTATATTTTGCCTTTGTGACATTTTTGTAATCTGTATTAAAGAAGTATAATCTATATCCTCTATTTGTCTATGTGGTTACTAATATGTTCCCATTCTTTTTTTTTTTTCCTCTCCTTTAATCTCACCTAAATGTCCTTTGCCCTTCGGTTTTGGGATTTCCTACAGATATGTGCTTTCTTGTTATACAGTACAGCTCTGACATACCTTATATTGGATCTGTTTCTTTTGAACAAAGTATATCCTTCTGTTGTAGTATTCCAGTTCTGAGTCTTAGCTCACTAAGTCTAAGTAACATATACCAATTAAATTGTCTTTGCTTTCTTGTGTTAGAATGTTAAGCTTATTTTCATTATTGCCTGTGTCAAGGGTTCTTAACCTGGGGTCTTGTGAACTTATTTTTTTTTAAATAACTATTTTCATATAATTGGTTTCCTTTGAAATCCTGAGTATTTTATTTTATGCATTTAGATATATTATTCTGAATAGATGTCCATAGGCTTCACTAGACTACCGAAGGGATCCACGACAAAAAAATAGGTTAAGAACCCCCTGGTTACACTGCCTTGGTGTATCAACATCTGCAGGCACAAATATATTCTTCCTTTTCCTTGTTTTCTCCTGAGAATTATTGGGCATCTCCTCTATTGCTATTTAAATTTTTTTTTTCTGTGTCATACCTATTTTTGTCCACTTTTTAATTTACGGTTTTATCTGAGCATTTTCCTTCTCCTTCAGAAAAACCAAAAACAACTCTTTCTCTCTCTCCCCCCTCCCTCTTTTCCTCCCTCCCTCCTTCCCTCCATCTCTCTCTCTCTCTACACACACACACACACACACACACACACACACACACACACACACACACACGTATGAGTATGTGTGTGTGTGTATACCCCCTAATAAAGATCTGTGTCTCTTGCTTCTAAGCCAGATTCAGATTCCTCTGTGTCTTTGTAAGCTATCTGTTCTAGGACTTCATTTTGTTATCATAAGCCATCATCAAGAAAACTACTTCCTTATCATTGACATCCTAGAATGATGGAATTTTGAATTGCAAAGAACCTTAGAGACTATAGAGTCCATTCCTCTCATCTTATAAACGAAGCAACTGAGCCCTAGAGAGGTGGAATAATGATTTTTTTAGAAAGGTCACACAGATATCAGGACCAAAATTTGAACCTAGGGCCTTTGACTCCAAATCCAGTGCTCTTTCCATTATGCCACACTTAGACTTAGCCAGGTTTGTTTTTTCTACTTCTGTATCCTCTCTTCCTTTCCAAGATAAAAACCTCCCAGTGGAAAAAAGAGATGATGATACTATGCTTCCCAAATATATGTTTTCTGCCCATAATTTCATTGTCCTTAGAACTACATTCTATTTTCCCTCCTGGCTATATGCTTTATTCCTATATGTACCTATGGCAATGGGTAGAAGAAGCCTGCAGGGTTATTATGTTTCTTCAGACTCTCAGCCATATCTTGGGTACAGGAAGAAAGTGTACATCCCAATTATGCATTGTTAGGTCTATATAGGACTGCCTGCTTATCTCTCAGCAGGGAACTATCAATTTATTTCTAGGCATTTCTTTTTCTTGAACTCAGTAATGGCTTGCCTAACCAGTATGTGTGAATCTTCCTGATTCGTGTAGAGTATAAGATGATACTTCTTCAAAGAAATAAATGAAGGGATCTGACGGTAGAGAACTATGATTTGGGTAAAGAATTGAGATCATAAACCATAGATGGGGAGGGATCAGGGAGTAGGGCTTACTCTATTTTAGGTCTGTATTAACTCATGCCTGGACTCTTGCACATTGCCTTTTACCACTGATCTCTCCTTTTAAAAATCCATCCTGTACACTAGAGTTGTCAAACATATGGCCCATGGGCCAAATGCAGCCTGCAATACTCATAGTGTGGCTCAAACTAAATTAAAATTTAATTGGGAAATATTTAACAAAATAAAAATGCAATAAAATATAGATAATGTTACATTTTAACACTAAGTCAATATGGGGCTCACAGGGCTTATGTACAAGTTAATGGCCCCCATTTTTATTTGAGTTGGGAACCATTGCCGTACACGACTACTACAATCTTTCTCAAACACTGCGTTTTAATGAGGTTATTCTCCTGCTCTAAAATTTTAGATGGCTCTCCATTGTCTATGATACAAATTCCTATGTACAACATTGAATGACTTCCAAAATCTGCCCCAGAGGGCAGAACTGAGAGTAGATGTGTTGAAATTACCAAAAAGACAAATTCAAGTTTGACATGAGAAAGAACTTTTTTAGCAATTGGAGTTGTCCAAGGCAGAATGGACTGATGGCCTTGGGAAGTAGTATGTTCTTTCTTGTACAGGTGAAGATTGGATGACCCCTTGGATGTCTGATTGAGGGGACTTTTTGGTTAGGTATGGAATGACTGGGTGAACTTGGTCAAATCATTTAATATTTCAGTGCTCACGATGACTCTTTTAAGATTATAAATTGTATAACAGGTACTGATCAACATTGGTCCTCAAAGGGAGTCTTCTTTACTGATGAAATCACTGGTGTGCTTCCTCTCTTTCCAACCCTCCCCGCTACAATATGTTGAAATAATGGCTTTTTTCATCGCCTCTATCTCAGATCCTGAGATTCTGAGATAACTTTTTAACTTTAACAGCTCTTCTACTCTTATGTAATCCTTTTCTTCTGTCCCCCAAACATGCTTTATGCCTTCCTGCCTCTATCTTAACCCTTCTGTCTATAATGACCCATCTCTGTATGTGGAAATCGTGCCCTCCCTTAGTAGCCAGCTCAAGTCCCACTGATGACTTGATCTTCGCCTCTGAAATCTTGTGTCTGTACTGCTTCATCACACTTATCTTGGGTACTGCCTCATTTAGTAATTATTTGTATATGTGTTATCTCTTCAGCAAGATGATAAATCTTTAGAGGTCTCGTCTGATCCATCTTTGTAGCCCTTGCCACCCTTTGTGCAGTGTTTTATATTGGACATTTCATAAATATTTGTGGATTGATGAATTGATGGCTCAGGAGATAGGTGAAGATTTTTACACAGTTGTAATGGAGAGTGGGTCACCAAGTTGATTAGTGATGAGGATTAGGATTGCTGTGCAGTGCCCAAGTTTGAGTTTTAACTAATGAGCACAAACTTGCATTTTAGAAGAAAGCAATCTTTGTTTTTAACTAAAGTTTGTTATAGACACATTTATTAATTTAATAAGTTAAGTAATTATAACCCACTCTTGAGCCAGGGGGCAAGGGACTATACCCTTTCCCTCTCCACTATGGGGCCCATTTGCTGTGGACCTGTCCATTTGGTGACTAGGTTTACTCCTGGGGAAACCTGACCACCTCCCCAAGAAGGGTCAAGATGATTGAATATTCAATGCAGCCTCTGAGACTGAGATGCAACAAAGTATGGATTGATTCTCTGTCCCTTGTGCTAGTTTTGACCTCACAACACCAAGAAAACAGAGGTCCTCCACCAACTGGCCTCATACCATCCATACGTGGAACCATTGATTACAGCAAATGTAGAAATTTTGAATGCTGTGGATAAATTCACTTATCTTGGCAGTATATTTTCTAGGGATGTCCACATAGATGATGAGATTGACATACGCATTGCTAGAGCTAGCTTAATGTTTGGGAAGCTCTGAAGTAAAGTGTGGGAGAGAAGAGGTATTAGGCTGCCTACCAAACTGAAGGAGACATTGGCACAGGATAACCCAGCACGGTGTGCCTGCATCAGAGAAAGTATCATGCTCTATGATCAAAGCAGAATTGCAGTAGCTCACAAGAAACATGAGATGCCCAAATTTAGAAATGTCTCCATTCCAAATGTTCATGAGGACTATATATGCCCGACCTGTGGTAGAACCACTATTCGATCAGCCACAGTTGGACACACTGTATCTTGACCCTGACATAGTGATGTCATTTTAGTCCTCTTTGAGAACCCCTTGTGTGACTAATCATCACACAAGTAGTTGCAGGGGGAGAGATCCTGTCTGACCGAGTTTCTCCTGCTAGTCAGAAAACTGTTGGAGCAAATTCAAAGGAACACCTGTAGTAACAATTTTACAAAGCAAAAAGGAAACTCAGTCGACAGTAAGGAAAAAGTAGGTAGTTTTCAGGTATAATTTTGAATTATTTAATAAAAGGCAAGTGGACATACTCTTGGAATATCAGGCCATAGTTCTGACTTCGTGATGGATTAAGTAGATTTTGTAATCCTTATCTGGCCAATTATTCTGACCTCAGGAAAGACCAACGAAACTCTTTAAACGCTAACCCTTAACTTTTATAACTCAAAGGAGGCCTTAATGCTGCTTAAAGATGTCCATATATTGGACCAAGTCAATTTGGACTCATACTTTTTTCTTTTTTACTAGTACACTGAAGCATGGGAACAAGAGGGGAGAAGGTGGATATTTGACATAATAGAGATGGGGATTGGTGGGGAATCCTTGGTAGAAAGTTTGAGCATCATAGGTGTTAGACATTGACCCCTTCGGTATGAAGTAGTTGATTAAGGAGTCCAAGGTTGGGGGAGAGTTCAATGTGGGGAAGATGGTGTTTCTGCTAAAGTAAATCATAGACTCTTAGAGTTGGAAAGGAACCTTAGCAGTCACCTCGTCCAACTTCCCACCCTTCTACAGCACTCCTGACAGGTATTCAATGTACAGTGCAGACCAGCATGGCTATTTATTTCCTCTACACAAAATAAATACACAGTACATACAAGACCCACAAACATAAATTGACCAAAAACATTACTTAAACAAGCAGTAGTTTGTTTAACTACTATAACTGTTATATTCTTCCATCCCTTGTTTCAACAATCCTAGTGATGTCAGAAACTTACAAGCCTTCCAAGGTAGCTCCTTTGATTTTTTTATAGTTCATTTTGTTAAATAGCTTTCCTTCTGTTGAGGCCAAAATGGAGGAAGGATGTGAAAGGTTGGTCAAGGCTTATAATGCTAGTTGTTATTTAACAGGTGGGGTAGCTGTTGCCTGGCTACAGAAGAAGACAAGCTCTGTGTAGGCTGATCGATTTCTTTTAGACACTTTGCAATTGAGATATTGGTTTAGAACAGTAAGATTGCGCTAAATCCCATGGGCTTGGAGTTCTGGTCTGCCCTTACATGTCTTTATTATCCATTCTACTGAGGAAGTTACTTACTAAGAAAGCTTGTACTGCTCAAATAACAGATCAGAGGAAAACTTATGTCAGAAAAAAAGCAGGTTTTTTTTCCCCTTTCTTTTGAAACCTCATTGACTTTTATTTCAAAGAAAGTTAAGCAAATGCTTTCTAAAGGCTTGTTACCTTCTTGTGCTTGCTATTTACTTTAAGATGTAGGATTAAAGGTGGAAC
The DNA here is from genome assembly GCF_900497805.2 of Vombatus ursinus. Taxonomy (NCBI): domain Eukaryota; kingdom Metazoa; phylum Chordata; class Mammalia; order Diprotodontia; family Vombatidae; genus Vombatus; species Vombatus ursinus. The sequence goes on from NW_020954579.1 coordinate 18,462,363, forward strand.
ATCAATTAGATGTCCTTGGCAAAACACATGTTCTTTGGTTTTATCTGGTTCACTGAGATTTCTTATCAAAATTCTTCCCCTGTCTCTGTACTGGAAAGTTGGTCCTTGCTCTTGATTACTTTGGAAGCTACAACGGATAGATAGTATGTTGCAAGCTTGAAACACTGTGAAATAACTTGGAAATACCCAGTTTAGTGTTGAATTTTCCTCAGTGGGTATTTTAGGGACTTTTGACACTATGCAACATTGCAAAAAAAAAAAAAATCCCAGAATTACAGAATTTGAGAGTTGGAATGGACTTCAGTAGCCATCTAATCCAACCAATATACATAAGAACTTTCCACAATAAGATACTCAACAAGTAGGCATTCAACATTTACGAAATCCTCTGAGAGGAAGCCTATTGCTTCTTAAGGCAACTGTAATTGTTGGAGTGTATTTTTGTGACATCTAACCTAAATTTGCGCTTCACAACTTCTACTTGGTTCTAACCTACCCCACTCTTCCAGCCAGACAGAACAAGTTCAGTCCTTTTCCACATGAAAGCCCTTTGGACACTTGAAGAAAGCCGTCATGCCCTATTGAGTCTTCTCTTCTAGCTAAACATGCCCAATTCTTTAAAACAGTGATCATTGAATATGGGCTCAAGGCCCATCACCATTCTAGTTGTCCTCCTCTAGACAATCTTCAATTTATCAATGTCCTTCTTAAACTGTGGTTCTCAGACCTGAACATAGTACTCTAGATGTAATCTGACTAGTGAAGAATACAGAAATCCCATCACTTCTGTGCGTTTTAAAATGCTGCCCAAGGTGGCAATAGCTTTTTTGGTTTTGTGTCACAATACAGAATCATATTGAGCTTATAATCCACTAAAATTCCTAGGTCTTCTTCACAACTATTTCTGTCTAACCATACTTTCCCCATTAGTTACTGGTGAATTTGACTTTTTGACCTCAACATTTATTCCTATTGAATTTCCTTGTTTCCTTCCTTCCTTCCTTCTTTCTTTCCTTTAATCCTTCCTTTCCTTTCCCTTTCTTTCTTCCTTCTTTCCTTCCTTCCTTTCTCTTTCTTTCTTTCTCTTTCTTTCTTTCTTTCTTTCTTTCTTTCTTTCTTTCTTTCTTTCT